>NC_056744.1:1776967068-1777117068 GCF_019279795.1 Protopterus annectens | reverse complement strand
GTAATTCTCATTTAATTTTCAAGGAGCTTTTCTCTCTGGGCCTCCACAAATGTCACTACATAAATAAATAAATAATGCTGTTCGCTGTGCTTGGCCTGTACTTTTAAATCAACGACACAGCTCATTAAAAACTACACTGAAGTGTTCTGGCTCAGTTTCGTAAATGCTGTTTGCCATATGCCGGGAATGACAGCCTTATTTCTATAACAGGGTATTTTTAGAAAACTGTTTATGCGTTGGAGGTAGCCTGCTGCAATAGCTATAATTTTGGTGACATTTACATCAGAAAACTTGTAGTAAACATATGAGATCTGGAAACAAATTGAATATCAAATCTGTTACTGTTCAAATATTCCACAAAGGAATTCAGAGGAGAATTGTTACCCTTCTAGACAAGTTAGCAATCATCCTAATATCTGTACCACTGTACCACAGGGCAGGGAAGCTAAGTAAAATACAGATGGTGAAAAGTAGGACTTCTGTGCTACTCAGCATTCTGTAAGGAAGAGATTTTCCAAAGCCATTCGGCCCTAGTGCCACTTAAAAAGTGACTTATGTCTCAGTGTTTTTTCAGAAAAAAATGTCTTGAAAGCAATCCACAAACTAAAACTGCAGAAGTTCATAAAGCCCGATAGCATTCATGATGCTAATGGAATTCTTGGAGAAGTTAGGGGAGAGTTGGTGATACCAGTGACCGTTGTACCCATTTATTTGAGGTGGGTAAGTTTTTCATGACAGTAGTAGAACTCTTGGAGATGTAAGGGGGAGTTGGTGACACCACTGATCTTTGACTCATTTATTTGACCAATGACTGGAAAGGTAATGGTGAAATTCCACCTCATAAGAGAAGAAGCAAGCAAGAGACTGGAAACTGCCTGCCTGACATTTGGCCTCAGCATTAGGTGAAATTATAGAGTCTGTACTGAAGGATAGAATTTTTGTGTATCTAGAAACCATTGGGCCACTAGAGTCAGAGGCAGCCTGCAATCATAGAAGGGCATTCATGCAAAAAAAAAACATGTCTGTTTTAATGGGTTAGTTAGACATCGGAATGGACTTTGAAACTGACCTTTCATTCTTTTTTAATTTAAAGACATCATATAGTCACATGCTTTATCTTACTGCTGTTGTGACAAAAAAAAGGAAGCATTTCTGTATTCCCAGGGGTCCCTTAATATCCTAAATTGTATTTTTGCAAGAATGCTTGTAAAATTATTTCCAGAAAACTGGCAAGTGCAGTTTTATACAGGTAAAATTACAGCTTGTTTTGTGATGGGCAAAGAATATTTTTCATATTGTTCTCATTTAGTCTTTTAAATTTTGATAAGTAATTTTGTTGCAACAGTCCAGAAGTTTCTGTGATACAGATCACGTTTAATACATAGTTCAATTATTGAGGACTGCCCTATTTTCAAAATATCATTTACTGTTTTACACGTTGAGTCTCTTTTGTAATTGGTCCATCTTGTCTGTTATATATCCTTAAAAACAAACCTTGAACATCTCAAGTAATAGCCCAAGAGTGCTGCCTGGTTAAGTGACTTGCTCAGAGTTGCACAGTTAGGCAGCGGAGGGTGTGAGAATCAAACCTTGCACCTCTGGACCACAGGAAGCATCTTGTTAACAGCTCCTTAATCCTGTAGGCCAACTGCCAGAAAAAAAAATACTCTCTTGCATACAGTTTCAAATGAACATATCTTTAAGACATTGATTAATTAAATAATCCTGTTCTCCTCCTGTTTACTATTGGTAGTATTAGCAGTTGTTAGCATGCAGTTTAGTACTACTTACATTACGCACTCGGATCCTTTGTTCCTCAGTCCTCACATCTCCTCGTATGTAAACCGTTCCCCAATGTATTCCATCCATATCATTCCTCCTCTTTTCGTCTCTCCTGCGCTACTTGTCCTATGAAAAAAGTCACATTAATTCTAATAAGTGTCTTCAAGTCCAAATCATTTTCATATTATTTCCTGAAAGGTTGTGCATGAGAGGCAGTTGGTATCCTTCCTTAAATCACTGCTGCAGTATTTTGAAGTTTTGGGTTATTTAGCCAAATAGCTTGGTTGTCCGGCCTGGGTGCCAAAGCTAAAACTGTACATCGAGCCATGTATCTGATATGTGACCTAAGCCTGTGAGCTTAAGGATATTTTTCTGTGAAGATGTTTTATTGCATAGTAACCTGTAGGAAGACTTATTATTATATTGACTGGATGAAAGAAAAGGTAACTTATAAATGTGTGATTTAATTGTACTTTGCAGTCATTATTTTATCTTTGATTTTAAAGATGGCTGTCCTGAAGCCTTGAAGAAAATACAGTAATGCATTCATAACATCAGTAATAAGTCCAAGCTTAGAATATGAAAGTCACATTAAAGCCTGTTGCAGTAATGTTTAGAATTAACATTGTGTATGGTAATATGGTGATCAGAATGATTCTCAGAGATATGTAATTTATCTTACAAACCAAGCACAGGCACTTGAACAACATTGACATCACAGCATGCCATGCTCCAGGGGGTGGAGTTAGAGCACAGCCACTTGAACCACATTGACATCACAGCATGCCATGCTCCAGGAGGTGGGGGTTAGAGCACATGCACTTGAACCACGCTGAATTCACAACATGCCCTGCTCCAGACGGCGAGGTTAGAGCACAAGCACCTGAACCACACTAACATCACGGCATGCCATGCTCCAGGGGGTGGAGTTAGAGCACAGGGACATGAACCACACTGACATCCCAGCATGCCATGCTCCAGGAGATGAGTTTAAGAGTAAAAGCAGATGAACCACATTGACATAACATGTTGTGCTCCAAGAGGTGGGATTAAGAGCATTCCACATGCACCACACTGACATCATTGCATATCATGTGCCAGGGGTGGAGTTAAGACCAGTCCAAATAGGAAATGCCTCCTGTGCTGTAAGGATGGAACTCTGTTGGAATTGCCCTACCTCATATCTGCCATGCTTTGGATATTGAAAGGAAGCATATGGACACGGGGGGTGGGGGGGGGGGTGGGCTACCAGAAACACAACTAAAAATAAATGATAGGTAGGAAAACTACATTGAGGCAGGTCAGTGGAGTGTAACAAAAATGGTCTACAACAGAACCTGGGTTAAGATAAACTAGATGTGCATAATATGTATAGCCTGGAAGTAAAGGGGCAGGTCTGGGGTCAAGCTTTCTGAAAACTTTCAGGTACCTGCTAGGAATCATTTTAGATGCAGAAGGAGAATTTCTGTGATGATACCAACAACCCAAGTCCTGTAGACCCATTTGAGAGGAGTGATAAATTGCTGTCCCCCACATTTTTATGTAGTGATTGAGACCATTGCACTGTCTGCCCCTTGGTGGAGACAGACCGAATAAACCCCAAGCAATGCTGTAGTGGAGAGCCTAAATGGAGCTGGGAAGCTAATGTTTGTATACATCTTTACCTGGAAATATTACCATGGCACGTGACAGTACAAATTAAAAAAAAAAAAAAAAAGTGGAGCTTGAATTACCCAAATAGATCAGAGTGATGTGTTTTTCACAATGTAGTACTGTCTAATGCCAAATAACGAGGTGCTCAGATGATACTATGATTCCCTGTCCTGTGCTGTTAGACATTTATTTTGTTTACTGGTATATTTACTGCATTCGCTGGTCAGCTTTTCTTCACTGAGTATGTCAGGGTTTTCTAGCTCATTCTGCAGGTAACTTTTTTGTCTCCCTTTTCCATTTCCCCTCCCTTTGATAGTCGTCTACAAGTTCCTTCATTCTATTCACATATTTTCTATACCAGCATCTTGCATTTCCTCCCCCACAATCAATTCCACTTTGAGTTCACTCACTGATGGATTTTTTTCTGAAGCTCAAATGTGTCTGTTTAATTAGATGACTGTTTATTTATTATTGTATTATGATTATATTTTAATGGTAAATGTTGATTTTTTTTCCACTGGCCATCACGAAAAATAGGCTTTGGTTTGTCAGACAATCTGGTAACCAGTGCACACACATGTATTATCTTGGGTCCCTATCAGATTATCAAAGTTTCAAAACTCGAAAGTCACGTGGTCAAGACCATATGATCGACGTTTTGAAACTTTGAACATTTTGAATGGAGATCACAGTACAGATTGGAATGTGAAATTCACACTTTTCCTCAATGTACTGTGATCTCGGAGTTGGTGTATTTAATTAGCAGGGGTTGTGGGGATGGCAGGGAGGCTTGTCCCCTGCAAACAAGTTAAAAATAGAATTATTTTTAATTTATTCATTTATATATTTATTTTTTAATGTTTAAAGTTCCGAAACATCGATCATATGCCTCGGCCATAAGAATTTCAATGTTTTGGCACTTCGATAATCTGACATAGAGCCATTATGTACTAGTATGTTCTCTTATAGTATATTATGGGTTCATAGGCAAGTACTAGGCTAGCTGCCTTTGCTGGTCATTTAAGCCTAGCCAATTTCCCTTTGAAAGGCGAGAATCAACCCCTGTAACTTCTGTTTGTGAGGTAAACACCTCAACCATTATACCAACCTCCTTTCCTAAGCTTGTGGGTGGCAAGTAGTACCTGTCGTATAGCTGTATTTGTGCGACACAAAAAGCTCTACTTGTATCAAGAATATGTCATCTCACATGGGACTTGAACCCACAACCTCTGGCTTAGGAGTCCAGTGCCTTATAGATTAAGCTACTGGGGCATAAAGTAAGTATAAAACACTGTACCATGTGTTTGTGAGACAGACATCTTAACCATTATATCAACCCCCATGCACTCTTATATTGTATTTTGTTATAATATTGTGTTGTCATATATTATATTATATTATATACATACATAGGTGCGTATAACACGTGTTATGTATGTGCACATGTGTATGTATGTATTTATGCAAAGATATATATATATATATATATATATATATATATATATATATATATATATATATATATATATATTTATATAGATTCACTACTGAATCCCGAAATAACACAATCCCAAAGACCTAAATACCGGGACTATAAGCCCAAAACCCCACATTACCGAAATATTAAAACCGCAAAATTCAAAATCGCGAAAGTACTACATACATACAGCACACACACAAACATACACATAGCCTCCCCCCATAACCAAACAAACCACTCTACACTAAAGATAAGCAGGGGGGCGAAGCCCCCCTGCACCACCCCATGTGGGGTGGGGTGCCCCCCACACCCCCCACTTTAATATTCTAACTCTGAGATTGCACAAACATACACACAAGGCAAAGTCACACCCACACATTACAGCCCCTCACATACACACACACACAAACACGCACACACCACAGTCACAACACACACTTACACACACTAAAGCCCCTCACAAACACAGTCACACACACATACTTACCTGAACCACAACACCAGAAGCGCTAACTCAAAATCCCTTAACATCACGATTTTGAATTTCGCGCTTCTAGTCTTTCGTAATGTGGGGTTTCTGCTACATGGTCTCGAGCTTTTGAAATTCGAGATTTCAAACGTTCGTGATTCAGTAGTGTACCGATATATATTCATGTAAGTGCATGTATATACATATATATATATTTATTTATGTATATGCACATACAAATACTTATTTAAATACTGCATATGTATTTCCCTTAGAGAATCAGTAATGGCACATCTGAAAATGCCCACTGCTCTCTGTTGGTGGGACACTCCCTGCACCCTCCATCTTAAAAGGGATGTAAATATGGGGCTTCATGGGCAGTAAATAATGATGGGTAACAGGTGAGGAGGCAGCCAGTGTTCAGTGTTATGATGTCAGAGCTAAAATAAAAAAAAAATTTCTGTAAGAATAATAAAAGCTCATTTAAAGGTGCCGACTAACTGGGTGGACATTTGGAACTGGTTTTCCTGAAACATCAGTGTTGAAGAATGCATGGAACAGTGCTTGCACTTTTATTTATAATTCGCATCTGCTACAGTAGATAGGGAAGTGGGAAGACCAGGTAAACATCCAGTCCCGTGTTTTCATTATCGCCATGTATAGTATTTACTGGATGTCTGTCAGTTCATGTAATGTCACTGTGCCAAACACATTCACCTTAAACACACACAATCCCCCCCCCACTAAAACAGAAATTGTTCACAAACAACTCCCCCTCACATATCGCAGTTTATTCTGGTGTCACTCCCTTTGAGTGACGGCCTCACTACCATGTTACAGTTGCTGGGCTTACTCTTCTCAGTTCTTACCCTTCTCTCTGCCTTTTATTAAGTCATGAGTAACCTGCCTTACAAAATTAGATGAGCATATGTTGTACCTCCCAGCTACGAAGCAAGGAATGCCCACTGAGACATATGACAACTCAGTTGCACGTTGTGTGTATCCATATAACATTCAGACGTCTCTTGTCCATCTTCATCAAATTTGCAAATTCAGCCACTGCATTATTCAGCAGTCACAAATTCATGTAACATTATTAGCAACAGTACCTGCGAAGATGAAGAAATTGTGATTCCCCTATTTGTCCAAGTCCCACCAGCTACTAGTTTTCTCTTTTTCCCATTGAGGTTGTTTGTCCGTCTGAGGCCATCCTGCTCTGTTTTTCCTCCTGCACATGCATGGCTGTGTTTTTCTGTATTTTATTGCATTCTTTTATACACATAACAGCCAGTAAGAGCAACTAGGTTAGGGTGAAGTGAACCCATCCCAGGCTCAAAATATTGGGCATGATCAACTAACCTGATCACTCCTCAGAGCATGCTGATAATCCATTTGCGATAAAAGCTGAGTGTTGTAACACTGTGTGTGTGTGTGTGTGTGTGTGTGTGTGTGTGTGTGTGTGTGTGTGTGTGTGATATAAACAGTAACAACTTCCTGCAAAAAATGTTTAAAAGTATTTTTTTTATTTTATTTTTTTTAGGGGTACTAGATTGGGGGGGGGGCATCACCAGGCACAAAAAATAGTTAGATACACCTCTGATTATTAAAACAATGTAAGACTTGATATATTATTCAAAGATTTCACAACAGAAATACATTTTTGTAAGATCTTCTTTCAGCTGCTCCTGATGTTCTTCATTCCACATTGCTGCAGTCCTAACTATTGGGTAGTCCGCTGTCCAGTCGGCCCGAATACCTAAGTATATGGCTGACGTCGGTCAAGGCGCATTAGACTGACGTCAGTACGTCAGGGTACTAATGCGCATGACCGACGTCATATCCTCAGTCTTTTTTGCCGCATGGTCCGATGCAGAAGCAGTTTTGCGAGTGCAGGTTGGCGTTCTGAAAGTTTCTGAAGTCAGAGTTTCAGACCGAATCAAAGTTGGCTAAGTACCCCGTTGGGGAATATTTTGGTTTTTCTTGCCTCAGTATTTAACCGGATGTCAGAAAAAGTGAATAACTGTATTTCTTGTGGGAAACAGATACCTCATAGGGATTACCATACTTTGTGTATACCTTGTTTAGGGCCTGAGCACGACGTTGTTGGATGCCGCTCTTGTGCTAGATTTAACAAACGCACTATTAAGAGAAGGTTAGACTGTGCCAGGTTAGTTTTTGGGAAGCGTTGTAATTATAAAATGCCGTCGGATGCTCCGACGCCCGCTTCGGCCAAAAAGCGCAAGGACAAAGCAGCAAAGCCGAGAGTGGAGGAACCGACGGTCCCGGACGTCGGTTCTTTAGAAGGCTCAGTGGAGCCGGAGGTTTTGCCAGGAGTTTCTTTGGAGTCTCAGGGAGAGACTTTACTGTTACAGGATGTGTCCTCTCAGGGAGTAGGCCAGGCTGAAGGGGCTTCTCAGGTGGCTGTTCTTCCCTCTCTTCCTAAGGTGGTTAGGGCCTCCCCTTCTGTTTCCAAGGCTTCTTTAAGAGGCAGGCCTAGTTTAGCTTCAGTGGGGGTTTCTCCGAGTGTGTCAGGGTCTTTGCCTAAGAAGCATATGCTAAAAATGGCAGAGGATTTGATTACTATGATTAGAGGTTCTATGCCCCCTCCTGATAAGAGGCCTAGGGTGGAACCTGAGTTTGAGAGTTTTGAGCAATGTTCGAGGCTTCTGAGTCTTCGGCTGAAGACTTGCAGGAGTATCCTCCTTATTCTGATTCTGATGTGGATGATTCTACTCCTTCAGCTTCGCCTCCTGAAGATTTTTCATTTTCAGAGACTCTGCATTCCATGAGGGAGCATTTTAAATGGGAAGGTCAAGATTTCTCTGATTCCAGGAAGAGGCTTAGGGAATTCTTGTTTTTACCCCAGCACAGGCCTTTAGCTATACCTCCTGTTCTGAATGTGGTAGAAGATGTTTTTGCAGAGGCTTCCCTGAATCCTGATTCTTTGCCTCCTGCTCCAGTTAAACCGGATAGGTACTATAGGGTGCCTGAGGCTCATAAGTATCTTTTTAAGAGTCCTAGGGCAGACCCGGAAACTGTCTCTCAGGGGCCTAAAGGTGTGAAGGCTTCTGTTGTTAAAAATCCTGTTCCTCCTGATAAAGAGGCAAGGGCTTTGGATAGATGGGGAAAGAAAGTGTATACTTCTTCCACTTTAGCCATGAGGGCGTTGAATTGTCAGTTTCACATGTTAAAATATCAGAATTATCTCCTTTCACAATTGAAGTCTAAGGTGGATGCTTTGGCTGAAGGTATTGAGTGTCAAGAGTTGCAGGATTTAGTTCATGTGTCTGAACAGGTGGGTAAGCATTCCTTGCAGTGTGGTTTTGATGCTGTGCAGGCCTCCTCGAGGGTGGCTGCCACTGGTTCTGTTCTTCGTAGGCACGCCTGGTTGAGAGATCAGAATTTAGCTGAGCATGTTAAGACAAGGATTTTGGATGCTCCTTTACAGTCTGATGTGTTGTTTGGTTCGCCTGTGGAAGCAGTTTTAAAGAAAATGGAGGACAAGGCTAAGTCTATGCAAACTGTTAAGGATTTTTTGCAGGTGCAGCCTCCAAAGTTTAGTAGAAATTGGCCTACTAAGGGATGGACATATCCTGCTTATGATTCCCAGTCTAGGGGTAGGTCTAGACGTGGTAGGGGCAGAGCTCAAGGTTCTTTTAGGCCTAGAACAGGGAGTTCACCTGCTCAGGCTTCTGGTGAGGGCAGGGGTCAGTCCTTTCAGAACAGACCCAATGACCTGCCTTTTCAGCTGCCAGAACATTCTCACCTGGCAGCACCTTTGGGAGGAAGGCTGTCTCTTTTCAAAGAAAATTGGGATTTAATTACCCAAGACAGATGGGTTCTGGATATCATTCACCACGGTTACAGGTTTTATTTCCATACCTTGCCTCCTTTCAAAGGCATGCCAGACATTCCTCCTCTACAAAGACAAGAGGCTCACAAGCAAATTTCTCTGTTGCTCCAAATAGGGGCCATTCAGCCAGTTCCTGTGCCAGAAAGGGGCCTAGGATTTTACTCTCGCCTGTTCCTAGTACCGAAGAAGGGGAACACGTGGAGACCAATTTTGGATTTATCTATCCTCAACACTTATCTGGACATTCCCAAGTTCAAAATGTTGACGTTACAACAGCTTTTACCTCTGCTGGGCAAAGATCACTGGATGGTAACTTTAGATCTCAAGGAAGCTTACCTTCATGTGCCTATCAGACTAAGTTGCAGGAAGTATCTGCGTTTCCGAGCTGGAAATTCTCATTATCAGTTCTCTGCATTGCCCTTTGGCTTATCTACTCTGCCCAGAGTATTCACAAAGGTTCTGGCTCCAGTGATAGCTTACTTCAGACTAAAAGGAATTCAAATCTATCCTTACTTGGACGACTGCCTGATTCTGGCTCAAGAAAAGGAAGACCTTTTACAGCATTTGGAATATGTGATAGCAGTGCTAAGATGCCTAGGGTATTCTGTGAACGAAATAAAGTCCAGTCTAGTACCCTCTCAAGACATGTGCTTTCTGGGTGTGAGACTGAATACAGCAGCCCAGATGGCCTTTTTAACCCCGGACAAACAAAAGAATCTTTCCAGTTACTTCCATCACCTATCTCTTCAGTCCGGGCTGACTGCAAGGACAGTCCTTCAAGCCTTAGGGTTCATGGCATCTTGTATTCTGGTGCTTCCCAATGCCAAACTGCATATGAGGAAGCTGCAATGGTATCTAAAAATGTATGGACACAGCACTGCCAGGATTTGGACACTGTCATTCAAATAATACCTTGCATTCAAAAGGAATTTTTGTGGTGGGCTCAGGAATGTCACGTAAACAAGGGACTCTCTGTGACCCGGCCAGAGGCGAGTCAGATTCTAACGACAGATGCCTCAGACATTGCTTGGGGAGCTCATCTAAATGGAAAGTGGATACAAGACAAGTGGCCTGCCAGACTACAGCATCTACATATCAACATGAAGGAGATGTTAGCAGTCCAGTTTGCATTAATGGCTTTCAAGACGTTACTTCTTCCAGGGCAGGTGTTGATTCTAACAGACAACACAACTGTCATGTGGTACATCAACAAACAAGAGGGAACACATTCTTACCCGTTGTGCAGGCAAGCAATGATTTTATGGGAGACTGCGCTCAGCTTGCAACTAACTCTTCAGGCAAGGTTTCTGCCAGGAGCACAGAACTCCTTAGCAGATGTGTTAAGCAGACAAATCATGGATCCCCACGAGTGGAAACTGGATCTTCATGTATTTCAAAATTGACAGTGTCATGGGGAACTCCAGACATAGATCTGTTCGCTTCTCCACTAAACCACCAGCTGCCAAAGTTTTGCACAAAGAGGTTTCATCACACAGCTTGGAAAGTGGATGCTCTTTCTTTCAGTTGGAAAAATCTTCATGTGTATGCCTTTCCACCTCTGCCTCTTCTCCCAAAGGTGCTCCTAAAGGTCAGACAAGACAAGCCAAGGATGATTTTAATAGCTCCAGATTGGCCTCGGCAACACTGGTACCCATTACTGAGGAGTCTGGTAAGGAAGCCTCCATGGCCTTTACCTTTGATTCCACACCTGTTGTCTCAGAGGGACGGTCACCTGCTCAATGTCAAGCTCCACTCTCTTCATCTAACAGCCTGGCATATTCTGTTTTGAAACACAGCAGGTCTCAACTTCCTCAACAAGTTTTAAATGTGATTATGGAAGCCAGAAGACCTAGTACAAGGAAGGTGTACGCAGAAAAATGGAAGAGATTTTTATTTTGGAGTGCAGCAAACAATTTGGAGATTTCTGAGCCTAATTTGAGTGTGGCTCTTCAATATCTTACTGAGTTATTGGACAAAGGTTTGTCTTTCTCTTCCATTAAGATTCATGCTGCAGCAATTTCAGCTCACTATGATTGTGATCCACCATTGTTTTCGCATCCTTTGTTCAAGCAATTTCTTAGAGGGGCAAAGAATATAAGACCCCCACGTAGAGCTCCTACTCCTGCTTGGGATCTCAATTTTGTGTTGGAGAAACTTACTCTACAACCTTTTGAGCCTGCGGCTACTGCTGACTTGAAATACTTGTCATGGAAGACTGCTTTTTTGTTGGCCATTACTTCTGCTAGAAGGGTTTCGGAGTTGCAGGCCCTTATGGCGGTTGAGCCTTTTTTGATTTTTTCATAAGGATAGGGTATCATTACGTACTAATCCTTCCTTTATGCCTAAGGTGGTTTGTAGTGTGGCTTTAAACCAAACTATTCATTTGCCTACTTTTTATGCAGATCCCCAAAATAAAGGGGAAAAGATTTTGCACACTTTAGATGTACACAGGCAATTGCGTTATTATTTAAGCAGGACTAAGGATTTTAGGCAGTCTCAGCAGTTGTTTGTTTCTTTTGCTTTGAGTTCGCAGGGCAAGCCTGTGTCAAAACAAACTATTTCTAGGTGGATTGGGTTTTGCATTGCATTTTGTTATTCCCATCATGGCAAGGAGATTCCAGCTGGGATTAGGCCTCATTCCACTAGGGCTACTGCCACTTCAACAGCATTTCTAAGGGGGGTGGCTACTACGGATATTTTGGAGGCAGCTACTTGGAGTTCAGTACATACTTTCTCTAAACATTATCACCTTCCTCTCTACTCTAAGTCTAGGGCTGGTTTTGCCACTGCTATTTTGCAAGGCATGTTGTCAGCTCCTGTTTCCTTATGATTTGCCAGCCTCCCTTACCTCTGCTTTGGGATTCTACCCAATAGTTAGGACTGCAGCAATGTGGAATGAAGAACATAGTACAGTTTTGTACCTACCATAAATGTAGATGTTCGAGGATCCACATTGCTGCAGTCCAATTTACCCTCCCTCCTTCCCCTCTGTGTTTAGGGGTGGTTGTGTAGGTGAGGTTATATTCTGGTACTTTTGTATATATTGTACATATTTTTGGTGCAGGTATGTTTGGAGTTTTTGGTATTGGCCTTGTCTTTTTAGGGTCTTCTGACATCTGGGGCAAGAAAAGACTGAGGATATGACGTCGGTCATGCGCATTAGTACCCTGACGTACTGACGTCAGTCTAATGCGCCTTGACCGACGTCAGCCATATACTTTGGTATTCGGGCCGACTGGACAGCGGACTACCCAATAGTTAGGACTGCAGCAATGTGGATCCTCGAACATCTACATTTATGGTAGGTACAAAACTGTACTTTAGGGGTCGCCACAGCTGATCAACTGTTTCCATTTCTTCCTGTCCTCTGCATCTTGCTCTGTCACACCAACCACCTGCATGGTCCGCTCTCACCACATCCATAAACCTTATCTTAGGCCTTCCTCTTTTCCTGTTACCTGGCAGCTTCATCCTTAGCATCTTTTTCCAAATATACTCTGCATCCCTCCTCAGCACATGTCCAAACCAACGTAATCTTGCCTCTCTGGCTTTGTCTCCAAACCTTCCAACCTGGGCTGACCCTCTAATATACTTATTCCTAATCCTGTCCATCCTCTTTACATCCAGTGCAAATCTTAACATCTTCAACTCTGCCACGTCAACCTCTGACTCCTGCCTTTTTGTCAGTGCCACTGCCTCCAACCCATATAACATAGCTGGTCTCACTACCCTCTTGTAGACCTTCCCTTTCACTCTTACTGGTACTCGTCTGTCACAAATCACTCCTAACACTCTTCTCCACCCACTCTATCCTGCCTGTAGTCTCTTCTTCACTTCTCTTCCACACTCACCATTACTCTGAACTGTTGATCCCAAGTATCTAAACTCATCCACCTTCGCCACATCTATTCCCTGCATCCTCACCATTCCTCTATCCTCCCTCTCATTCACACACACATATTCTGTCTTAGTCCTGCTGACCTTCATTCCTCTACTCTCTAGAGCATATCTCCACCTCTCCAGGGTCTCCTCCACCTGTTCCCTACTCTCACTACAGATCACAATGTCATCTGCATACATCGTAGTCCACGGGGACTCCTGTGTGATCTCGTCTGACAACCTGTCCATCACCATTGCAAATAAGAAAGGGCTCAGAGCTGATCCTTGATGTAATCCCACCTCCACCTTAAACGCATCCATCACTCCCACCGCAGACCTCACCGCTGTCACACTACCCTCATACATATCCTGTACCACTCTTACATACTTCTCTGATGCTCCCGACTTCCTCATACAATACCACAACTCCTCTCTAGGCTCCCTGTCATATGCTTTCTCTAAGTCCACAAAGACACAATGCAACTCCTCCTGACCTTCTCTGCACTTCTCCATCAACACTCTCAGAGCAAACATCGCATCTGTAGTGCTCTTTCCTGGCATGAAACCATACTGCTGATCACTAATCATCACCTCCCTTCTTAATCTAGCTTCCACTACTCTTTCCCATACCTTCATGCTGTGACTGATCAATTTAATCTCTCTGTAGTTACTACAGCTCTGCACATCACCCTTATTCTTAAAAATCTGCACCAAAACACTTTTTCTCCATTCCTCAGGCATCCTCTCACTTCACAAGATTTCATTAAACAATCTAGTTAAAACTCCACTGCCATTTCACCTAAACACCTCCATGCTTCCACAGGTATGTCATCTGGACCAACAGCCTTCCCATTCTTCATCCTCTTCATAGCTATCCTTACTTCCTCCTTGCTAATCCACTGCACTTCCTGATTCACTATCCGCACATCATCCAACCTTCTCTCTCTCTCATTCTCTTCATTCATCAGCCCCTCAAAGTACTCTTTCCATCTGCTCAACACACTCTCCTCACCTGTGAGTACATTTCCCTCATTATCCTTTATCACCCTTACCTGCTGCACATCTTTACTAGCTCGGTCCCTCTGTCTAGCCTTTTCTCCCTCCTTAGTGTCCAACCTTATCCTTAGCCTTCGCCACCTTTCTCTTTGCCATGCACCTCATCTCCTTATACTCTTGTCTACTTTCTTCATCTCTCTGACAATCCCACTTCTTCGCCAACCTCTTTCTCTGTATACTCTCCTGTACTTCTTCATTCCACCACCAGGTCTCCTTGTCCTCCTTCCTTTTTCCAGATGTCACACCAAGCACCTTTCTAGCCATCTCTCTTACTAGCTCTGCTGTAGTTACCCAGCTATTCGGTAACTGTTCACTGCCACCCAGTGCCTGTCTTAACTCTTCCCTGAACTCCACTTCACGATTACCCTTTTTCAATTTCCACCATTTGATCCTTGGTGCTGTCCTCACACTCATCCTCCTCTTCTTGATCACCAATGTCATCCTACAAACCACCATCCTATGCTGCCTAACTACACTTTCCCCTGCCACCACTTTACAGTCTCCAGTCTCCTTCAGACTGGCCCTCCTACATAAGATATAATCCACCTGTGTGCATCTTCCTTCACTCTTGTATGTCACTCTGTCTCCTCCCTCTTTTTAAAATACGTATTCACCACAGCCATGTCCACCCTTTTCACAAAATCCACTACCATCTGACCTTCTGCATTCCTTTGCTTAACACCATACCTACCCATCACTTCCTCATCACCTCTGTTCCCTTCACCAACATGCCCATTGAAATCTGCTCCAATCACCAGTCTCTCACCGTTGGGTACAATCATCACCACTTCATCCAACTCACTCCAGAATTGTTCTTTCTCATCCATCACACACCCAACTTGTGGAGCATATGCTCTAACAACATTCATCTTTACACCATCAATTTCCAGCTTCATAAACATCACTTTTCACCTCCAAAACACTCTTAGCATACTGTTCCTTCTGGATAACCCCTACGCCATTTCTCCTCCTATCCACACCATGATAAACAATTTGAACCCACCTCCGATACACCTAGCCTTGCTCCCCTTCCATCTGGTTTCTTGCACACACAATGTACCAACCTTCCTTCGGTCCATCATATCAGCTAGCTCTCTCCCTATACCAGTCATACTGCCAAAATTCAGAATTCCGACCCTCACTGTCACAGTCCTAGCCTTTACCTGTCTTTGGGCATGCCTTCCCCCTCTTCTCCTCCTTCAGCCAACAGTAGCCCAATTTCCACCAGCACCCTGTTAGCCAGCAGTACTGGTGGCGGTCGTTGTTAACCCGGGCCTCGACCGATCCGGTATGTATATCTGTACTGTTATCCGCATGTATGATTTGGCAAAATTTTATGCCAGATGCATTTCCTGACTCAACCCTCCCCCTTTATCCGGGCTTGGGACCGGCACAAAGAAATGTACTGGCTTGTGCATCCCCAGTGGCTGAGTTAAATTTTTGTAAGATATGAGTAATAAAGATGGTAAAATAAAAGCAAGTTAGGCTATGAATTTGTACACACTTAGATATACTTCGTTTCCTTTCTGTCCCTTCCTTCTGTTTCCCTTCAGGAAAGCTCCTTCCCTCCCTCCCTCTAGTTCACTTAGAGACAGGTATAGCCAGTGTACTCTTCCTTTTGACTTCTCAAACCAGTTGTCTGTCTCCCTTTCCCCTTCTATTGGCACACAGATCCCCAGATTTCCTTTGCTTTGTTTACTGAACTTAACCATATTCTTTAGGCCCCAAATCCCAGCTATGCTTCCATAACAAACCTACATTTTGCATCCAGCTCTCTGAAAGTTTAAAATGATCCTTCTTTCCTTTCTTTCTATAGATCAAGTTCAGCGTCCTCCCCTTACTACAGCATCTGTGCAGTATATAGCTCTAGTACAGTTTAGCATCCTTCCCTTACTACATCTGTGCAGTATATAGATCTAGTGTTCAGCATCATCCCCTTACTACATCCTTGCAGTATATAGATCTAGTACAGCTCAGCATCTTTCCCTTACTACAGCATCTGTGCAGTATATAGATCTAGTACAGTTCAGCATCCTCCCCTTACTACAGCATCTGTGTAGTATATAGCTCTAGTACAGTTCAGCATCCTTCTCTTACTACATATGCGCAGTATATAGATCTAGTACAGTTCAGCATCTTCCCCTTACTACAGCATCTGTGCAGTATATAGATCTAGTACAGTTCAGCATCCTCCCCTTACTAGAGCATCTGTGCAGTATATAGATCTAGTACAGTTCAGCATCCTCGCCTTACTACATATGTGCAGTATATAGATCTAGTACAGTTCAGCATCCTTCCCTTACTACATCTGTGCAGTATGTAGATCTAGTACAGTTCCGCATCATCCCCTTACTACAGCATCTGTGCAGTATATAGATCTAGTACAGTTCAGCATCCTCCCCTTACTACAGCATCTGTGCAGTATATAGATCTAGTACACTTCAGCATCCTCCCCTTACTACAGCATCTGTGCAGTATATAGATTTAGTACAGTTCAGCATCCTTCCCTTACTACAGCATCTGTGCAGTATATAGATCTAGTACAGTTCAGCATTCTCCCCTAACTACGGCATTTGTGTAGTTTCTGGTACCACTTCCTATTCTGGCAAGGTTAACACTGGCCTTAACAGATAAATGACTTGTAGCCAGATCATCATTTTAATTAATTCTGTTCTGTCAGTGACCCTGCCCTGTCATGTCATTAGTCTGTTCTCTTATTCTGTGTCTGAATACCTTTTATTTCTTTTATTTCTTATGAACTGGGTTTGTACCCTATCTCCTAAATACTTTGCTCCATCTGTCGTCATCTGTATCTGTCAAGTCATTTCTATCTTCCTGGTTACAGGGGCTACCACGGTGGCACATCCTTTCTTCTAAATTCCCTAACCGTATCTAAAAATCTGTGTGCATTGCAGTCGTAACTTATAGTGATGTGTAGATAACTTCATGCCATACCTCTCAACAGTCCAGATTTTTGCAGAATGTCTAGATTTGTGCCTGATATTTTTGCACTGTTTTTCATAAAATTTATGTTTTTCTGGAAATCACAGAGGATTTATGTCACTAAGTAATGACAGACATTTGAGTTTCAGGCTTCATATACTTCAAAAAAATGCATGCTAACTCAAAACTTTTTATTCCATTGACTAAGTTTATAAGAGCAGTATTTAAAATCTGTCCCTATTTGGACCTTCGCCCCCATGTTATTTTTGGCTTTGTCCAGAGTTTGAGACGTATGCTTCATGTTCTACCTTACTTCCTCCCTCCCTAGTCCTTGAACCATTCCCTGACTTGCTGTTCTTAGGTCTCCATGACAACCACAAAGAGAAACAGAGTGGGCAACCCTGCCTCATTCCCCGTTTCTTGCTATCACCCTGCAGACATGTCTCTATTTAGTTCCATTTTCAGTGTGGGAACCTTAACTCCATTAACAGTTTTGCTTCCTTTACCCATGTGTACCAAAACTGTAAATGTGAAACTCCATTCCATTGTATCCTAGGCCTTCTTAATGTCAAACACAACCTCTTTTGCCAGGTTTGAACCTCTCCTTTGGCTTGGTCCGTGGAACAGAGAAAAAAGACCTAGAGGTCAGTAATGGATCTGCCCTTTACAAAAACAGCATGTGTCCCAGTAGCTGTACTTGCCCATATCCTTTCTAGTCTAACAGCCTGTATCCTAGCTTATATCGTTGTATTTGCATATGCATTAATTAATGAAATAAGCTACCTTGTACCGGTGGTGTAAAGATATAGAGTCCTGACTTTTGGCATAGGTGACCCAACCTGATTAGCTGCTTGGCTACTTGACGATGCAGGCAGGGGAGGAAGTGTACATACTCACGGACACTGGCACATTGGCCATATTTCCTTGTTGGAGACTATGGACTTCACCACATTGGGTCTCCTGAGGGTGAGTGGATCGGTGGCTGGGGCATCCTGGTAATATCAATCTTTTGCAGATGTGAGGGGCAGTGCAACACTGATACCAATTGCACATCCCATCCGTGAGTTGTCACTGGGCAGGCACAAGGAGTACGGCTTAACAAACAGAAAAGAAAAAACACTGCAGCAGTGATGGCCCTTCCTGGTCATCCTTCTTCCCAGTGATGAGGAATGAACGCACTGATTGTTTGAGAACAGGTTGATGACTGGCATGCATTGGGACCAAAGTGTCCCAAAAACTATTAATGAAAGTTACTTGTAATTCATCAGGACCTCAGATTTCCCTTTCCCCTTTGGTAGACTGTGCTTGTCCCCCTGCATCCTTCATTTTGGGCATGTGACACCCTTTACTCATAAGTAGATTGTTGATAATCTTCTATTTCACTGTTACAGTATTCTTAACATGAGGGATCCCCTGCTTAGGGCCGCCTGACATCCGACCATGATATCATTGTTGATAATCTTCTATTTCACTGTTACAGTATTCTTAACATGAGGGATTCCCTGCTTAGGGCCGCCCGCCATCCGACCATGATATCATTGTTGATATTCTTTTATTTCACTGTTACAGTATTCTTAACATGAGGGATCCCCTGCTTAGGGCCGCCCGACATCCGACCATGATATCATTATTGATAATCTTCTATTTCACTGTTACAGTATTCTTAACATGAGGGATCCCCTGCTTAGGACCGCCCGACATCCGACCACGTTACCAAAGCCTTTAGCTTGTCATTGATACACCGTACATCACATACATGAGCAAGATGTAGGGCATAAAGGTGACATCCAGACGTACCATCTTCAGAACTTCTATGCCGCCAGTCCGAATGTCATCTTTGATCCAGTCTGATTGCCCGAGTCGTTGCTGGTTACCTAGCCATTCAGATAAGTTCCCCATTAGAGTTTTTTTGACTTATCCTTTTTTGCTTTTAGCTTTTGTGTTGCTGTGGGGTTTCATGTCATCCAGAAAGGGTAAATGCCAGTGCGGGATGCACATTCCCCATAAAGACTATCACAAGCAGTGCTTTTGTTTAGGAGCTTCTCACGATCATATATCCCGTACTATTTGTCAGGCTTTTTCTCCAAGACATTGTATAGTCGTCTTTCCTGACTCGCCATTTATTGTGGAAAACCAGCATCTAAAGTTTTTAGTGAAAGATGCCGTGGAGGGTACTTCCAGTCTGAAGGTCAACTGTCTTTGAAGAAGGTCAAAAAAGTCAAGTCATATTTCTTAGGCTGTGCTTCCTCCACCAGACATCTCTCTTGAGGCTGGTAAAAGCCTGGAGGATCATCCAATTTCTGGGCTGGATTCCTCTGCAGTGACCGGTTCAGAGGCCTGCATGGATCCAGTTTCTTACATGTCCTCTGAGGCCTTGCAGATGTCTACTTTGGACGCTCAGGGGAACCGCTGCTGATTATCACTGAAAGGCCTTAGAAGGTTTCCTCAGATACTGGTTAGAGAGGAAGTCCTAGCTATGATTATCAAGTGCAGACTGGCTTTGGAGCCTTCTATTCATAAGACAGATGTTGCTGTAAAACATAAGCAAAAGACACAATATTTTTATTCTGCTTCCAAGAACCCTTAAAGTGAATGGCAGAATTTTACACAGGTTTTGTTCAATGCTCTTATGGCCTTGAAGCCTCCTAAAAGGGTCTCTGTCCCAGCTCCCTTGGTCTTCTTCCCCCTTCAGAAGGTCTACTTATCAGGATTCCTCTGAAGAGGAAGAGGATTCTGATGAGGAATCCCAGGCCTATTTAACTGAGATTCCTTTCCATTTAGATTATTGTTCTGAGGAAGAGGAGTCTGCTGATCTTGAATCTCCTTTTGAGGAGATTTCTTTGGGGATACCATTGCCAGGATGATGGAATTCTTTAAATGAGGTTGTGCCCAAGTGTCTGAAGTTCAGAGAAGGTAGTATGAGCTCCTTCAAATGTAGTCTCCTAGACCCTCTACTGTTCCTCCTGTTTTTGCTGCTTTATTGGATGCCTTTTCTTCTGCATCTCAGGCCCCAGACTCTCAGCCCCCCGCTCCTAAAAAATGGATAAGTTTTATAAAGTGCCTGATGACTGCAAATTCCTTTAAGTGTCCATTTGCTGACCCTTCTATGGTGTCTGTGACATCCATCAACCCTTCTAAATTACTGCCTTCAACCAAACTTCTTCCTTTTGATATGGACAGCTGGACTAATGGAAGGCTGGGTAAAAAGGTTTATACTTCCGCCACCCTAACCTTTCGGCCTGAAATGATTGGACTCATATGACCAGATATGTTTTGGCTGTCCTTTCTCAGGCTTGCCAGGTTATTTTTAACCTTCCTGATTCTGAGGGGAATACTTCTACTTTCTCTCTGTTAGGGGCTTCTTCCAAGGTAGCTCGCCATTCCATTAAATGTAGTTATGATGTAGTGGATGCTTCCTCTAGCTGTGCATTGCGGATATATTCCTGGCTATGGCTTCAACCTCTGCCTGATGATATTAAGGCTAAGTTGATGGATGCTTCTCTGCTCAACAAATGTTTGTTTGGTGCTGCTGTAACTGATGCCTAGACCAGATAGTCAATACACCAACCAGGGGTGCAACCATACTGCATTTAGTCCACACTAATATGGGAGACTGCTGCACACCTGCTACTGTAATGCCTTCCCTGGTAAGGTCAGACCACAAAATAGTCTCCTTTGAAGTAAAAATAAAACTTGGACCCCCCCCCCCCCAGCTAAACCTGGAATATTCAGAAACTATTGTAAGTTTAATCTTCTGCTATTAAGTCAGAATCTGGCAAAATTTCAAGCCCCCATAAACCCTGAGAACACTTTTGCCTATGCAGAACTGTTCACAGAAACCCAGTATAAGCATTTTAATAGCTGCATAGAGGCAGCTGTACCCACCAGGAAGAAGTACCAAACTATCTCTAAAAACAAGCCACCCTGGTGGTGGCATCACAAAATCAATCGGTTGTGTAACAGGGGGGAAAATCATGACAAAAATTAGGAGGTGCAGCACCCAGCAGGATAAAAGTACTCTCATCAAACTAAACAAACAACTCAGAGGACAAATAAAGTCTAGTAAAGACAAATTTGAGGTAAGTTTGGCCTCCCAGGCCAAGGAAAACCACAAAGTATTCTTTAGCTATGTCTGCAAGTAAGTAACATGTCCTATGCAGACCACCTCAAGGCCCTGTCACTGTATTCTTTCTCCTACAGGCTTTTGAGGGGAGATTTATCCCTGGCAATACAGGACATTGTCAAACCCTACCCTGATGGACCTCCTGCATATCCACAAAACAAACAGCACCAGAATTACCCATTCTAAAGACTTAAACCTTGTCTGTGATATAAATGATGCATGTATCCCGGAGACTACCCCATCTGTGGAACTGGATCCCCATCCTTGTGAAGCAGAGTTCCTCCCTCATCCATTTCAAGTGCAACGTGGGCAATTGGATGGGAAAATGGAAATTCATCCCTGGTTTGGCATCTGTGTCTCTAATGGACCCAGGTAACATGCAAATGGTTCATCTCCTAGGCCCATGCTTACTATCAAGGGTACCAGAGCTTGTCAGAGATTTGGGATGCATGACTAGTAAACACCTATGAATCTGTGGGAGTTGGGGAGCTTCCTTCATAAACCTAAAGGTGCAAGGCCTTTGGTCTCCTCAGCAGCAGAAGGAGCACATCAATATCTAGGAGATGTGAGCTCTTCTGGTGACACTCACTGCTTTGCATCCTGGTTTGTCCAGAACCTCTAAAGATCTTTACAGACAAACAACAGTGATGTGGTACGTTAGCGATCCAGTACCAAGTTACACTTCAGGCAGTGTACATTCTCTCAAGTCAGAATTTTGTGCCAGACTCGCCGAGCAGGTCCATGACACAATCACATGAGTGGATGCTTCACAAGGATGTGTTTCTGGACATTATCCACCAGTGGGGTATTTCTCAAGTAGATGTCTTTGCCTCCCCTCTGAGCAGACTTAAAACAATGAAAACAAAACACGAACTGTAAACTAGAAAAGAAAAACGGCCAAAGCTTATGGTACAAAAACACAGTTTAATAACAGTAAGCGCTTTCATAGGTACAAATGCTCCTACTTTTTCAAACTAAATTACAAAGCAAGTTGTATCTTTCAGCTTTTCCCGGTTAGGGGTTGCCGCAGCGGAACTCCGGTCCGCTAATGATTGGCAGTAAATTTTTACGTACCGAGTTGCCAGCCTTCAACGAAGGTACGCCCATTCACGCATGTCTCCACACAGAAAACTCTTTAGCTGTGAATCGAGCAGGACAACATCTTACTGTGAGGCGACAACGCTACCGCAGCACCACCACCGCAGTTAAATTACAAAGCAAGTAACAACCTTTTAAGTAACACTCAAACGAACACATGACAGTCATCTGATCCATAAAATCCAATGGTAAAAAACAATAGTAGAAAACATTAATTAGTCAATCCATATGTAAACAAATGTATAAAAAATAAGTTAAAAATTTATAAGTTCATCTTTTCAGATTTATTAACTTTAGAACACAAGCTAAAGAGCATGTATCATTTAGCCCAGGATATTTAAAAGCGTCTAATTTAAGCTGCCACAACAGCTCTCTCTGCTCTAACCATAAGGTAAATGGGCCACCCCTTATGTGACTACTAATCTTATCAGTTACTCTAAAGGTAAAATTATGCCCTGGGTTATTAATGACATGTTTAGCTAAAGCATTTTCAGGCCTTTGATTTCTCATGGCATATTGGTGTTCATATACTCGTTCCTTAAACTTCTTGTCAGTTTTACCTATGTAAAAACCACGACAAGAATTGCATTTAGCTAAGTAAACAATGCCCTTCGAGTTACAATTAAATCTCCCCTGATTAGTAAATCTCATATTATTGACCTGATAGTTAAAACCAGTGTCAATGAATGTACAATAGTGGCAAGCTTCGCATTTAAGCATACCTTTTGTTCGTTTGAGTGTTACTTAAAAGGTTATTTGCTTTGTAATTTAGTCTGAAGAAGGAGGAGCATTTGTACCTATGAATGTGTTTACTGTTGTTAAATTGTGTTTTTGTACCATAAGCTTTGGCCGTTTTTCTTTTCTAGTTTACAGTTTGTGTTTTGTTTCCCGAGTTTTAAATCTGTTTGGTTTGTCTGAATGGCCACTGACTTGGATTTTGGTACATCTTCATTGTTTCCGGAAGAAACTATGAGTATGGATACAAACCAACAAATTGGTAAATTGACCTATTTATTCGATAAGCTTACAGAGAAAGTGGATGAACTGGCTACAGCTATTGGGAAGAATTCTGAAGATGTCCTTCAAGGATGCATCTGCAGTCATAACATATGGGTTGTCCTGCCTCTGGCAGCCCTTCGGTCGGCCGGATTCCAAAGTCTAGGTCTGGCCTCGGCTGATGTCGCACTTCACCCGACGTCAGAGCTTCTGGGGTATAAAGGCATCAGCCGACGCCATTTTCCTCAGTCTTTCTTGCCGCGCGGTGCCCGAAGCAGAAGCTGTTCGCAAGTGCCGGTCGGTCAGATCCAGAGATTTCAGCTACCGAAGACTTCTAAAAAAGCTAAGTACCCCGTTGGGGACTCTTTCTTGCCTCAGCCGATGTCAGACAAAGTAAATAATTGTTTAACTTGTGGGAAACAAATACCTCATAAGGATTTCCACTGCATTGCCTTCCTTGCTTAGGCCCAGACCACGGCGTATCAGCTTGTTTAGCCTGTGCTTCCTTCAACCGACGGACACTTAGACGTCGGTCGGAGTTTGCAGAAGAGTTTTTTGGATCAGCTTTTGCATATAAAATGCCGTCGGAGACTCCGACTACACATTTAGCCAAAAAACGCAAGGAAAAGGACCGACACTCGCGGCCCGCGGTTTCGGCTGAAACCACGGTTAGGCCTACCGCGAGTGTCTCGGTTTCGGCTGAAACCGAGTCTTCGGTTCTTCCTTCTGCCGAAAACATGCCTCCGACAACAGAGGCCAGAGAGGCCCCGGCTGAGTCGGCTACAGAAATTCCCACCGAAGAAGCCGGCGCACAAGAATTGTCCGACACCATTCCATTGGACATTTCTACTCCTGCACGTGGGGCAGCTAGGCCCCCTGCTTCTATGTCTATTAAGGCCTTCTCCAGGTCTAAAGCAGCTAAAATTTCCAAGGCCTTACCAACAAAATCTTCCTCTCAGAGACCTTCCTCAAGTTCTCAGATTCTCAGCCTTGCTGAGGACCTTATATCTCTGATTAGGGGATCCCAACCTCGCCCAGACAGGGCCTCACAACCTCCTCCTGACAAAAGGCCTAGGACTGAACCCCCTGAATCTCTCTCCTCTGATTATTCCTCGGATGGATCAGATTTATCAGACCATCAGGAAGGACCATACTCACCTTATGAGGATTCGGATGCAGAAGACTCAATTCCTTCTGCCTCCCCCCCAGAAGAATTTTCCTTTGGGGAGACTTTACACTCAATGAGGGAACGCTTTCAATGGCAGGGTCAGGATTTCTCTGATTCTAGGAAAAGGCTAAGGACTTTTTTACACTTGCCACAGCATAGGCCTTTAGCCATACCACCTGTACTATCAGTTGTTGATGATGCATACAATGATGTCAGTTCTGCCCCTGATTCTCTTCCCCCGGCCCCTGCCAAACCTGACAGATATTACAGGGTCCCGATTTCTCACTTCCACTTGTGTAAGGCCCATGCTGCAGACCCAGAAACTATTTCTCAGGGCCCAAAGGGTGTTGCAGCTGCCACTGCCAAAAAACCCCTACCCTCTGAAAGAGAGTCAAGAGCATTAGAGAGATGGGGAAAAAAGGTTTATACATCTGCTACTCTTTCTGCCAGGGCTTTAAACTGTCAATTCCATATGATACAGTACCAGGAATTTTTGTTAGATCAGCTGAATAAAAAGCTTTCCTCTCCTGAACCTTTAGACCATAAGTCCCTTCAGGATTTGGTACACAACTCTCAGCAGGTCAGTAATCATTTCTTAAAATGTGGCTATGATGCACTGGAGGCTTCATTTAGATCAGCTATGACTGGAGCAGTGATTCGAAGGCATGCCTGGCTTAAAGAGCAATCCTTGCCAGACCATGTCAAGTCTAAACTCCTAGATGCCCCTATGGAGAAACAAAGTTTATTTGGCTCCCCTGCACAGGAGATTCTAAAGAAAGTGGAAGAAAAAGCTAAATCTGTGCAAACAGTCAAGGATTTTCTGCAGGTCCAACCTCCAAGGTTCAGCAGAAACTGGCCTTCAAAGAATTGGTCCTTTCCAGACACCTCCAGAGCACAGAGAGGCAGAAATATACGCCCAAGAGGCAGAGGTCAATCAAGGGGTGCCTACAGGGGTCATCAGTGGCAACCTGCCAACCAGAGAAGTACCGCCACAGCTGTGACTACAACCACTTCCACAGGACAGACACAATGACTTGGCACTGATTCCGCCTACCAGGGAGCAACTGGAAGCACCCTTGGGTGGAAAGTTAGCTTTATTTTCAAAAAACTGGCATTGCATTACAGGAGACAAATGGACATTGCAAACAATAGACAAAGGCTACAGGTTTCACTTCCACACTTTACCAAAAAAGAGAGGAATGCCAAACCTTCCACCAAGCCAGAAGCCAGAGGCTCTAAAACAAATCATCAACTTACTAAGGATGAGAGCAATAGAAAGGGTACCATCTATGGAACAAGGCCAAGGATTTTACTCCAGACTATTCCTTGTACCAAGAAAAGAAACTCAATGGAGGCCTATTCTCGACTTGTCCGCACTAAACACATATCTCATTGTACCAAAATTCAAGATGCTGACCCTACAGCAACTTCTTCCCATGTTGGGCAAGGAGTCTTGGCTGGTGACTCTAGATCTCAAGGAGGCATACCTGCACGTCCCTATACGACCAGATTGCAGAAGACACCTCAGATTTCTTGCAGGATCAGAGCATTATCAATTCTCAGCATTGCCCTTTGGCTTATCTACTGCGCCCAGAGTATTCACGAAATGCCTGGCATCAGTAATTGCACATTGCAGGCTTCAGGGAATTCAGATCTACCCATACCTGGACGACTGCCTAATACAAGCGGACAACAAGACAAAAATAATACAGGATTTGGCCTATGTCATACAACTGTTACAAGCCTTGGGATACACAGTCAACATCCAGAAGTCAAGACTAGTGCCATCCCAAAGGATAACATTTTTGGGTGCAGAACTGGACACAATAACTCAGATGGCTTTTCTCACAGAAGAAAAACAAAAGCAACTCCCAGTCTACTTTGGCTTTGACAAGACAAACTCAGCTTACTGCAAGGAAAGTCCTGCAGGCCCTGGGTTACATGGCATCTTGCATAATCTTGATCCCGCATGCCAGGCTGCATATGAGAAAATTACAATGGTACCTAAGGAATGTATGGTCTCAACACAGACACAATCTAGAAACCATGATACCAATCATTCCATGCCTGAAAAAAGAATTCCTGTGGTGGGCTCAGGCCTGCCAGACCAACAGAGGGTTGCCTTTCCACAAACCACAACCAAGGCAGACCATCACCACGGACGCCTCAGACCTAGGCTGGGGGGCACACATGGAAGACAAGTGTATCCAAGGCCTATGGTCTCAAGACCAGCTCAATCTACACATAAATCTAAAGGAGATGCTGGCACTAAAGCATGCAATCGAGGCATTCAAATCATTCCTCCAGCAAGGACATCTGCTGATAAGGACAGACAATACCACAGTCATGTGGTACATCAACAAACAGGGAGGCACGCATTCCTACCCTCTATGCCGGATGGCAATGGACCTGTGGAACCTAGGCCTGAATCTCAACATTCAACTGCAGGCCAAATTCGTACCAGGAAAAGAGAATTTACTAGCAGACAGCTTAAGCAGAACTACCACGGATGCTCACGAATGGATGCTGCATCCAGACATCTTCAAAAACATAACAAAGAAATGGGGAATGCCAGAGATAGACCTGTTCGCCTCCCCACTCAACCACCAACTGAAGAAATTCTGCTCAAGAGAATACCACCCACAAGCCTGGAGGGTGGACTCCCTTTCTTTCAGCTGGAAGGCCCTGACAGTTTATGCCTTTCCACCTCTCCCATTGATGTACAAAGTTCTACTGAAGATCAGGGAGGAACAGCCAAAGGTGATTCTGATAGCTCCAGACTGGCCAAGACAGCATCGGTATCCGCTACTGAGAAGCATGTCTCGGACGAACTCATGGCCTCTACCTCTATGGCCTTTACTTCTAACGCAGAACAACTACAAGACCCTGCATCCAAACTTGAAAACACTACAGCTAACTGCCTGGAAAATTGCATAAAACAAAACCAAACTGTTTTATCTCAGAGGGTCAAGGACATTATCCTGGAGGCTCGCAGACCCTCCACAAGAAAAACATACTCAGCTAAATGGAAGAGATTCCTCATTTGGAGTGCATCAAAGGGTACAAATGTCACACTGGCAAACCTAGCACACATCCTAGAATACTTAGCAGAACTGTTCCACAATGGCCTGTCCTATTCTTCCATTAAGATTCATGCTTCAGCAATTTCAGCAGAGTACAACATGGATCCTCCTATCTTCTCTCACCCTCTCCTCAGACAATTTTTAAGAGGGATCAAAAATGTAAAACCTCCAAGGAAACCACCTCTGCCTGCATGGGATCTCAATTTTGTGCTGGAAAAATTAACACTTCCCCCTTTTGAACCAGCAGCATCAGCAGACTTACAGTTCTTATCTTGGAAAACTGCTTTCCTTCTAGCAATCACTTCAGCAAGAAGGGTATCCAAGTTACAGGCATTAATGGCAGTGCAGCCTTTCCTTATCTTTCACCAGGATAGAGTGTCTCTGAGAACCAATCCTACTTTCATGCCAAAGGTGGTATCCAGGGTATCCTTGAACCAAGCTATTCATTTGCCTACGTTCTTCCCTAACCCACAAAACAGGGGGGAAAAACTATTGCACACCTTGGATGTACACAGACAACTACGCTTCTATCTGGACAGAACTAAAACCAGCAGAAAAACTGACCAGCTTCTGGTAGCATATGCAACAGGAGTGCAAGGAAAAGCAATTTCCAAACAGACAATTTCAAAATGGATAGGAAATTGCATTCGATTCTGCTACTCTTTTCATGGAAAGACAACTCCTGAAAATATCAGGCCTCACTCCACAAGAGCCACAGCCACCACTACAGCTTTCCTACGAGGAGTGGCTACCAAAGACATTTTAGAAGCTGCTACTTGGAGCTCCGTGCATACATTTGCCAAGCATTACAATCTTCCTTTATACTCCAGATCCCGAGCAGGTTTTGCAACTGCAGTTTTACAGGGGATCTTAACCACACCATCATTATCTTAGTGCCTCCTCCCCAGGTTTGGCTATGGTATTCTACCCATATGTTATGACTGCAGATGCATCCTTGAAGGACATAGTACAGTTTTGTACCTGCCATAAATGTAGATGTCCGATAGGTATGCATCTGCAGTCAGGATTACCCACCCTCCTTCCCCTCTGTGGTATTCCTAGGGTGCTTACCCCTCTTTTAGCTAGCTGGGGGAATCTATTATGGTGTATTTGTTTGTATGTATATATGTATATATATATTTTGCTTACTACTGTTTGGAATTTTCTACATTTATCCAAATTTAGCCTTCCTAGAGGGCACCTGGCATCTGGGGCAAGAAACACTGAGGAAAATGGCGTCGGCTGATGCCTTTATACCCCAGAAGCTCTGACGTCAGGTGAAGTGCGACATCAGCCGAGGCCAGACCCAGACTTTGGAATCCGGCCGACCGAAGGGCTGCCTGAGGCAGGACAACCCATATGTTATGACTGCAGATGCATACCTATCGGACATCTACATTTATGGTAGGTACAAAACTGTACTTTCCTGCTACTAGTTCAGGTGTAATTCAGCGTCCTTCTACACCTAATATCCCATCTTTTAACCCTCCATCATTAAGGATGAACAGTAATATCGGTCCTGTCCATGGAGCGGAGAATTCCAACGTGAACTTAGTGACACCAGCAACATCAAGTGATGTAAATAGAGGTATAGTAACACATGACCGTTCTTCTTCTAGAGGTGTACTTGTTAATGAACATAACATCAAAAACTGGTTACAACCACCACGAAGTTTCAGCTTAGCACAAGAGTCTAGACCTAAAGATGCTCAAGTTACAATCAGCATCTCTAATAATTTAAAATTACTAGACTGCAAATCAATGAAACTGAAAAAGCTTCAGCTTGAAGTATTGTACTTTGAAGCATGTATACAACGAGACATTGTTCTTAAGGGGCTAAGGAGTTGGAGTTATCCTACTGGCTTACTTGCCGATTCACCTTTTCACAAAGATTTGATTAGGTTATTTAATAAGAAAGGTATCGAACTACTGAACTGTTGTATAGAATATTATACCTTGCAAATAGGGGTGTTAGAAAAGGAGATAGATGTTTTGAACACCTCTGTAATAACCAATCCTGATTACACTAGATATAAATTTGATCATAGCAGGATCTTCTCTAGTATAGACGCTTACATTGCTAAAGTGAAAAGTAATAAAATTAAGAAGGTAGAGAGATGAGTTTGAATATGCGAAAGAGTCTGCTTATCCAAAACCCCCATCTCTCAGCAGCCATTTGGTGTAAACCTGGTAACAGCTGAGAGTTGCGATAACTACATGAATGATAACGAGAGGCAGTCGACTCCACCCTCACCCACACAGGAAGCTGCCTCAGATCAAGCTGATGCATTTCCTCGGCTGAGTGAGAAAATTCAAAACAGGAATGTGAATGGGGGCAGTTCAAATTCAAGTAATCGTTCGCTCCCTAATGCCAATACCCAGGGATCCATTCAAGGACATTTTCAAGGGGGCAACAACCGGAACCAACAAAACCCTACATGAGGTACAAACAAGAGGAGGAATCATTGGAGCCATTGGCAGAACCAGAGATATCAGACTGGCTTTGCTGGTTAGGTGAGCTAGATAACCATTTGAGAAGCAATGCTGAAAATGATGCCTTAATTAATAATCACACCTTAACTAACTTTACTAAAAAAATTTTAAATGGACTTAGGATTACATCGAATTCTTCCGGTGGCTTTAAGGTTTATAACTATTCTGATTATACAGTCAGCCCCGCTTTAGTGGATATATTAGCTAAAGGGTTCACTTTCGTGCCTAGCAGGACTTCTAATCTTCCATGGACTTTAGTTGATCTGAAATTATTCATTCAACGATTAAACTACAAAGTATTTTTTATTCCTTTTGATGCACAGGAAATTAATAATGGCTCAGATGTTTTTTAGAATTGCCAGCACATTTAATCCTAGTAATCACCCTACCCTTGCTGTCTTTGAACACATTTGTGAGCATGATATCAGGAATTTACATATGCTTTGTCAAAATGCTATTGTTTCTAATTTTAGTGAGAATGACTGGGATTTGATTAGAGCATTAAATGACAGCTGGGTAAAAATCATAAAACCTGATAAGGGAAGAGGTTTGGCAGTAATGGGTGATTGGTATTGTAGAACTTGCATGCAACAAATGTTGGATACTGAAAACTATGCGATTGCTTCTTTAAATGAAGTAAACACAGCTTATAGAAAGATTAAGGTTTATATGAACGATTTGTTTATTGAAGCCAGGATTTCTATTAATTTACTAAACTATTTAACTATGCTAGCGCCACAAATTCCGGTTATCTTTGGGATTCCAAAGATCCATAAGGATCTATATAACCTACCCTTTCGACCAATAGTGAATGGTCATAACAGCATCACTTACGCTATGGCAAAATATGTTGACCATATTTTGAAAATGTTAGTGACTAATGAAGTTCAAATTTGTAAAGACTCCTGGTCCTTTTTGGAGAAAGTAAATAATGTGGGTTATAACGAAGCGTTTCATTTTGCGACAGTAGATGTAAGAGATTTATATACCGTAATACCACACAATCTTGGTATCGAATGGGTGACTGATGTATTATTGAGCAAAGATACTGGACAAAATGAACTTCAGTTAGTCCAAGAAATTTTGGACACTATTCTTAGCAATAATTATTTTATTTATGAGAGCTCTTTTTACTTGGTGGTAATTATAAAAATAAGATTGAACAAAGGGAAAACGTGACAAATTAAATTGGGGGCTGACAGAGTTCCTGGATTAAATGAAACAATTAACATCAAGTGTTTCCTTAAAAAGAAGGAAGATTATGTAATCACAAACACATTTCTTTTAGATTGTAATTTTCTTAGGTTATAAGTTATTTAATTATTATTAACAATTTATTTGTTTTAATAAAGTTTTTTTATTGTCTGTGACAGACTCATGTGATTGATAGTGAAATTCTGACTGGGTGTTGGTATTTATATATTACCGGTTTTAATTTGAAGTAATTGTTCTGAAGAAGTCTGTTGACTTTTAAATGAAAGTGAAGAATAAAGTTTTTTATACAGTGGAGTCGTTATCTGCTGCTTCCTGTTGCCATTCTCGGTGGTTTTGTTTTTATTTGGTTTATTTTATACCACTTTGGGTGTTAATTTGTTTATCCTTACAACATTGTTCTTGGAAGACTGTTCTTTTATTAGCCCTTACTTCTGCCAGACAGGTGCCTGAGCTTCAAGCCCTTATGGCTATTCCTCCTATTTAGTTTTTCATAAGGACAGGCTGTCTCTTCATAGCAATCATTCTTTTATGCCTAAGGTGATGAATGAGTTGTCTCTTAATTTGCCCACTTTTTATTTGGACACAAAGATTTTTTTAAATCTGATCAACTTTTTATTTCTTGTCATCCTTGATCATTGGGTTTGGTGGTTTCCAATCAGACTATTTCCTCTTTGATTTCTAAAACTATTTATTTTTGTTATTCTTTTCATGATAAGAGTCTTCTTTCTGTGGTTAAGGCTTACTGTACTAGGGCTGTGGCTTCTTGTGGTGCCTTTTTGAAACGTTTGGATACTAATTCTATCCTTGAGGCCGCTACCTCATCTTCAGTGCATACCTTTACCAAGCATTCCAAGTTGGATGTCATATTGAGGGCTAGAGCTGGTTTTGTAGGATCGTTCTGCATGAGTCCCTAGAAGGTGCTGTTGGCCCTTCCTGCTGCTCTGCTTCCTGAGCTTTTGCTCTCTCCCTCGTGTTAGGAACACTGCAGCAGTGAAATGGAAGGGTGTTGTACAGCTGTGTAAAATGTTACCATAACAGTACATGTCCTTCTCTTCACTCCCTCCCTTCTTCTCCTGGTCTTTTGTCCCTCTGGATGTGTAGGTTACCCTCTGGCATCCTAGGATTGGGTTCCTCCTGGGGCTCTCAATTCTGAGGATGATACATCTGGACATCATCTTTATGCTGTGTGCCTGACGTGGAGAGCATACTTGTGACGTATGGCATATTGATAACAACCTGAAGGGTTTAGTATACTGGCCAGACATAAGGCCACCCTTGGCAGGGAATCCCTCATGTTAAGAATACTGCAACAGTGAAGAGAAGGACATCTACTGTTATGGTAAGATCTTACACAACTGTACTTTATGGCAAGATTTTACACAGCTGTACTTTTTGGTAAGATTTTACACAACAGTACTTTATGGTAAGATTTTACACAACTGTATTTTATGGTAAGATTTTACACAGCTCTATTTTATGGTAAGATTTACACAGCTGTACTTTATGGCAAGATTTTACACAGCTGTACTTTTTGGTAAGATTTTACACAACAGTACTTTATGGTAAGATTTTACACAACTGTATTATATGGTAAGATTTTACACAGCTCTATTTTATGGTAAGATTTACACAGCTGTACTTTATGGCAAGATTTTACACAGCTGTACTTTTTGGTAAGATTTTACACAACAGTACTTTATGGTAAGATTTTACACAACTGTATTTTATGGTAAGATTTTACACAGCTCTATTTTATGGTAAGATACACAGCTGTACTTTATGGTAAGATTTTACACAACTGTATTTTATGGTAAGATCTTACACAGCTGTACTTTATAGTAAGATTTTACACAGCTGTACTTTATGGTAAGATTTTACATAACTGTACTTTATGGTAAGATTTTACACAACTGTACTTTATGGTAAGATCTTACACAGCTGTACTTTATGGTAAGATCTTACACAACTGTACTTTATGGTAAGATTTACACAACTGTACTTTATGGTAAGATTTTACACAGCTGTACTTTATGGTAAGATTTTACACAACTGTATTATATGGTAAGATTTTACACAGTTGTACTTTATGGTAAGATTTTACACAGCTGTACTTTATGGTAAGATTTACACAACTGTACTTTATGGTAAGATTTTACACAGCTGTACTTTATGGTAAGATTTTACACAACTGTAATTTATGGTAAGATTTTACACAGCTGTACTTTACTTTATGGTAAGATTTTACACAGCTGTACTTTATGGTAAGATTTATACAACTGTACTTTATGGTAAGATTTACACAGCTCTACTTTATGGTAAGATTTTACACAGTTGTACTTTATGGTAAGATTTTACACAGCTCTACTTTATGGTAAGATTTTGCACAGCTGTACTTTATGGTAAGATTTTACACAACTGTATTTTATGGTAAGATTTTACACAACTGTACTTTATGGTAAGATCTTACACAGCTGTACTTTATGGTAAGATTTACACAACTGTACTTTATGGTAAGATTTTACACAGCTGTACTTTATGGTAAGATCTTACACAGCTGTACTTTATGGTAAGAATTTACACAGCTGTACTTTTTGGTAAGATTTTACACAACAGTACTTTATGGTAAGATTCACACAACTGTACTTTATGGTAAGATTTTACACAGCTGTACTTTATGGTAAGATTTTACACAACTGTATTTTATGGTAAGATTTTACACAGCTCTACTTTATGGTAAGATTTTACACAGCTGTACTTTATGGTAAGATTTTACACAACTGTATTTTATGGTAAGATTTTACACAGCTGTACTTTATGGTAAGATTTTACACAACTGTATTTTATGGTAAGATTTTACACAGCTCTACTTTATGGTAAGATTTTACACAGCTGTACTTTATGGTAAGATTTTACACAACTGTATTTTATGGTAAGATTTTACACAGCTGTACTTTATGGTAAGATTTTACACAACTGTATTTTATGGTAAGATTTTACACAGCTGTACTTTATGGTAAGATTTTACACAGTTGTACTTTATGGTAAGATTTTACACAGCTGTACTTTACTTTATGGTAAGATTTTACACAGCTGTACTTTATGGGAAGATTTTACACAGCTGTACTTTATGGTAAGATCTTACACAACTGTACTTTGTGGTAAGATTTTACACAACTGTACTTTATGGTAAGATTTTACACAACTGTACTTTATGGCAAGATTTTGCACAGTTGTACTTTATGGTAAGATTTTACACAGCTGTACTTTATGGTAAGATTTTACACAGCTGTACTTTAGTCTCCACGGTGGTGGTGCTGCGGTAGCGTTGTTGCCTCACAGTAAGACGCTGTCCAGTTTGATTCTTAGCTAGAGCATCTTCTGCGTGAATGGGCGTACCTTCATTGAAGGTTGTGCATCAGGGCTGGTAACTCGGCACGTAAAAATCAACTACCAATCATTAGCGGACCGGAGTTCCGCTGTGGCGACCCCTAACCGGGAAAAGCCGAAAGACACAACAACAACTTTATGGTAAGATTTTACACAGCTGCACTTTATGGTAAGATCTTACACAGCTGTACTTTATGGTAAGATTTTACACAGCTGTACTTTATGGTAAGATCTTAAATAATTGTACTTTATGGTAAGATCTTACACAGCTGTACTTTATGGTAAGATTTTACACAGCTGTACTTTATGGTAAAATTTTACACAACTGTACTTTATGGTAAGATTTTACACAGCTGTACTTTATGGTAAGATCTTACACAGCTGTACTTTATGGTAAGATTTTACACAGCTGTACTTTATGGTAAGATTTTACACAACAGTACTTTATGGTAAAATTTTACACAACTGAGGTTTCTCTTTAGTACCATCACCTTTCAACCTGTCATTTTATAAATGTCATTTGTATAACCTTGAGAAACATTCACTCTGTCCTCTTTTAAACGTCTTGCTGCATTTATCATTTATGCATCGGTTACTTTTTTTACTTAATACCTCCACTGTTCCTTGCCTGCACCATTATTCCTTGGCTTTATCCTCCTAATTCTGCTTTAGCACTTCCCTTCTAGACACGTACATCTACTGGAAATTAATATTTTCTCTGTCATGAGTACTGTGTTTCTTGCTTCCAGTCTCTTTCTTTTCTGTAGTGCCCACCAGAGGGAAGCTATCTCCTTACATCTGCTTCATTGTGATCCTTGTCCACCTCTGATTCACTTCTGTAACTAACAGTGGCATCAGTCTCCATTTTTTTTACATGGAGTTGGGGTGCATATCAGCAGTGACCATCACCTAGAGCCAATGTTCACATTGCTGGGTCGCTAGCCCTGCTGTGATAATTTTTCTTTGCTGTGCGCACATGCACATACACGCGCACACACACACACACACACACACACACACACACACACACACACACACACACACACGCAAATGCTTGTGAGCATGCACTCGCCACCTATTGTCAGTTTATACACTGTCCAGTCCACCTACCAAATGTCTTTGAAATGTGAGAAGAAACTGGAGCACTTGGAAAAACTCCATGTGAATACGGGGAGGACATGAAGACTCAGCAGAGAAGACACCCCAGCTGAGAGAACTGGAGAACCAATTGCTTTGAGGAGACACTACCCACTGCGCTGCCCTTAATAAAATTTCTGTTGTTCTATTCCCTTGTTGTCACTCTTTCATTTCCTTGTCAGATGCCATGTGATGTTCTGCAGTATAATCTCACCCTGTTTCATGTATTCTCCTTTTCATTCCTCCGTTTCAGCCTCGACACCATTACATAATCTGTAGCTACATGAAAAGGGCCTTAACTCTACTTCAACCACCGGTCTGAGTAAGACTGCTCCTAGATAAGTACTGATTCACACTTTTCTTTGCTGCTGCCTTAGTCTTTTTTTAAAGCATTAAAATGTTATGTCCTAATAGTCAGATCCCACTACCTGTTTCTGTCTTTATTTTTAAACTTAATAAAAATTGAGTAGCTAGTGATAAGTGTAACCATTTGTTGAGGCTCAAAATGGCTCCTTCCATCATGTTTTTTAATGCAAGAGAAGCAGTCAGCTTTAAGGCTGTCAGTACAGAGGCTTCTGTGACACAAGCCATGTGTTATTTGTTATTGTTCTGTTCATACAGGATGATAATCTGGTCTAATGGCAATTCTTGACTAACTTTGCTCTTGAACTTTTAACAGACCTTCAGTATGAAAAAAAAAATCTTCAAAATAGAGATTTTTTTGTGAGTTATCATGTACAGCCAGGACTAGTTACTTCTCTGGTAAAGTACAAGTGAGTTGCTTATCTGGTTTAGCATAAAGAGTAATTGGTTAAATGTTTTTTTTCTTACTTGAGTTTATTCAGTAGATATCTTCAGGTGGATCTGAGAGAAGTGAAAGAGAGACAAAAACCTATACATTTAAAGCAATATCAGGAGTTCAGAATTCTGTGGCATTGCCTTCTATCTTTGTTTTTTTTAAATCTTGCTAACTTCTTGACTTCCAGCCCATTCTGTTAGTTCCCTTAATCATGGATAGTGTAATCTCCATTTTAATTTCAACATGAATTAATACTACGCTATTCTGATCAGAGACTCATAGGTGGACCATGAGAGATAACAAACCAGAAGCATGTATTGTGTACAAGTAAGTAGTGACTCTTTTTGGAAATGTGTTCTCCTCTGGCTCTTTAAGCTGTACATGTGGATTGATAGTATTAAAAGTATAGGAGAGACATTCCTCAATACTCTTTACCCCCTCCCACACCTTTGAACAGCATGATTTATGAGAGCTTATCTCAAATTCTGGCCCCTCTCAAGTCATCACTGGGAGTGAAGCATGTAGTACGTTTGTGTCCCACCTCAGAACAGGACACTAGGTTGCTACTTGAAAGCGCCTCCACCGCCCACGTCCATCTCAATAGTGCTGGTGGTACAGATGGATGAATTTCCTCTGGGTCACCTTTTAAAATTCACTGTGTATGAGGCACTTGCTTCTGCAGCTGGCATGTTATATTTATGTAGTAGAAGAAACATATGCCTTTTTGTTTTAGTGGCGCTACAGCTTTTAACCAACTTATCCGATTATATAGGAAACATCCACAGTCAGGAATTTTATAGTTATATACAGAGAATAAAGTGCATATTAATGTGTAGTTTCCCACTGTTTGCCTAGCTCAAAGTTGCTTAATAATATAACAGGTGCATTGCATTGTTTTTGAAATGCCTGATCAGAGATTAATTTGAGTGAAGTCAGAAATCTGAGGGGAATGCTTAGAAATGCTGTACAGGAATTTGTAAAGCTACACAGAGAATAGGTTTCAGTTTCTTTGCAGGAAATAAAAACAAAAACTGCACCAATAGTTGGTGTAAATGCTCTTTTTGAAAAAGCTGTGTGTGGAAAGCAGAATGTCTATGAAATTATAAAAAATGTGCACTGAAGGCTATTTTTAAATTATCTTCATAAAATTAGATGTCTGACAAGTAGCTGAGCAGAGTCTTTTCAATGCAGTCTGATTACAGGAGACTACAGGTGTGTTAAGGGCTGCAGGTGTCTGTCTGTAAAAACTTTGCTGAGTGCATTATTGCCTGGCTAAACATCATTCCAACACTATTTCCAACTCTCAGTGTAGCTTTAGAAGTGAAATTGATAATGGGGAATGCAGTGGATTGACAAGAATACAGTTTTGATGAATAAGTGTTATAATTGAATCCCAGTGAGAAAAGCTCTAAAGTTATTGCATAACATTACATAATGATTTTTTAAGATTAGTAAAATTAGCAAGCTAGGGCTAAGATGAACATAGATTTATATAAACTATAGTACAAAGGATAGAACAATGCAAAATGTCAGACTTTTTTATTGCACATGTACATTTTCATTTGCTTGGGTTATGCTCCTTAAATGTCCATTTAAAAGCTTTGCCATCAGATGTGCACCTTAGCATAATATGGAGTAATTCCAAAACTTATATGCATAGTTAAGATAGCATGCATCACCATATTTATTGTTTGTGTATTTAGGAATCTATGTTATACATCCTATGGAAGATTTTACCATGGTCTGTGGCAGCACAGAACTTTGGCCATGGCTGAACCTTTAGATATACACAGGAGCTTGTGAACAAACTTTAGTTGTTATGGTGACTGGTACCGGTTCAGTTCTACAGAGTTAAATACAGTGATGTATTCTTCACTAACATCCAGCAACAAACTTGGATATCTTTTATAGCCCTTCCTGTTCAAGCTTTTATAATGTGGACAATTATAGATGTTCTTCATGCGATCACTTTTGCATTATTTCTCAGAGACTGACCTTATCTGCCAGGATACGCATATGTCCAGCCATTTTACAAAACTCAGGCTTACAGAGGATATAAAAAGTGCACACACCCCTGTTAAAATGCCAGGTTTTTGTGATATAAAAAATGAGACCACAATTAATCATTTCAAATCTTTTCCCACCTTTAATGTGACCCATAACCTGTATAATTTAATTGAAAACAAACAAATCTGTTAGGGGAAAAATATAAAAAATAAAAAATGTACAATAAGCTGGTTGCATAAGTGTGCACACCCTTAAACTAATACTTTGAATGCTGTAATTAAATCAAAAGGTGCTTCAACAGTCTTCTTGGGTAGGAGTCTTATCAGCATGGCACATCTTGACTTGGCAATATTTGCCCACTCTTCCTTGCAAAAGCGGTCCAAATCTGTCAGATTGTGAGGGTATCTCTTGTGCACAGCCCTCTTCAGGTCACCCCACAGATTTTCTATTGGATTGATTTCTGGGCTTTGGCTGGGCCATTCCAAAACTTTAATATCTGATGTTGTTAATCTTCGTTCATTCCTTACTGATGGTTATCGGTTTCGTCCTTGGAACTGAGCTGGCCATATATCAAGCTCGCGTCAGCCAAAAACTCTCGAGCCATGGTCCTACCCAGAATGCTCTGCTCCCTGTTACCTCAGATCTCATTTGCCACATTGCTGTACAGCCATGTCAAGCCACTCTCTTCAGCTAAGTGTATAATTTTTTGAAAGTTTATATATCGTTTCTACCTTAAAGTTTTTCACACAGTTTCTTGTATTATTCTTCTACCCTATCGTATCTTTAAGACTCTCTCCCTTTAGTCTATTTCCCTTTATTACCTTTTTCTTACCTTTGAGGTAATTCTTCATTACTATCGTTGGTAATCCTTCTTCCTTCTCTCTTCTCTCTTCTTACCCTTTTGGGTAGCCTTTCCTCTTATTGATACTGTTGTTCTTCTCCACATCATTATGTCGGATAAGAAAATTAGTCATGGTTTTAAACAGTGTAAGGATTGCAGCCGTAAGTTACCACTTTCCAACAGCCATGACTTCTGTGTCTATTGTTTGAAAGTCTTCCACCTTACTGTGGATCCCCTGTGTGGGATTTGTAGAAATTCTTCAACCAGGACTCTTACCGAGAGAAAGAACAAGTTAATCCTGAAAGGTCTTCTCAGATCTCCATTCTGTGAGGCTATCTCTGGGTCAGAGGGCTCACCCCCCTCCTGTTAAACCCCGTAAGATGCATTCTTCCCCTTCCTCATCAAGGTTGCTCATTTCATCTCCCTCTGGAGGTCGTAGGGATTCGACTCATAAGAAGGTGAAAATGACTACTACTTCAGCGCTGCCACCTGTGACTCTTTCATCTCCAGGCTCGGCACTGCCCCAGTTGATTCTTACTCCAGCCATGCCCTCCTTATCGACACTGGCACCGGAGTTCCCGGTGCAGACAACTACAGCTCCGACAGTTCTGTCGCGACCCTTATTGGCACCATCCATGCAGGTACAGTCTCCTTCAGCACCATTGGTACAATCCCCTTTGGCCCCGAGTATGAGGTTACTGTCCTCCATGGTGCAGACACTTTCAGCACCGACATGCTCTTCAGTGCAGTCCCTTTCGGCACTGTCATTGTTATCGGTGCAGACACCTTCCTTGATGGCACCATACCCATCGGTGCAGACACTTGCTTTTACAGTGCAGACACCTTTGACTTCTATGATGCTGATGTCGTCGGCACAGACTACTTCAACACCATTCTCTTTGGTGCAGACATCCTCTCTTCCGGGCTCTCAACCTCTCGAATAACAAGGATCAAGTACTCTCCTTCCGTGGATCCATTCGTTGGTAACCAATATAGTCCTTTTCTAGAAAGGCCAGAATTGCCCTCAGGTTTCTCTATGAGGTCGACCAGGAGCCTCTCTGAGCAAGATGTGTTGCTGCTTGTTGACCAGTTGCTTGTGGCCAGAGGTCTCTCTCAACCATCGAAACCCACGTTCCCTCCTTCAGGTGAATGTATATCTCCTCAAACCCCAATGTACACTCCTCTTTCGACTTCCACCCAAGTATCGAAGCCCATTACTCTGACAGCAGCTTCCCTCCCTCCGACCCCAATAGTGGATCTCACTTTGGAGCCGGAGTCATCCTTGCAGCCCTCCGTACACTGGGCATTGGGCTCTTCTCAGGCCAGTGGCTGTGCCATAGGGGAGGGCATTCTTGCTTCCATGCCGATTTTTTTCTATTGCCCCCTCCAGGAATCCTCCCTCTCTCACTCTTCACAGTCCACTTGAGACTCCTGGTCTGGGAGTCGGTTCGTCCGAGCAGGGTGTGACCCCAGTTCCGATGTTGTCTTGCTCAGGCCATGGAGAGGGTGCTTGCCTCCACTGACAAACCCCACATGTCGGAGTCCTCTCCCCCTGCTGTGCCGCAACTCTCACAGGCTACAACCGCCAGACACCAGGCACAAGGGCCTCAGGTTTCTCCCCCTCAGGAGACTCCCTCTTTGCAGTCTTCCCCAAAACCTCCCATTGAGGAAGTACCCCGCAAAGCTTCCTGCAAGAGGAAACACATGGACTCCACTGAGGAGACTTTGACCGAAGATACGGACTTTGATGACTAGGAAAGTTCTCCCTCTGATGAGGTGTTGTTTGGTGATATCCTCTAGATCCTTAGACAGTGGGGTGACTGGAGGTCCCCTAATCTTTCCTCTGAGGAATCCATATTACTGCAGGCCTTTCGTGCACGGCCCCCTACCTCCTGGGTTACCCCACCAACCGATGAGCTTGTCCCGCGCGCATGAAAGGCTCCTGACACCCTGGAAGTGATACCGTGGAATCTTATCTCCCCCAGCTGAGCATCCCCATTGGTCACGAGGTCTTCCAGTAGATGCCATGGTGGTGGCTGCAACTAAGAAAGACTTGGCGGAAGAGAGCCAAACTGTCCATCCACCCAACAAGAAGTCCCGGGCGATAGACAGACTAGGGAAGCTTGTGTTTGCTTAATCAACCACCATAAGGTCATTGAACTATTTGGCACACTCTACGAGGCTCCAGAGGGATCTTATCAACCAGATCTCTGAAACCTTAGCATAAGCTGTTTCTGATGAGGTCCGTGACAACGTAGCTTCTCATATAGCCACCCTAGACTCCATTTCCAATTCTTCCATGCGTCTTGTTTCTCAAGCAATGAAAGGAGTGGCTAGAGTGGCAGGCATGGGTATAGTCGCCAGATGACATGCCTGGATGCGCCTTTTTGACTTTGCAGACTCCTTTAAGGCTTCCTTCATGAACACCCCCATCAAGGCTGCTTCTTTGTTTGGCCCTAACTTTAAAGATATGCTGGCAAGTTGCGAACAAGATGGCAAGACCCTATCTGCCGTTGGTGTCAGATACTCCACTCCTCAACAATTCTGCTCCAGAAATCAGAGGAGTGGGAAGATGTGGCACAGGAAATCACAGGGCTCTTTCCATGACACACGTGCCGAGTTCTCCCCTAGAGGAGAGGGGGAAACTCCAATGGAAGACACCCCTTTCGGGGCAGAGGAGGTCCTTGAAACTGGGGTTCCCAGAGATTCTTTCTCTCTAACCCTATCAGCGCTCCTGAAGCATTGCCTGACTTCTCACCTCTGGAAGTGGTTGGGGGTCATTTTTCCTTGTACCCCACTGCCTGGCGAAATATAACCACTGACTCTTGGGTACAACGGATAATATCCAGAGGCTATCGCATCCCCTTTCATCTTTGTCCATCCTCATCCAGACTATTACCTGACGTTCTACCCAGTCAAAGGGAAGCAGCAGCACATGTAATCCAAAAACTGCTACAAAAAGAGTCATCCAGATGGTCCCCCCAGACCAGATAAGATCCGTTTTTTACTCAAGGTTCTTTTTAGTGCCATAAAAGACAGAGGACTGGAGACCAATTCTGGATCTCAGCACACTGAACAAATTTGTAAAAACAGTGAAATTCCGGATGGTCACATTTCAGTCTGTCCTTCCTCTCCTGGAAGAAGACAATTGGATGTGCTCTGTGGATCTTCAAGATGTGTATTACCACATAAAAATGGACAAATGCTCAAGAAGATACCTCTGCTTCCTCATAGGAGCCAGTCACTACCAATTTCAACCCCTGCCCTTCTGGCTCCCTGCAGCCCCCAGAGTGTTCACCAAATGCATAGCAGTGGTTATCGCTCACTTGCGGCTTCAAGGATTCCAGGCGTTTATATATCTAGGCTACTGGCTCCTCACTGCCTCCACCAAGCTTCTACTGGAAGAAGCCCTGCACTACACTCTCCTCACAGCACAATGCCTGCAAATTACCATAAACTGGTAGAAGTCCAACACGACCCAGCTCAGTCTTTGGAATTCATCGGGGTACTGTTGGACATGAGAAATTGCACAGCATCTCTTCCGGACCACAGGCTTCAAAGAATAAGGCAACAGGTTCAACCACTGCTCTGTGACCACAAATCTCCTGCTCGATCTATACTCCAACTCTTGGGGGTCAATGGCAGCCTTGATCACCATTGTTCCTCTAGCCAGATTCCACATGAGGCTCCTTCAGTGGTTACTTCTCAATCAGTGGTACCCTCTACAGCATCCTTTGTCTTTTCAGATAAGTGTAACTCAGAGATGCAAGCAAGATTTACTCTGGTGGATGTCTCAAAATCCCCAACAATGGTCTTGCCCCTTCAGCCCCCATCAGCTGAAAGCCATGGTGACCACGGACGCCTCCCTGATGGGGTGGGGGGGCTATGTCAGGGAAACTCGGTCCAAGGCACCTGGTCGGAGACGGAGGCCATTTTGCATATCAATGTCCTGGAAGTGAGGGCGGTGCTACTAGCGTTGCAAACATTCCATTCCATCCTTTCGTCAGGTTCTATTGCGATCCAGTCAGACAACATGTCAGTGGTCTGGTACATCAACAAGCAAGGGGGCACAGATCATATCCGTTATGCCGAGAAGCCCTGAGAATATGGCAGTGGGTGATGGCTTCAACCAGTTTCTAATTGCAACGCACATTCCTGGGAGCTCCAACGTGATAGTGGACAAATTGAGCAGGTGCATTCTACAACCTCATGAGTGGTCCCTCAACCCTGTGATGGCGGCAAAAATCTTCATCCACTGAGGCCAGCCTTGCTGCAAACTATTCGTCTCCCAAACCAACTACAAGTGCAGCAACTATTTTGCCCTGATCTCCCCTCGGGGACAGTCACCGAAAGATGCTGTAGTCCATGCTTGGCCCTTGGCCCTTGGGTCTACTGTATGCTTATCCTCCTCTCCCCCTCATCTTCCATTTTCTGAAGAAAGCACGACAGTTGAAAAGCGAAGTTATACTAATTGCTCCATATTGGCTTCGACAAGTCTGGTTCCCCTTCCTCTGGCCTCACCTGCTAGATCAAGCCATCCTCAACGTTGATCTCCCATCCACAGGGTCTGACTCACCCCCACTCTAACAACCCTGAAGCTGACAGCTTGATTTCTCCACTTCCAGTGATTGCCAGGCAGGAAAACCTCTTGTCTCCAGTGCACAGTATTTTTTATTGCATCTCATAAATCGTCCACCAGACTAATCTATCTCAATAAATGGAAAAGGTTTTCTCTATGGGCAGCGAATAAACACTTAGACCCCTTGTCAGCCCCAGTTTCGGTAGTTTTGGATTACTTATCGCACCTTTTCCACTCTGGGATGTCTTCCTCTACTATTCATGTGCATTTAGCTGCCATTTCGAATTTCCACATTGGTTTTCAGGATTCTTCACTCATGTCACATAGACTCTGTAAAATATTTTGAAGGGGGTTCTTCACCTAAAACCTCCCTTTAGAGAATCGGTACAACCTTGGGATTTGGCCTTGGTCCTGCAAGCCCTAACAGCTCCCCCGTTTGAACCTGCGTCTTCATGTGATCTAAAATATCTCTCATGGAAAACTTTGTTTCTAATTGCAATCACGTCAGCCAGATGCTTGTCAGAACTTCAAGCCTTATACATCAGACCTCCCTATCTTATCTCCCATAAGGATAGAGTGTTACTGAGAACTAATTCTTCCTTTTTACCAAAAGTGGTGTCAGAACGGTCTATCAACCAATCTATTCACCTTCCAGTATTTTTTCCTAACCACTCTAATAATGCCTGCACTCCTTGGATGTTCATAGGCAAATATGATTTTATCTAGACAGAACAAAATCTACCCGTAAATCAGACCAGCTATTTGTGGCTTTCTCTGGACCAAGACTACGTCATGCTGTCTCAAAAGTTACATTGGCTTTGTGGTCGAGAAATTGCATTACCTTTATATACAACAAGAACAATGTCACCTTGCCTCACAGAGTAAAAGCACATTCTACAAGGTCTGTGCTGACTTCAGCAGCTTTTCATGCTAAGGCTTCCCTCAATGATATTTGCTCAGCTGCGATTTGGGCCAAACCTCATACCTTTATTCTCCATTACAAATTGGATTTGGCCTCCAGAGGTAGAGCGTCTTTTGGCTCCATGGTACTCAGGAATGTCCTTCCCTGAGGGCCACCCAGGGATACAGGTAGCTGGGTACTCTGTCCCATCAGTAAGGAATGAACGAAGATTAACAACATCAGATAAAGAAGTTATGTCTTACCATAATGTTCCATCTGTGTTGTTGATCTTAGTTCATCCATTACTCCCCACCCTCCGTCCCCCTTCAGAGGTTCCTGGTTGATCTCATATACTCCTTTATTGTAGGTCTGTTATGACCAGAGGTAGCCTCTACTTTTGTCTATCAACTTGCAAACTCAATCTGAGGTAACAGGGAGCAGAGCATTCTGGGTAGGACCTTGGCTCGAGAGTTTTTGGCTGATGCGAGCTTGATATATGGCCGGCTCGATTCCGAGGACGGAACCGATAACCATCAGTAATGAATGAACGAAGATCAACAACACAGATGGAACATTATGGTAATACATAACTTCATTTTTCTTCTGGTGAAGCCATTCTTTTGTTGATTTGGATGTATGCTTGGGGTCACTGTTGTGTTGAAAGGTGACATTCCTCTTCATCTTTCTAGCAGACGCCTGAAGATTTTGGGCCAAAAGTGACTGGTATTTGGAACTGTTCATAATTCCCTCCACCTTGACTAAAGCTCCAGTTCCAGCTGAAGAAAAGCAACCCCAAAGCATGACACTGCCACCACCGTGCTTCACCGTGGGAATGGTGTTCTTTTGGTGATGTGAAGTGTTGCACCAAACGTACTTTTTGGACTTGTGGCCAGAAAGTTCAACCTTGGTCTCATCAGACCATAACCCATTTTCCCACATGTATTTGGGAGACTTGATGTATTGTTTTGCAAATTTTAGCTGGGCCTAAATGTTTTTCTGTGTAAGAAAAGGCTTCTGTCTTGCAACCCTACCCCATAGGCCAGACATATGGAGAATACAGGAGATTGTTGTCATATGTAGTACACAACCAATACTTGCCAGAAATTCTTGCAGCTCCTTCAGTGTTGCTGTAGGTCTCTTGGCAGCCTCCCTGACCAGGTTTCGTCTTGTCTTTTCATCAATTTTGGAGGGACGTCCAGTTCTTTGCAACGTCACTGTTGTCCCATATTTTCTCCACTTTTTGATGACTGTCTTCACTGTGTTCTGTGGTATAGCCAATGCTGTGGAAATTTTTTGTACCCTTCTCCTGACTGATATCTTTCAACAATGAGATCCCTTTGATGCTTTGTAAGCTCTCTGTGAACTATAGCTTTTGCTGTAGCAGGCAACTGAGTTAATGTCAGGAAAATCCTACTTGGACAGCTGAACTTTATTTGGGGTTAATCAGAGTCTCTTTAATTGATAGCAGGTATGTACCCGAATAAGACTGAATGCTGTAATTAAAGCAAAAGGTGCTTCAACAAAGTATTAGTTTAAGGATGTGCACACTTATGCAACCAGCTTGTTGTATGTTTTTTATTTTTTTATATTTTTCCCCTAACAGATTTGTTTTTCAATTGAATTGTACAGGTTATAAGTCACATAAAAGGTTGGAAAACTTTTGAAATGATTTATTGTTGTCTCAATTTTTTACATCACAAAAACCTGGCATTTTAACAGGGCTGTGTGCCCTTTTTATATCCACTGTATTCCTTGTGAGCCATACATTCACCCTTAGCTCAAGTGGGTGTGCTAATATAAGAAAGATGTACATATGTGCCAAAACCCAGAACTTTCATGCTGCTGGCCCATGTATGGAGACTCGGGCAAGTCTAGTCATCTGTATGGTTGGTTTCATTGCAAAGATCTTGGGCAAATAAGTATCCTGTAATTTTTTGTATGAAAGTTTTTTACGTCTTTCAAGAGAAAAGGAAAGTGTGATTGTGAGTGTTGGACTCCATATAATGATTTTCAGTGCATTGTTTGTTTTGCTTGGGGCTGAATAGAATGTAAAGAAACAGTAGTATTTGTCAAACATTCGAATCCAAAACTATCACATGTAGGCTTAATTTCCTTCAGGATCTACCTAGAAAGTAAAGCATTTCCAATACTTTGCTCCTGCAGCTTTGGCATCCTTTGTTGACGTCTCTTCTCAATTAAAAAAGAAAAGTAAGTCTTTGAAAGAGGTGTTAGATGATAACCAGATGCCCTCCTCTCATTCAGTTTGAAGGTGCCGATTATCTGAGGGCAAGGGAGGTTTCCACATCAGTGTTTATTTCAAGAGGACATCCATGGCTTGGTTATGAATGGTAGGCCTATGGCTTCTGCTCTGAAGACCATACATGTGGATACTCCTCGAAAACATACTGTAAAAACCAAGCACATTTCTGCACCTTCTACCTGTACCAGTGAAAAGGCCAGTAAAGAGGACCAGTTCAGATGTTCTTCGTGTTTCACTGTTGCAGTCATCACATTTGGGTTATCTGCCTGCAGGTAGCCCTCAGCCAGCCTGAATACCAGTGTCTTGGATTCTTGCATCAGATGCTGTCTCTTCTTCCATGACGTCAGGTCGTCAGGGGTATAAAACATGCAGCCAATGCCATTACATCAGTCTTTCTTGCCGTGCGGTGCCCAAAGCAGAAAGCGTTCGCAAGTGCCGGTCGGCCGACTCCTGAAATTTTCATTTTCAAGTTTCAGAACCGAAGTCTTCAAAAAAAGATAAGTACCCCGTTGGGGGTCTTTTTTCTTGCTCCAACTGATGTCAGTAAAAGTTAACAATTGTCTTACCTGTGGAAAGCAAATACCTCATAAACATTTTCATTCGTACTGCATTCTCTGCTTAGGCCCAGACTACAACGTCCCTCGCTGTTGGTTTTGTGCCTTGTTCAACCCCCAAACTATTCGTTGTTGGGCTATCTTTGCAGCAAATTATTTTGGTACTCTGTATCCGTACACCGAAATGGCTTCGTTAAGCCGTCCAACTACCAATCTTCCGAAAAAACATAAGGATAAAGACAGAGACAGACTGCATAGGTCCAAAACTGCTCACGACGCTTCAGTTAAGCTAGTCGCCAGTCCACCAGTACTCAGTGAGGCGCTTTTGCAACCCCTGATATCCACTACTTCAGATTCACAGGCCTCTACTGAGACCCATTCAGAGTCTGGTATGCCGCGAGATGCTTCTTCGACTATGGAACCTGCAGGTTTCTCTACCTTGGATGGGTCCGGAGCCACTGTGCAGGCACTGGCTTCTGAGGGTGTATTCAGGCCTACAGACTTGCATTTTAAACCAACGCCATCTTCTTCATCCAGGCCTAAAACTCGCACCACGCCTAGAAAACCGACGTCCAAACCGCATGCTCAGGCCCATATGCCTAAAAAACAAATGCTTAGAATTGCTGAAGACCTTATTACTTTAATTAGGGGAAGCCAGCCCTCCCCCTCTAACAGACCTAGAACTGATTTTCCTTCTGATTCTTCTGATCAGGAATCTGATATTTCTGTTCCTTCTGATTACCAGGATTTGCCCCTATCTACCTATGAGGATTCTGATGCAGAGGATTCCATTCCCTCTGCTTTACCTCCGGAAGATTTTTCCTTTGGTGAAACCTTCCATACTCTTAGGGAGCATTTCCACTGGGAAAGCCAGGATTACTCTGACTCCAAAAAGAGGCTTAGGGAATTCTTACTCCTTCCTCAACACAGGCCTTTAGCTATATCTCCTGTTCTTGACATTCTAGATGATGCTTTCTTGGAATCTAGCCTTTCCCTAGACACTTTACCTCCAGCTCCCAGAATACTTGACTGGTATTACAGAGCACCTGACTCTTGCAAGTTCCTGTTCAAGAATCCTACTGTGGATCCAGAGACCATTTCCCAAGGACTTACTGCTGCCAAAAATCCTACCCCTTCTGATAGAGATTCTAGGGCCTTGGACAGATGGGGTAAGAAGGTATACACTTCTACTACTTTGGCCATTAGGGCTTTAAATTGCCAGTTTCATATGTTAAAGTACCAGCAGCATATTATGGGACTGATTAAACAGAAAATTATGTTGATTCCTGACTGTGCTGAACACAAAGAATTACAGGATTTAATGCATTCTGCAGAACAAATTGGTAAACATACTTTGCAATGTTGTTTTGACTCTTTAGAAGCATCTTGCAGGGCTGCTGTCACTGGGTCTGTACTTAGAAGGCATGCTTGGCTTAAGGAGCAAAACTTGCCAGATCATGTTAAAGCTCAATAACTGGATGCTCCCTTAAACCAAGACCGCCTGTTTGGCAGCAAAGAAGAAGAAGTCCTCAAAAGGATGGAGGAAAAAGCTAAATCTATGCAAACTGTTAAAGATTTCCTACAAGTACAACCTCCCAGATTTAGTAGACATTGGCCTTCAAATAATTGGTCCTTTCCAGTCTCTTCCAGGCTTTCTCAGTCCAAACCCAGGAACTGAAGACCACCAAGGTTACAGTCTCAGGCTACGCATAGGCCTAAGCAGTGGGGGGCTCCCACTTCCAAAGCAGGGAGTAGTAAGCCACCCCTCTATGGAAAAATGGCACAATGACTTAACCCTCCTAACCCTTCCAAGCCCTACTCAACTGCCTGCTCCCTTAGGGGGAAAGCTCGCCCTGCATGCAAAAAACTGGGAATTCATTACCCAGGACAAATGGGTTTTGAATATAGTTTACCAAGGATACAGATTCCACTTCCATACCCTACCAACCCCAAATGGTTGGCCAGACCTACCCCCAAATCAGTGGGTGGAGGCCCAACAGCAGGTTTTCTCTCTTCTAAGTATCAGGGCTATTCAACCTGTCCCAGCAGAACAAAGGAGACAAGGTTTTTATTCAAGACTTTTCCTGGTACCCAGAAAAGACAGCTCCTGGTGTCCTATCCTGGACCTCTCTATTCTAAACACCTTTCTGGTAATCCCAAAATTCAGAATGCTAACACTTCAACAGCTGCTTCCCATGCTAGGCAAAGACGCTTGGTTGGCAACCTTAGATTTAAAGGAAGCTAACCTGCACATTCCAATAAGGGAATCTTGCAGGAAATACCTACGCTTCAGGGCAGTCTCCATGCACTATCAGTTCTCTGCACTTCCCTTTGGCTTATCTACTGCGCCCAGGGTATTCACAAAGTGTCTAGCTCCAGCCATTGCATTTTGCAGACAGAGAAATATTCATATATACCCATACTTGGATGATTGTCTGATTCAGGCATAAAGCCAGGACTTGCTATTAAAACATCTGGCATTTGTAAAGAAACTTCTAACCTCACTGGGGTACACTATAAATGAAAAGAAATCTCACCTAGTACCCTCCAACAGAGTGTATTCCTGGGAGCAAGCTTGAACACAACTTCCCAGATGGCTTTCCTCACTCCAGAGAAACAAGTTTATTTGACAACCTACTTCAAACTGTTTGCCACAAAGACACAGCTGTCTGCAAGCCCTGGGGTTCATGGCCTCTTGCATTCTACTAATTCCACAAGCAAGACTGCATATGAGGAAACTACAATGGTATCCAAAAGGCCTATGGTGTCAACATTCTCAGGACCTGGAATCAATGATTCCTGTCATTCCTTGTATAAAGACAGTTCCTTTGGTGGGCAGAGGCCTGCTACCACAACAAGGGGCTCCCTTTCACTCTACCCACTGCTGCCCAAACCCGCAAACAGACGCATCAGACTATGCATGGGGGACTCACTTGGCAGGGCAGTGCATTCAGGGCAAATGGAACCCGGGACAGATGCATCTGCATATCAACCAAAAAGAAATGTTAACTGTACAGAATTCCCTGACAGCCTTCAACACCGCATTCTTCCAGGACAACTATTGATAAAGACAGATGACACCACAGTTATGTGGTACATAAGCAGTGGGGGAACCCACTCGTACCCTCTCTGAAGACTAGCCATGGCTCTGTGGAACACAGCCTTGAGCTACCAAGTGTACCTGCAAGTGCAATTCCGGCCAGGCAAGCTAAATTCACTGGCAGACGACCTAAGCAGAAATCTCATATACCCACACGAATGGAAACTGGAACCAAAAATATTTAAGCTCTTGAGGAACAAATGGGGAACTCCAGAGGTAGACCTGTTTGCCTCCCCCTCAGAACTACCAATTGGACAAATTCTGCACAAGGACTTCCCACAGTCAAGCTTGGAAAGTGGATGCCCTGTCCTTTACCTCTCGGTTCATGCCTTTCCCCCTCTACCTCTCCTGTCGAAGGTTCTGCAAAAGATCAAACAGGACAAGCCAAGGACAATACTGATTGCACCAGACTGGCCATGTCAGCACTGGTACCCCCTCTTGTGCAGTATGACACTGCTGGAACATTGGCACCTGCCTCAGACCTCTTCCCTGCTGTCTCAGCAGGCGGGCCAGATTCTGCACCCTCAGCTTCAAACCCTGAACCTGGCAGCCTGGCTTATTCCTTGAGCTCTCCAATAGCTTCCCTCAGTAAGCAGGTGCTAGATTTCATTCTGGAGGCAAGAAGGCCTAGTACTAGAAAATTCTATGCTGAAATGTGGAAAAGATGCTGTTCTTGGAGCCAGACTCAGGGATGGTCACAACGGTGCCCAGCTTACCTCATATTCTTCAGTACTTAACAGAAGTGCTCCACAAGGGCCTGTCCTTCTCGTCAATTAAAAATTCATGCCTCTGCAATTTCAGCACATTATAATACTGAGCCACCCCTCTTCTCTCACCCCCTGCTAAAGCAATTCCTTAGAGGGGCTAAAAATTTAAACCCCCCCCCCCAGGTGAGCCCCTACTCCAGCCTGGGACCTTAACTTGGTATTGGAAAAGCTCACTCTCCCTCCCTTTGAGCCAGCTGCAACTGCATATTTGAAATTCCTTTCTTGGAAAACAGCCTTCTGTCTAGCCATCACTTCAGCAAGAAGAGTGTCTGAATTACAGGCCTTCATGGCAGTGGAGCCCTTCATTATCTTCTATGCAGACAGGGTTTCCCTCAGGACTAATCCATCCTTTATGCCCAAGGTGGTGTCTAGTGTGGCCATAAATCAGTCCATTCATTTGCCTACCTTTGTCCTGAATCCACAGAACAAAGGAGAACGAATACTGCACTCTCTGGACATGCACAGACAACTTAGATTTTATTTGGACAGGACTAAGCCTCTCAGAAAATCTGAACAGCTGCTAGTTGGCTTTGCTGCAGGGGCAGAGGAGAAGGCCATTTCAAAGCAAACCATTTCTAAATGGATAGCCCATTGCATTCATTTCTGTTACAAGCACCATGGAAAACCTACCCCACAGGGGATAAGATCAAATTCCACCAGGGCTGCATCTACCTCTGGGTTTCTATCAGGGACATCCTAGAAGCTGCTACCTTGAGCTCTGTACATACCTTCACCAAGCATTACCACATGCCTATTTTTTCTAAATCCAGAGCTGTTTTTTTCCACTGCAGTCTTGCAGGGCTTAATAGTTGGCCCTAATGCTCTATTAACTTCCTCCTCCCTTCCTTAGCGTTGGGAATCAACCCAAATGTGATGACTGCAACAGTGAAACACGAAGAACATAGTACAGTTGTGTACACTTAACATAAATGTAGATGTTCAAGTGTATTCGCTGTTGCAGTCCTGGTTAACCTCCCTCCAGCCCCCTGACTTCTCTTGGCTCTACCTTTCCTTCTTGTTTGGTGTATTTAAGTTTTCTAGTGTATTTGCTTTTTGATGGAGGTGTACCATAACGTATAATTGCTTCCCATTATGGGGGCACCTGACATCTGGAGCAAGAAAAACTGATGTAATGGTGTTGGCTGCATGTTTTATACTCCTGACGACCTGATGTCATGGAAGAAGAGACTGCTTCCGATGCAGAAATCCAAGACTCTGGTATTCAGGCTGGCTGACGGCTACCTGCAGGCAGATAACCCAAATGTGATGACTGCAACAGTGAATACACTCGAACAGCTATATTTATGGTAAGTGTACATAACTGTCATTTTTGCTGAAAGTCTTTTTAAAGCAGTTCAAGCAGTTCAGTCTTTCATATCTTAACAGCCTCCTTCCTCTTCCTCACTTCTACTCCTGTAAAAAGGAAAATAATTCCCTCATTTTCTGAGGAAGAAGACTTGTTTGATTCTGACGAATAAGAGCTAGATTGTTCGTCTCAAATTCCCCCCCCCCCCCGTTCAGATTTGATAGGTAATACTTTATCCTCTAACTCCCCTAACAAGGAAATCTCCTTTGAGGATACTATTGTTAAAATGAAAGACTTTTTTAAATAAGAGGGTAAAGAGGTTTCTAGCTCCCAGAAATGATACTGTGAACTTTTGAATATGGACCTAAGTTTCTGGCCGTCCCTCCAGGTTTGAGGACACTGGAAGATGCCTTTTCTGCTGCTGTATTGTATCCCAATTTCCAACCTCTGGCTTCGTAGAAGCTTCACAGATTTTACAGCATTAAATGCATTTACAAAAATCCCCCCTGCTGCTCCAGCTCTCATTTCTCTGGAACCTGACAAAGGAACTAGAATGTTCCCTCATCTAAGCCCATTCCTAATGATAAGGACAGCAGAGCCCTTGACAGGGATGGCAAATAGGAATACACATCTGCAGTTCAACATTTAGAGCTATTAATTGCCAAACCCAAGTGACCACATTCTTTGTACCTGTTCTATGCAGTATGGGACAGGTATTGGCAAATTATCTTCATTCTGAAGTGGTCTAATTTAATGGACATGCTTAATTTTGCTTCTCAGGCAGTAGCATAGCTAGAGAGGTGTAAAGGGGCAGCCACCCCAGGCACAGAGTTCTAGGAGGCACAATTGGGAGATTACATTTGGTCTTCAGAGCAGTGCATTGCATGCATTCATATGCAGATATTGCATTTGTAGGCAGAACTGAAGCACTTAAATGTAGCAAGCAGTTGCTTCAGCTTAAAAGTAAGAAGAGGAGCTGAGGTGGGGCCAGTTCAGGGGTTGACATTAGGGTCCAGCAGATCCAGCTGCATCTCTGCTGTCAAGTAAATAACCACACTATCAAATGTGGCTACGATGTTATGGATACTACCTGTAACCGCTGCTATTGGTACTGTTATGAAAAGGCATGCTTGTTTAATCATGCAGTCCTTCCGTGAAGATGTTAAAGCTCAACTGTTAAATGACCCTTTAGCCATGGGATATTATTCGTAAATGCTTTTTGTAAAGTTTTCAAAAAGTTAGAAGGAAAAAGGGATGCTCATGCAGGGTGGTCTTACTTCCTGTTCCGACCTTTCAAAGGAACCATCCAGTCTGGCAGGGAACCTTTCTCTTTGCCTTCCTGCATGACAAACTGCACCCACAGACTCTTGGATTCTTGATCTTATAGAACATTGCTAAAAACTCCAGTGAGCTTCTCTCCCCACTTCATTATCTCTCAGACCCGAAATGGTCAACCTCATCTGATTTTTCCACTTATGTCACACTTACTGCTTCAGGAGGTCGTAGAGTCTGTGCCTGCAAAGCAAAGGGAAAAAGGATTGTACTTTTCTGGTACACAGGAAAGTGAGTACCTTGGAGGCCCATTCTAGATTAATCCAGACTAAACATTTGCATGCAGATTCCAAAATTCAAAATGTGTTCCGTCTTTTTCCCTCTCACACCTTTTTGGTCACTGTAGATGTAAAAAAGATGCTCATCTGCTTTTTCCGAATTCCCATCCATATGAAGTACAAATCTTTCTTAAAGATTTTTGTGTTGGGATTGCATTATCATTTCTTCTTTCACCTTTGGGATTTCTACCATTTCAGGAATCTTTACCAAGTAACTTGCTCCAGGGATAGCTTACTGCAGGTGTCAAGGCATACATGTTTTCCTTATCTGGATGATTGATTGATCTCCGCCTCAACCAGTCAGGAAGCTTTATCAGCCTTAAGGTTCGCAATGAATATTTTACACCACCCAGGGTTCACCCTGAACCTGAACGTGGAAAAGTCATCACTGCACCCAATGCATGGACTAGTTTTCCTGGGATATTTCTTAGACTCTGACTTCATAACTGACTTTCTTTCCCCAGAAAGATGCAAGCATATATCACCTGTACTTCACTTTTGCTACTACAGTCATTCTCTACAGAAAATAACTAATGCAAGAAAACTTCTAACCTCTCTAGGCTTCATGGCCTCTTCCATCATCATGATTCCTCAGACCAGACTTCAATAGAAAAAGATCAAGTGGTTCCTCAGGATGACACTTTCACCCTCTGCCTCATCGAATTTAATTTCTCAGTTTTGTAAAGAAAGAAAGCATCTAATAGGCCAAACAAGTTCAATCCAGCATAGGAATCCCCTTCTCTGCTTCCTGCCTCTGTCAGGCAGTGGCCACAGATGACACAGACTTTGCTTTGGATACTGTTTCCCAGGGTATCAAAGTACAGGGAATGTGGAGACAACCCAGGCACAAACACATCAACCAGGACTACAAAATGCACAAACATATCAACCAGGACTGCAACACACGTGCAAACACATCAACCAGGACTACAGCACAAGCACAAAAGCATCAACCAGGACTACAACACAGACACAAATGCATCAACCAGGACTACAACACAGGCATAACGCATCAACCAGGACTACAACACAGGCACAAATGCATCAACCAGGACTAAACAAACTCATCAACCAGGACTACAACACAGGCTCAAACACATCAACCTGGACTACAACACAGGCTCAAACACATCAACCAGGACTGCAACACAGGCTCAAACACATCAACCAGCACTACAACACAGGCTCAAACACATCAACCAGGACCTCCAACACAGGCACAAATGCACCAGCTAGGACTCCAACACAGGCACAAACACATCAGCCTGAATGAGATTATGGCTCTTATCAGTGCCTTGAAAATTAGCTGTGGTGGTACAGCTGTAGCGTTGTTGCCTCACAGCAAGAGGTTCTCCTGTTCGATTCTCGGCTGGAGTGCCTTCTGTGTGGAGTCTGCATGTCCTCCCTGTGGTCGAGTGGTCTCTGAAAGACATGTGTGAATGGGTGTGCCTTCGCTAAAGGCTGGCAACTCGGCACCATAAAAAAAAAATCTACTGCCAATCAGTAGTGGACCGGAGTTCCACTGTGGCGACACCTAACCGGGAAAAGCCGAAAAGACAAACAACAACATCATTGCCTTGAAAGCTCTGAATCAATTATGGTCTCAAAGAACTCTACTAGTGGTGACAGCACCAATACAATGTGGTACATAAAGACAGCAGAACAAGATCTTAACCCCTTTTCAGACCAGGCATGATTGTGTGGGACTGAGCTATTCAACACAGTTTATTCCTTTGGGTATCTTACATCTTTTCAGAGAAAAATGCGGTGGCAAACTCCCTGAGCAGATCCAGGCCAGACCCTCATAAGAGGATATTGCACAGGGAAGTCTTCAAGTAGTCCACCAGTGAGGAGTCCCTCAAAAATGTTTTCTTCCAAACTCAATAGGCATCTTAAAATGTTCTGCTCCAGGACTCCTTGCAAAGAGACCTGAAAGATGTCTCTTAATTTTCCTGGTCAAGGATACTGCTTTACACCTCCCCCCTTTCCTCTCATTTCTAAAATTCTTCAAGATAAGGAAGGACTTAACAAATATGCTGTGACATACTTTTGGCCCAGACAACACTGGTTCTTCCTTTTCACGTTGCTGTCCAAAAGCAATCACACACACACACACACACACACACACACACTATATCTCTGATTCTTCTAAATGTTCAAATTCTGACTCTGTTTGGATAATGGACTGTGGAGTCCACTCAGGTACGTTTTTTGTAATGAGAGCATGCAGAAGGTATTAAAGGAGGCTAGAAAACCTGCTACTAGGAAATCTGTTTTATCCAAGTGGAAAATATTTCCTCTTGGGTACCAAAATAAAAGACTGCCCATCTCAAGTAGGGTCATCCCGGGTTCATCAGTACTTGTGTGAATTGCTCAGTTCTGACCTTGCGTCCACATCAGTAATGGTATATCTTTCAGCCACATCAGCCTTTTTGCCACTATCTCCCCCCTTATCTTCCCTTTCTCAAGTCAAACAATTTCTAAAATGGGTTTTGCTTATTAGATCACCATGAAAGAATGTGACTCTTGCTCGTGATTGGAATTTTGTTTTAGAAAAGTTAAGTCAACCCCCCTTTAAGCATGCATCCATCTTTTTCTTAAACAACTTAATTTGGAAGACTGTGTTGCTGGTAGCCTCAACTTCTGCAAGATGGGTGTCTGAATTACAGGCCCTTGAGAAAAGCCAAGAAAGGTTGAATAAACATGAGGGCAAGGATGAGTCTTAGAAATAATCCTTACTTTATACAAAATGTAGTTTTTGAATTTACTCTTGGTCAAACTATCCAGAACCCTGCTTTTTTTCATCTAGTCCACAAAATGAGAGAGACATTTTTTTCACTGCATTGTTGTCCATAGACAGCTGAGACTTTAAAAGATTTTAGGAAAACTAATCAACTTTTTTTGTATGTTGTGATGGAAAGAAGAAGGGAAAAACAGTTGGTAAGCAAATTATTTTCATAAGGGTTTCCCTTTCCATTCGCTTCTGCTGTTCTAACCTTGGCAAAAATCCTCCTAGGAATGTAAAGGCTAATTCTACCAGTGCAGTTGCCACTTCTGGGGCTTTTTTGGAAAGGTGTAGACTCTACACCTGTTTTGGAAGCAGCTACATGGTAGTCTGTAAACACATTTACCAAACATTACAAGCTGGAGGCTTTTTGCAGAGTTAGAACTGGTTATATCAGGGCATTCTAGACAGTGGTTCAGCCCACTCCACCATCTCTTCTTGAGCTTTGGCAAGCATCTGTGAGGAACACTGCAGCAGTGATCTTAAGAACAGGTAACTTGCCATAATAGTAGATGGTCAAATAGATCATTGTTACAGTGCAAATACTTTCCCTCCATCCCCCTAAATTATCTTCCTTGGCTGCGATGGGGTATCCTTTCTCTCTTATGTGTCTATTCCCCTTCGGTTTTTCTCTGTAACATGATTTTGTTAGAGCTATAGGCTTAATCCTTAAACCTTAGATGGCAAGAAAGTTCTGACTTGTGTTGTGTCTTTGTCTCTCTCTCATACTGGCATGTCTACTAATGCTAAGGACAGATGTACAGCATGCAAGGAAGGTGCCTGAGCTTTGTGAACTGGCCAGACATATGGGTATCCTGGCAGACGAATCCCATCTGTGTGGAATACTGCAAAAACGATCTATCTGAATCTCTTTTGTTATGGTAGGTTACTTAAACAACACGTGCAATATATGGGAATGGGGAAGTAGGAACACACATGCCATGACCTGTTTAGTGTTGAGCAGTAGGAATGTGATCTAGCTGAGCAATAGGAATGTTCTGCACCTGTGTAAGTGATCTAGCTGAGCAATAGGAATGTTCTGCACCTGTGTAAGTGATCTAGCTGAGCAATAGGAATGTTCTGCACCTGTGTAAGTGATCTAGCTGAGCAATAGGAATGTTCTACTTCTGTGTAAGTGATCTAGCTGAGCTATAGGAATGTTCTGCACCTGTGTTAGTGATCTAGCTGAGCAGTTTGAATGTTCTGCACCTGTGTAAGTGATTTAGCTGAGCAATAGGAATGTTATGCTTCTGTGCAAGTGATCTAGCTGAGCAGTAGGAATGTTCTGCACCTGTGTAAGTGATCTAGCTGAGCAATAGGAATGTTCTGCACCTGTGTAAGTGATCTAGCTGAGCAGTAGAAATGTTCTGCACCTGTATAAGTGATCTAGCGGAGCAGCAGGAATGTTCTGCACCTGTGTCAGTGATCTAGCTGAGCAATAGGAATGTTCTGCACCTGTGTAAGTGATCTAGCGGAACTATAGGAATGTTCTGCACCTGTGTTAGTGGTCTAGCGGAGCTATAAGAATGTTCTGCACCTGTGTTAGTGATCTAGCTGAGCAGTAGGAATGTTCTGCATCTGTGTAAGTGATCTAGCTGAGCAGTAGGAATGTTCTGCTTCTGTGTAAGTGATCTAGCTGAGCAGTAGGAATGTTCTGCACCTGTGTAAGTGATCTAGCTGAGCAGTAGGAATGTTCTGCACCTGTGTAAGTGATCTAGTGGAGCTATAAGAATATTCTGCACCTGTGTTAGTGATCTAACGGAACAATAGGAATGTTCTGCACCTGTGTAAGTGATCTAGCTAAACAGTAGGGATGTTCCTCCCCTGTGTTAATGATCTAGAGGAGCAATAGGAATGTTCTGCACCTGTGTTAGTGATCTAGCTGAGCAGTAGGAATGTTCTGCACCTGTGTAAGTGATCTAGTTTAGCAGTAGGAATGTTCTGCACCTGTGTAAGTGATCTAGCTGAGTAAAAGAGATGTTCTGCACCTGTGTAAGTGATCTAGCTGAGCAGTAGGCATGTTCTGCACCTGTGTTAGTGATATAACTGAGCAATAGGAATGTTTTGCACCTGTGTAAGTGATCTAGCTGAGCAATAGGAATGTTCTGCACCTGTGTTGGTGATCTAGCGGAGCAGTAGGAATGTTCTGCACCTGTGTTAGTGATCTAGCTGAGCAGTAGGAATGTTCTGCACCCATGTTAGTGATCTAGCTGAGTAATAGGAATGTTTTGCACCTGTGTAAGTGATCTAGCTGAGTAATAGGAATGTTCTGTACCTGTATAAGTGATCTAGCTGAGCAGTCGGAATGTTCTGCACCTGTGTAAGTGATCTAGATGAGCAATAGGAATGTTCTGAACCTGCTTTAGTGATCTAGATGAGCAACAGGAATGTTTTGCACCTGTGTAAGTGATCTAGCTGAGCAATAGGAATATTGTGCACCTGTGTAAGTGATCTAGCTGAGCAATAGGAATGCTGTGCACCTGTGTAAGTGATCTAGCTGAGCAATAGGAATGTTCTTCACCTGTGTAAGTGATCTAGCTGAGCAGTAGGAATGTTCTGCACCTGTGTTAGTGATCTATCTGAGCAATAGGAATGTTCTGCATCTGTGTAAGTGATCTAGCTGAGCAGTAGGAATGTTCTGCACCTGTGTAAGTGATCCAGCTGAGCCATAGCAATGTTCTGCACCTGTGTAAGTGATCTAGCTGAGCAATAGGAATGTTCTGCACCTGTGTAAGTGATCTAGCTGAGCAGTAGGAATGTTCTGCACATGTGTTAGTGATCTAGCTGAGCAATAGGAATGTCCTGCACCGGTGTAAGTGATCTAGCTGAGCAATAGGAATGTTCTGCACCTGTGTAAGTGATTTAGCTGAGCAATAGGAATGTTCTTCACCTGTGTAAGTGATCTAGCTGAGCAATAGGAATGCTCTGCACCTGTATAAGTGATCTAGCTGAGCAATAGGAATGTTCTACACCTGTGTAAGTGATCTAGCTGAGCAATAGGAATGTTCTGCACCTGTGTAAGTGATCTAGCTCAGCAATGGGAATGTCCTGCTCCTGTGTTAGTGATGTAGCTGAATAATAGGAATGCTTTGCACTTGTGTTCGTGATCTAGCTGAGGGGTAGGAATGTTCTGCACCTGTGTAAGTGATCTAGCTGAGCAGTAGGAATGTTCCGCACCTGTGTAAGTGATCTAGCTGAGCAGTAGAAATGTTCTGCACCTGTGTAAGTGATCTAGCGGAGCTATAAGAATATTCTGCACCTGTGTTAGTGATCTAGCGGAGCAATAGGAATGTTCTGCACCTGTGTAAGTGATCTAGCTGAGCAGTAGGAATGTTCTGCCCCTATGTAAATGATCTAGCTGAGCAGTAGGAATGTTCCTCCCTTGTGTTAATTATCTAGCGGAGCAATAGGAATGTTCTGCACCTGTGTTAGTGATCTAGCTGAGCAGTAGGAATGTTCTGCACCTGTGTAAGTGATCTAGATGAGCAGTAGGAATGTTCTGCACCTGTGTAAGTGATCTAGCTTAGCAGTAGGAATGCTATGCACCTGTGTAAGTGATCTAGCTGAGCAAAAGAGATGTTCTGCACCTGTGTAAGTGATCTAGCTGAGCAGTAGGAATGTTCTGCACCTGTGTAAGTGATCTAGCTGAGCAGTAGGAATGTTCTGCACCTGTGTTAGTGATCTAACTGAGCAATAGGAATGTTTTGCACCTGTGTAAGTGATCTAGCTGAGCAATAGGAATGTTCTGCACCTGTGTTAGTGATCTAGCGGAGCGGTAGGAATGTTCTGCACCTGTGTTAGTGATCTAGCTGAGCAATAGGAATGTTCTGCCCCTGTGTAAGTGATCTAGCTGAGCAGTAGGAATGTTCTGCACCTGTGTTAGTGATCTAGCTGAGCAATAGGAATGTTCTGCTCCTGTGTAAGTGATCTAGCTGAGCAGTAGGAATGTTCTGCACCTGTGTAAGTGATCCAGCTGAACAATAGCAATGTACTGCACCTGTGTAAGTGATCTAGCTGAGCAATAGGAATGTTCTGCACCTGTGTAAGTGATCTAGCTGAGCAGTAGGAATGTTCTGCACATGTGTTAATGTTCTGCACTTGTGTAAGTGATCTAGCTGAGCAATAGGAATGTTCTGCACCTGTGTAAGTGATCTAGCTGAGAAATACGAATGTTCTGCACCTGTGTTAGTGATCTAGCTGAGTAAATGGAATGTTCTGCACCTGTGTAAGTGATCTAGCTGAGCAGTTGGAATGTTCTGCACCTGGGTAAGTGATCTAACTGAGCAATATGAATGTTCAGCACCTGTGTTAGTGATCTAGCTGAGCAATAGGAATGTTTTGCACCTGTGCAAATGATCTAGCTGAGCAATAGGAATGTTCTGCACGTGTGTAAGTGATCTAGCTGAGCAATAGGTATGTTCTGCACCTGTGTAAGTGATCTAGCTGAGCAATAGGAATGTTTTGTACCTGTGTAAGTGATCTAGCTGAGCAATAGGAATGTTCTGTACCTCTGTAAGTGATCTAGCTGAGCAGTAGGAATGTTCTGCTCCTGTGTAAGTGATCTAGCTGAGCAGTAGGAATGTTCTGCACCTGTGTAAGTGATCCAGCTGAGCAATAGCAATGTACTGCACCTGTGTAATTGATCTAGCTGAGCAATAGGAATGTTCTGCACCTGTGTAAGTGATCTAGCTGAGCAGTAGGAATGTTTTGCACATGTGTTAATGTTCTGCACTTGTGTAAGTGATCTAGTTGAGCAATAGGAATGTTCTGCACCTGTGTAAGTGATCTAGCTGAGGAATAGGAATGTTCTGCACCTGTGTAAGTGATCTAGATGAGCAATAGAAATGTTCTGCACCTGTGTAAGTGATCTAGCTGAGCAATAGGAATGTGCTGCACCTGTGTAAGTGATCTAGCTGAGCAATAGGAATGTTCTGCATCTGTGTAAGTGATCTAGCTGAGCAATAGGAATATTCTGCACCTGTGTTAGTGATCTAGCTAAGCAATAGGAATGTTCTGCACCTGTGTAAGTGATCTAGCTGAGCAATAGGAATGATTTGCACCTGTGTAAGTGATCTAGCTGAGCAATAGGAATATTCTGCACCTGTGTTAGTGATCTAGCTAAGCAATAGGAATGTCCTGCACCTGTGTAAGTGATCTAGCTGAGCAATAGGAATGTTCTGCACCTGTGTAAGTGATCTAGCTGAGCAGTAGGAATGTTATGCACATGTGTTGGTGATCTAGCTGAGCAATAGGAATGTCCTGCACCTGTGCAAGTGATCTAGCTGAGCAATAGGAATGTTCTGCACCTGTGTAAGTGATCTAGCTGAGCAGTAGGAATGTTCTGCACCTGTGTAAGTGATCTAGCTGAGCAGTAGGAATGTTCTGCACATGTGTTAGTGATCTAGCTAAGCAATAGGAATGTTCTGCACCTGTGTAAGTGATCTAGCTGAGCAATAGGAATGTTCTGCACCTGTGTAAGTGATCTAGCTGAGCAGTCGGAATGTTCTGCACCTGTGTAAGTGATCTAACTGAGCAATAGGAATGTTCTGTACCTGTGTTAGTAATCTAGCTGAGCAATAGGAATGTTCTGCACCTGGGTAAGTGATCTAGCTAAGCAATATGAATGTTCAGCACCTGTGTTAGTGATCTAGCTGAGCAATAGGAATGTTTTGCACCTGTGTAAATGATCTAGCTGAGCAATAGGAATGTTCTGCATGTGTGTAAGTGATCTAGCTGAGCAATAGGTATGTTCTGCACCTGTGTAAGTGATCTAGCTGAGCAATAGGAATGTTTTGTACCTGTGTAAGTGATCTAGCCGAGCAATAGGATTGTTCTTTACCTCTGTAAGTGATCTAGCTGAGCAGTAGGAATGTTCTGCTCCTGTGTAAGTGATCTAGCTGAGCAGTAGGAATGTTCTGCACCTGTGTAAGTGATCCAGCTGAGCAATAGCAATGTACTGCACCTGTGTAAGTGATCTAGCTGAGCAGTAGGAATGTTCTGCATCTGTGTAAGTGATCTAGCTGAGCAATAGGAATATTCTGCACCTGTGTTAGTGATCTAGCTAAGCAATAGGAATGTTCTGCACCTGTGTAAGTGATCTAGTGGAGCAATAGGAATGTTGTGCACCTGTGTAAGTGATCTAGTGGAGCAATAGGAATGTAAGTGGTCTAGCTGAGCAATAGGAATGTTTTGCACATGTGTAAGTAATCTAGCTGAGCAATAGGAATGTTCTGCAGCTGTGTTAGTGATCTAGCTAAGCAATAGGAATGTTCTGCACCTGTGTAAGTGATCTAGCTGAGCAATAGGAATGTTTTGCACCTGTGTAAGCGATCTAGTGGAGCAGTAGGAATGTTGTGCACCTGTGTAAGTGATCTAGTGGAGCAATAGGAATGTATGTGGTGTAGCTGAGCAATATGAATGTTTTGCACCTGTGTAAGTAATCTAGCTGAGCAATAGGAATGTTCTGCAGCTGTGTTAGTGATTTAGCTGAGCAATAGAAATGGTCTGCACCTGGGTAAGTGATCTAGATGAGCAATAGGAATGCTTTGCACCTGTGTAAGTGATCTAGCGGAGCAATAGGAATGTTTTGCACCTGTGTAAGTGATCTAGCGGAGCAATAGGAATGTTTTGCACCTAAGTGATCTAGCTGAGCAATAGGAATGTTCTGCACCTGTGTTAGTGATCTAGCTGAGCAATAGGAATGTTTCTGCACCTGTGTTAGTGATCTAGCTGAGCAATAGGAATGTTTTGCACCTGTGTTAGTGATCTAGCTGAGCAGTAGGAATGTTCTGCACCTGTGTTAGTGATCTAGCTGAGCAATAGGAATGTTCTGCACCTGTGTTCGTGATCTAGCTGAGCAATATGAATGTTCTGCACCTGTGTAAGTGATCTAGCTGAGCAACAGGAATGTTCTGCACCTGTGTTAGTGATCTAGCTGAGCAACAGGAATGTTCTGCACCTGTTTAAGTGATCTAGATGAGCAATTGGAATGTTCTGCACCTGTGTTGGTGATCTAGCTGAGCAATAGGAATGGTTTGCACCTGTCTAAGTGATCTAGCTGAGCAATAGGGATGTTCTGCACCTGTGTAAGTGATCTAATTTATGAGTGAATTTTGTCAGCATAACATTTACAGGGATAATAAACTATAACTTTAGATCAGTTATAATACCCAGTTTGTAGAGATGGCTTCCTGCATGACCGTGTTATCAAGATGGCCATTTTAAGCCCATCATTTGATAATGAGTTAACATATGTCTTGTTTCCAGCAAAAGCAGGACTTTCGTTTTGGAAGTATTACGATGCAGTTGTTCATCTATATACCAGGAATGAAATTCATTAAAGTTATGCTGCATCATATCACTGACCAGAAAAACACATTTTTCTTGTTGAAGGATTGTTGTTGTATCTGCATACTTGACTTGCTTGGCTGATCCATTATTTCTTAATAAATATTATAAAGAAGAGTGGACTGGCAAAATCTGACTGGGTAATACCCGTTTTCAGTGGAGGCCCAGAGAGAAAAGCGCCTTTAATACCCATTTTCAGTGGAGGCCCGGAGAGAAAAGCTCCATTTACTTACATTGCATTGTACTAAGTTCCAGTTAAACACAGCGTATTTACATTTCTATTTACATTTGTACACAGTAGTTACAATTATACATTCTAAGATTGTACAGAAGTGGAAGCTAGTAAAGAGAAATACCATGTGGATTGTACAGGCATCAGTTAGGTATAAAAGTCCTCCTGTCATTTCAGTGACAGGTTGAGCGTATTCTGTATAAGGAGAGTATTTGGAGAGTATTGTATGGTGAACACAAATTCTTAACCTAGTGTTGAGTATGTGCAGTACCTGGACTGGTTAAGATGATGTTTAAGCAGTGGTTTCAAACTATTGAGTTTGTCAAAGAGTTTTATTTGTGTGGTGATGCTATTCCAGAGTTTAGCAACATACTGGGAATAGAGTGAGCCTTGTGCAACATTATTTGACTTATTTGTAAGTAATAAGAATTTGTTACTAGATTGATGGTCCCTTGCTGGATAGTAGGCAGTAGTAACTTGCTCTGTATGTGTAATGCAAGGCATTTTCTGGATGATGAATGAGTTTGTGTGCTGTAGTTAGTTGTGAATATGTTAGGTAGTTCAAGCCAGTTTATATGAATTTTGAGACAGCTTACAAGGCAGTATCCATTCCATGTGCAGGTCTAAAGCCCCCATCACAAAACAGACATTAGGTTATTGCTGGCTAGATTCTGGAGGAGCTGTGAATGAATACATTTGTTAGGGTTTTTAATAAAGCAGATAAGAGGTTGATTGGGATGGTATTTGTTTAGGGCCAGCAAGGTGCTTTCTTTATATAGTGAAAGGGTGTGTAAGGATCAGAAAGAAAACCCCACACTTGCATAAATTGCCTCCCCCAGATAAGTCAGTTTACGTGACCATGGGAAATTTGATTCGGAGACATGTTTAGCCGTAATGAGGAAGACCAAATTATGGTGCAATTTGTACGTCTCTGAACTGCCCATAGTTATGACCAATGCTAAAAACAGTGCGTGGTGATAACTACCTGCGGCTGTTCGTACATCACACAGGCATAGGCATGCCCTGTAGACTCACACGTGCATGCTGACATTTATGCACATGTACATACATGCACAGAAATACAGACACACACACACACACACACACACGCACACACACGCACACACACACACACACACACACACACACACACACACATTCACTCAGCATGACCCCACCACACTCGAATGGACGCAGGGCACACACACACAATCATCCATGCACACAAAGACACCCCACCATTCCTTCTTCATTGGGCTTTCCCAAATTCAACGCTCATTATCATTGACTGTAATGGTGTTGTGGGGCAGCATTTGACAGGGTGCACATCAGTACTTAATTATGTACAGTCACTCAGGTTATTCATCCAGTCAGTATATTAATTGAAAGGATGATTCTGATTGTTTCCTCTTTACTTAGTAAAGTTGGATGATTGCTCATTTCATTGCTGTTTTGTGTAACTGCTTACTGCTGTTAAATGTTTTTCTAAAAAGTTGAAGCTCTGTGGCGTGTCTGAACACAGGCACAACTTAACACAGACACTAGCTGGCTACTACTAGTTTACTCTGGATCACATCACAGAAATGTTCAACCTTTTACAGAAGGACTGTAAGATCATGCCACAGAAATTTTCAAACTTTTACAGGACTGTGTCTTGTAGAGTGTTACTTGTGCTATTTCTCCGTTTCAGCAATATTCGTTATTTATGTGTTTTTGCAGTTAACTAACACGTGTTTCTTCCTGCAGTGGTAAAGTGTGTGCTGGTTGCCAGCCCTGGCTTTGTCCGAGACCAGTTCCTTGAGTACATGTTCCGTCAAGCAGTGAAGTTGGATATCAAACTTCTGATGGAGAACCGGTCCAAATTTATACAAGTCCATTCCTCGTCAGGGCACAAGTATTCACTCAAAGGTAAGGTTTCTGTGTTTAACTCTGTTCTGAAAAGTTGTACCTGATTTTTTAAGTAGATTTAAAATATGTTTCAGAAGGTCCCAGCAGGCAGTACGGTAGTAAAATAAAAATCCACTGTGTTACATAAAAAGACATGGTTTTAAGGTCAGTATGTTATGTTTGTAGAATCATTCCTTGGGTTTACAGAATCATTCCATTGTGGTCTCTGGCTGACTAAATTTGCAGATGATTGCAAATTAGGAGCTGTCATTGAATCCCACACTGACACAAATGTTCTTCAGGAAGGGCTGACACAGACAAACAACTGGTGTCAGAGCCATGGACTAAAACCAAATGCCAAGAAATGCTTAATAGTATCCTTTGGGAAGTCAACCACCTCTGGTAACTATTATATTGACAACACACCCTTTAGAGTTGACCCAGTAGTCAGGGACTTAGGGACACACATAGATAGTAATCTAGCCTTTTAACATCACATGTCTATAATAGTGAGGAAATCCTTCTGTGCTGAGCAACCTTTAAACAAAGGTATGGCATCTAAGTCTAAGGAAGTCATTGTTCCACTGTATTTGGCATTCATCAGATCTATTATTGAGTACAGTGCCCTCTTTGGTTTGTACCTAACCAGGCATATCCAACAATTGGAACGTCCATAGAGGTTTCTCACTTAAAGAATAGAGGGCTTAAGTAAAATGTCCTGTGCAGACTGTATCAAGGCTCTGTCCCTGTATTCTGTCTCCTACAAAAGGGGAGATCTATGCCTGACATATAGGCCATTGTCAGACTCCACTCTGATGGACCTCCTGCACATCCACAAAACAAACAGCACCAGAATTACCCGTTCTAAAGATTTAAACCTTGCCTGTGATATAAATAGAATCTGCTGAAGAGACAGGTGTGTACCCCAGAGATTACCCCGTCTCTGGAACAGGGTCTCCATCCATGTGAAACAGAGTTCCTCCCTAACCAAATTCTCAAGTGCAACCTGGACAGTTGGATGGGCAACAGGAAATTCATCCCTGGTTTGGCGTTTATATCTCTAATGGACACAAGCAGCCTGTAAATATTTCATCTCCCAGGCCCTTACTTGTAAATGGTTCATCTCCCAGGCCCTTACTTACTTGTAAATGGCCCTTACTTGTAAATGGCCCTTACTTGTAAATGGTTCATCTTGTTCATCTCCCAGGCCCTTACTTGTAAATGGTTCATCTCCCAGGCCCTTACTTGTAAATGGTTCATCTCCCAGGCCCTTACTTGTAAATGGTTCATCTCCCAGGCCCTTACTTGTAAATGGTTCATCTCCCAGGCCCTTACTTGTACATGTTTCATCTCCCAAGCCCCTGCTTACACTTATCAAGGGTATCAGAACTTGTCAGAGATTTGGGATGCATGACTAGGCTTAGAACAGCTTTTGTGGTCATTAGCGTAGTAAACAAATATGAACCTATGATCTGTTCTAGGTTCTCTACTATTCAGCATATACATCTCTGGTTAACCATGTTTGTGGATGGTCGTAAACAGGGTGCCGTCATCAAATCCTCTAATGATACGCAGAAGCTACAATTTGAACTTACATAGGTTAATAGCTGATTCACAGAAAATGGATTAAAACTAAATGCTAATAAGTAGAACACAAGTAAAAACAAACTCAGAAAGCACAGAAGGAACCACAGTCACCTTGCTCCAGCAAGAAATCGGAGATAAAAGTCAACTGATGAAAAGAGCCAAAAAAAGCTGTAATCTTAACACCAATTTATTAAGAACGTTTTCGCCAGGCTCATTAGCTTGGCTTCTTCAGAGAAAATCACACAGTAGCAAATTGCCACATTTATTCAAATCGACTAAGGAAGTGATGTCATAGAAAGATTTAAAAAGACAGTAAAATCATATCTCAAGTATAATGCATTTAAAGATACTAATTTTACAAATAATAAAAATGATAAAAGTGTGTGTAAATACACTTTAAAAAGTCAAAACTGTTGTAACACAAAAGTATATACAACACTACAAGTCTTATTAAATGCAACTAAAGAAAAAACTAAAAAATCAATGCGAAACTGACGCCAAGTATACTAAGGTATACAAGAATGGCTAGTAAAAACAGTAAAAGATCCGCAAACTTGTATATATAATAATATAACTGTGTCTAAATAGTTACAACAATGAGAAGTCCAGCTGTATAGTCAAAACCTTCACTAAGGTGTACGGTAAGGAAGTAAATTTCTAATAATGTTAGAGAACAAGTATTCAACAAACTAAAATATTATCTAAATAATAATAAAAAAAAAATAATAATATATCATAAATCAACGCAAGTAACTTCTCATTTTTAAAACTGGCAAGATTACTTGTTGTAACTATTTAGACACAGTTATATCAAGATGTTGGTTTATCTGCTTCTAATGCTGCTAGTTGTTTACTACTATATGCCTTCAGCATAAGTTTGCGGATCTTTTACTGTTTTTACTAGCCATTCTTGTATACCTTAGTATACTTGGCGTCAGTTTCGCATTGATTTTTTAGTTTTTTCTTTAGTTGCATTTAATAAGATTTGTAGTGTTGTATATACTTTTGTGTTACAACAGTTTTGACTTTTTAAAGTGTATTTACACACACTTTTATCATTTTTATTATTTGTAAAATTAGTATCTTTAAATGCATTATACTTGAGATATGATTTTACTGTCTTTTTAAATCTTTCTATGACATCACTTCCTTAGTCGATTTGAATAAATGTGGCAATTTGCTACTGTTTGTGATTTTCTCTGAAGAAGCCAAGCTAATGAGCCTGGCGAAAACGTTCTTAATAAATTGGCGTTAAGATTACAGCTTTTTTTGGCTCTTTTCATCAGTTGACTTTTATCTCCGATTTCTTGCTGGAGCAAGGTGACTGTGGTTTCTTCTGTGCTTTCTAAATGCTAATAAGTGCAATATTGTCACATCTGGTGAGCAACACCCCACTCCAAAATAAAGATGATGTGACAGACCATGGAACATGGGTTAATAGCTCCGTCTCCTTTAATCATTGTGTAACAGCAGTGGTTAGGAGACACTTCGGTCAGCACACTTAATCACAGGGAGTACCTCCTCTAAATCCAGGGAAGTCCTTACTCCTCTGTATTCTGCACTGATCAGCCCATCATACAATACAGTGGTCCCTTTGGGATGTATCTTACTACAGATATTAAGCAGTTGGAGAAAACACAGAGGTTCCTAACAAAAAAGATCACGGTCCTAAAAAAAAAGCTAAGCTGTCTGGAGAAGCTGGAGGCTCTGTTCAGTTCGGTGTCTTAGAGACTCATTAGGGGGTAATCTGTGTCTTGCTTTTCAGGCCATTAATTATCCAGTAGTCAAAGACTTCTTATATCTCCATTAATCAGTCTAGCAAACATTAAAACTAGAGATTTGAACTTGCTTCAGCAAATAAATCATAGTGGAGTGATAGATTTGTCATGCAGTGACTTCCCTTTCTCTGGAACAATTTTCTACTCCATATCAAGCAGTGCAACCTGTCGCGGTGGTGGTGCTGCTGTAGTGTTGTCGCCTCACAGTAAGACGCTGTCCGGTTCGATTCTCAGCTAGAGCGTCTTCTGCGTGGACACATGCGTGAATGGGCGTACCTTCGTTGAAGGTTGTGCATCAGGGCTGGTAACTCAGCACGTAAAAATCAACTACCAATCATTAGCGGACTGGAGTTCCGCTGTGGCAACCCCTAACCGGGAAAAGCCGAAAGACACAAACAATCAAGCAGTGCAACCTATCTTCCTTTAAAAAGGACATAGACAGTTGGATGGGTTTTCACATGTTCACCTTCAGCATAACTGGCCTGTTGTTCTGTGAGGAAGCAGTTAAGACTATGGGTGAGTATTAGCAAGGTATAATGGCCACATAGCCAAGTTGCCTTGTATGTTTTATGATTTTTCTGTGTTGTACCCCATGATGGGTAGATGGTTGTTCAGGGGGCAGTTTAGTCAGGAGTTTAGGCTACATGAAAATTTGCTTCTGTAGAAAGAATACAGAGAAAACATATAATATATTCGGTGGCAGAAGAGTTGGTGGGAAATCAGGTTACCCCACAAAGGTCACTGTAGGTGATTAGAGTGTCTAATCCTGACTATAGCATTGATCTGAAAAGTTGGAAAGAAATTATGCTTCAAATGCTGGAATCAATGTAGTTCCATATCAGTGGAGAATGAAAGGAGAAAAACGTATTGGCTTAATGGAAGCATGCACTTGGGTATTAAGGAGTTGGAGTCCAATTAGTTTGAAAGTGGCGTTTAGGTGAATGTATGAAAAAATAACATGGCTTTAATGTGGGGCAGGCAGTGTGTAAGGTAGTGAATTTTCGAGGAGAATATAGAAATTATAGTTATGAGATTCAATCTTTGTTCTTTGAGAAGGCATTTGACTTTAGCAAATGTTCTCAAGGATTCCCGTTAAAGTATAAATCAAGAACCAAAAGCTTTTACTTAAATTCAGTTTGAGTTTGCAGGTTTTATTGTTGCTAGAGGAGACTGTAATGTAGGTTAGGCATAGGAACACATCAGTCAGGCACATGAAAAGCGCTTTTCATTAGAATCTCTGTAACACCCAGTTGGGGTAGTGTCAGGAGCATGGGAAGCGTTTTTCATTAGAATGTCGCGTCAGGAGCATGGAAAGCGTTTTTCATTAGAATCTCTGTAACACCCAGTTGGGGTACTGTCAGGAGCATGGGAAGGTTTTTTTCATTAGAATCTCTGTAACACCCAGTTGGGGTAGTGTCAGGAGCATGGAAAGCATTTTTCATTAGAATTTCTGTAACACCCAGTTTGGGTAGTGTCAGGAGCATCGAAAGCGTTTTTCATTAGAATCTCTGTAGCACCCAGTTGGGGTAATGTCAGGAGCATGGGAAGCTTTTTTCATTAGAATCTCTGTAACACCCAGTTGGGGTAGTGTCAGGAGCATGGAAAGCGTTTTTCATTAGAATCTCTAACACCCAGTTGGGGTAGTGTCAGGAGCATGGAAAGCGTTTTTCATTAGAATCTCTGTAACACCCCGTTGGGGTAGTGTCAGGAGCTTGGGAAGCGTTTTTCATTAGAATCTTTGTAACACCCTGTTGGGGTAGTGTCAGGAGCATGGAAAGCATTTTTCATTAGAATCTCTGTAACACCCAGTTGGGGTACTGTCAGGAGCATGGGAAGGTTTTTTTCATTAGAATCTCTGTAACACCCAATTGGGGTAGTGTCAGGAGCATGGGAAGCGTTTTTCATTAGAATCTCTGTTAACACCCTGTTGGGGTAGTGTCAGGAGCATGGAAAGCTTTTTCATTAGAATCTCTGTAACACCCAGTTGGGGTAGTGTCGGGAGCATGGGAAGCTTTTTTCATTAGAATCTCTAACACCCAGTTGGGGTAGGGGAGAGGTTGCCTTGCATGAGTTGTGTGTGAAGACTGAAGGAAATGTATGTAACCAGGATGATACACAGGTATTTATTTAAAGGTGTGCTGGTTTGGAAGAGTTTGACGGAGAGGGACCTCTCCTGTTTGGCATCTACTTTTCTGAAGTAAAACTAATACCAAACAGCTCTGGCTGACGAAGTTTGCAAATGACTGCAAGCTAGGAACAGTCATTGAATTTCCCAAATGACTTAACCATCCTGCAGCAAGGTTTGTCCGAAATAAATAACTAGTGCCACAATCAAGGACTGCAACTAATTCCAAAAAATGCATTAATGTATTCTTTGGGAAGTCGATCTACCCCAGGGAAATACCGCGTTGACAGTACACCCCTAAGAGTTGACCCAGTTTTTTGGGATTTGGGAACTTAAATAGACAGTGACCTAACTTTTGATCAACATGTGTCCATTGTAAGAAAGTCCTTCTGTATGGCAGATCTTATAAACAAAGGGATTGCGTCTAGATGTAGGATTGTCATTGCCCCCCTCCTTATTCATCCCTTATTAGTCAAAGTCAGTTTTATTGTCATTCAGATCAACAAATGCAGTGTATTGCTGGATGAAATTGCGTTGCTTCATCCTCATATGCATTGAAAACTGTTTTCACAAGAGGGTGAAGAAAGCATATAACAGAAGAAATTCTAGACAGTACATATGTAAATACACACATATTAGGCCAGTCATTCATTATAATGCCCCCCTTGGCATATTTCTGTCCAGACACATGCAACAGCTGGAACGCCCACAACGATACTTTACTAAAAGGATACAAGGCCTAAGCAACATGTCCTACATGGACCAACTCAAAGCCTTGTCACTACACTGTATCCTACAGAGTGCTAAGAGGTAACCTGTGTCTGGCATACAAAGCATCCTCTGATCCAATACTGATGGATTTACTGCACATCAGCAAGTCAAATGGCATGAGAAGTACTCGGTCTAGGAATCTAACCCTCTTCTACAACACTGACACAATGGTTTAGTGGGTCAGGATTATCTCTCAGAGTATTCCAATGCTCTCAGACTCCCCATCCACATAAAAAGTTCATCCTTGTCCGTATTCACGTGCAACCTGGATCTATGATTGGAAAACAGAAAATTTACCCCAGGACTGCCTCTGCACTACTAATGATGAGAGGCAGCTCCTAAATGATTTATCCCCTGCATGGGTCCCCCCAAATTATCTATGGTCTGATCCCAGTTATTCTCATTAGTGGTAATATATTATTATCAACCATGAGATAGGCAGGGCCAATCTCTAACCAAATGGAATAGGTTAATTCAAGCACAAAAAAGGGAACTGACTGGGCTTAAAATGACCTGCAAGGGGAGCTAGGTTAGTACTTAACTGTGAACCTTTGAAATTGTACTGAACAGTATGGTTTTGATTTTAGTGACATTTGTAGTCAGTTGCATACCCCTTAGTGACGTTTAAAGGTGAGAAAGGCCATTTTGAATGTTAACCTTAATTAGTTCAGCAGATGGTGGACAGCTTGTACAGATCATACCATCTGCATAGCACGTTGTTCTTTATTCGTAAGAGTCACAGAGCTTCTTGGTGTAAGTGGGATGGCGTTCTCACTGTACCCCAAGTTTGAGTGGCTTGGTGAGATGGAGTTCTGACTGTACCCCAAGTTTAATGCGTGGCTTGGTGGGATGGCGTTCTGACTGTACCCCAAGTTTGATTGGTTTGGTGGGTTAGTGTTCTGACTGTACCCCAAGTTTGATGAGTAGCTTGGTGAGATGGCTTTCTGACTGTACCCCATGTTTGATGAGTTGCTTGGTGGGATGGCGTTCTGACTGTACCCCAAGTTTAATGAGTGGCTTGGCTGCTGGAGGCCCCAGGCAGGGAGGGTGAGAGTGAGAAGCCTTTGTCTTGTTTATCCTGGTGAGAGAGTTTGAGGTTTCTGCATGCAGGTTGGTGTTTCCTGCTGAAGTCATTATTTCCAAAACTTAGATGCAGGCTACCTACTTGGGAGTACTGGGAGAGGGCCTCAGTGAGTGTGTTGTTCAGCATGGTGATGTGCTGTGTGTTTTAACTACATTCTGCCCAGATAAGGGACCCAAAATAGAAGGCATACACCTACACACACACAGGGGGGGGGGTTAAGAGTTATGGTCCTACAAGCATCCTTTGTGATATTGCACAATGGAGTTGAGAGAGGATTGTTATAATGTCACTAAGACCCTGGCTGTCTGATGTGTGAGGTCATTTGTACTTATTTAGTTTAATAGGAGAATGGGCAGTCATTAGCTTTACTGAGGTCCACAGCTGTCGCATGTATTTTTAAAAACATCTCAGTTACAACAATGACTTAGCTACACATACATTAATAGGAAAGAAAACAAACCTTAGTGATAGTTCTCATTGCTTTCATGCAGTATATATTTTTAACAATTATTATTCACTCTGAGATTACACAACCTGCTCAGTTTCTGACATCCCTTAAACCTCACTCCACCTGAGCATTGCTCTGCATGTATTGTTTCCACAAATTCTACTTATTTCTTTATAATTGCTTCTTTACCTTTTCTAAAGGTCACACCTTCAGTTCCTTTTTCTGCTTTACAGTTTTCAGTACTTTATTTACAGTTTAATTTTGTAGTTACATTTTCTAGTTATGTCTTTCTTGGCAGCCAGTAGCATTACACTTAGTAAGGCTTTATTTCTTATCAGTTCAGATCCTGTGCCTCAGCTCAAAAGGAATACTTTGCTTGGTGACAACCATTTGTTCCTTTAGCATTTTTAACAAAGTACTCTGTAGTGAGTTTTAAAGTCTGACAACTCATTACACTTCCCCAAAAACGCATTGCTTATTACCTTTTTTCCCACTCACACCTCCAGTGTTTGCTGTCTACTTGAGGAAAAATTCTGTGACGTTTTCTTGTGGTATAAATATATCAATGCAGGTAAGTGCAGGCAAAAATCCTAAACTGTCTGGATGTTTTTGGGAGCCATGCAGATGTCCTCCTGTTCATTGTTGCTTGTAAATGGCCTTTCCAGTCTCCCTTCCCAATCCTCTCTAACCCTCTCTAATTGATTCGTATAGTTTTGTATGCTGTACTAATTATCCCTTTTAACAGCAACTTCTGTTCCAGACTCAACTAAAGACTCTGCCAGAGCTTTTTTTTTGCTGGTAGGGAAAGCAGTCTTTAGCCTAAAGTCTAAGTTTCGTTTTGGTCTCACCCCACTGTGTTACATTTCTCTTTCCCAATTCTTTGGTTCCTCTGCTAGTTCTCTCCAGTAAATTCTAGTCCCCTCTTGCCTATTTTTTATACATCTGCTTGCACTCATCCATACTGGCAAAATTGCCTTTCTCTATTCCTGTGTTAGCTTAGTTATTCTAATACTTTGTTGCTTTAACAAAAATCATACAGCATATTGTATTCATATTCTGCATAAGGGCATGCATCCAAAATTCTGCTCCCTCCTTGTTTCTGAAACTCCTGCCCTGTTTCATCATAATTCCTTTCAAAGTGATTTATACCCTTCTGCCTGTGTTATGCTTTAACCGTGTAGTTCTAAAGTAGTCCTTCAGATCAGGTAGTCATAAACTACCTTGTTCTATGGTGATGATCAGCTTGTCCAGCTTAACTCTTACCCTCTTTCCGTCCCTAGTAAAATCCTTTAATTCTTTATTAACTCCAATCCACCACTTCTCTAGTTGATAAAAAGTATACATGATCTGGGTCTAAAACTAAAGGGGCTAAAAACATTTTTACTGCTTGTATTTTACTATCCATAATCAAGAGCTTTCAGTTTCTAAGTTTTGTATTATCATTTGTGTAGTCTTTTCCCATTTATCTTTAGCTGCCATGATGTAATTGTTTTTTAATCCATATACCTAAAATCCAAATTTTATCATGTCCCCATAAGCATGGGTATTGCTGAATTAATTTGTGTATAGATACCTCGTTTACCACTATAGCTTTGTTTTATCTTGATTTATTTTTATATTCTGAAAAGACTTGAAACTGTCTCAAAATGTTCCATAACACTGAAATGTCCTTTTCTGGATTTCTCAAGAACAAAATAATAACATCTGCAAATAAAGCTAATTTTTCTTGATTACCCTACTATTTATATCATTGAATTTGTGAGTCCCCCTTTTTTTTGCCAATGGCTGTAAATATAAAATAACAATGGAAAAAGAAGACACCTCTGTCATGTTTCTCTGTTCAAACACAGCTCATCAGAGAGGAACTCTCCCACCTTAATTCTTGCCGCTGTCCCTTTATATAGCTTCCTAATTAGCCTTATTATTTTGTCAGGGAAAGCAAATGCTTCTGTTGCCCTACTGATACAATCCCAGTTATCTCTACTGAATTTCTTTTCTGTGCATCAAGGCCTGGATCGCTATTACTAATGTTGTAAAGTGGTTGCGTCCCCTCCATTAAACTATATTGATCCAGATCTATCAATTTTTGGCAACACGTGTGCTATTCTTTCAGACAGTATAGACATCAGTTCTTCATAATCATAGTTTAAAATTGAAATAGTTCTATATGAAGCTTTGTCTGAAGAGTCTTTGCCCTCTTTGGGTAATAACGCCACCTCAACTTTCGTCCCACTATGCTGGTGCTTCTGTCCATACCTCTTAATCTCTTAGCACAAGAATTCTGGACAAAACAAAAAAAAAAAATGGGAGGAACAAGGGCCCAAAGACAGGGACAGATTTTAAATATTGCTTTTATTAACTTAGTGTTGGTGGAGAGAGGTTTTCTGTTACCATGCATTTTCTGAAGGAAATGAAGTCTGAAACTGAAATGTCTGTCATTATTTAGTGACTTCAGTCCTCAACGATTTGCCAGAAAACTGCAACTTTTATGAGTATGGACATTTTGCAAAACTCTTGACAGTTGGAAAGTATGCACCTCCCCCTTTTAAAATATTGTTAAACCTTACAGATCTTTGTCTTTATACTCCCTAGCTTCCAAACTTCCACAAGAATGTCATATTTAGCTCATCTCTTCCTATTTTAGCTATTAATTGTTGAGCCTCATTTTCTTCATTATAACGTAATTAAGTCATCCATAAATATTTCCATTTGTTTCTTTTATAGATTTCCACAATTCCTCTGTTTATACATATTTTCATAACATTTCAAACATACCTCTGTTACCTCTATAAGATATAGTTATTTTTCTAGACATGAGCTGATATCCTTGCTGCCTTGCTTGGAGGGGACAGATGCATGCTCATTCCCTGGATGGAAGTGTTCTTTTATGCATTTCCACCCTTTCTACTTATACCCAAGGTACTTCGGAAGATTAAGAAAGAATTGCCCCCCCCCCCTTTGGCGCAGGCAAAGTTAGTTTTCCCTTTTAGTGGAACTGGCCAGTTGCAATAACCATGAGCTTCCTCACACTGTGTATCTGCTCCCACAGTGTCAGGGGCAACTGGTCCACCCCAACTTAGAGCAGTTGCAACTGACAGCAGGAATGGTTCTATCTTGATACCTTTTAGGCACTTGTTACATGAGGATACGCAGCAGGTACTGAAGGAGGCAAGATAACCTGCAGCTAGAAAATCTTAGGTTTATAAGTTTAAGAGGTGTTCTTCGTGGTGCCTAACCAATATCAGAGGGCCCGGTATTGTGATCTACCCCTCTAGTTTTAAAATATTTGTGCGAGTTACTCAATGACAGCTTATCTTATAGATCCATCAAGGTGCATCTTGCAGCTGTCTCAGCTGGTCTGCCCATGGATCCACCTGTTTTCATCTCTTTTTGTGGTCTGAAATTTTATGAAAGCAGTGTTGTACTTGAAACCTCCCTCGAAAGCAGATTCCACTTTCTTGGTATTGACCGTATTTCCTTTTGAACTGTTCTTTCAGGCTGATTTAAAGTTCATCACTTGGAAAAAAAATGTTTTTCTTATTGCTCTGACATTTACAGCGTGAATCTCTGAGCTGCAAGCTGTCATTGTGGGCAAAGCTTATCAGATTTTCCGGAAGGACAGGTTTGTTTTACACACTAATCCATCTTTCATGCCAAAGGTTGTTTCTGAATTTACCGTGAATCAAGACATCAACTGCCCAGTTTCCTTTCTGGAGTCTAAAAACAAAGCAGAGCAGATTCTGAATACATTGGATAGATAAGCAGCTCAGGTACTACCTTGACAGAACTAAACAATTCAAGAATGTCAAACTGCTGTTTGTTTCCTTTTCTAGGGCTAAGAAAGGTCAGCCTGTCTCTAAGCAAACAATTGCTCTTTGATTGTCCCCTGCCATTGTTTTTTTGCTACTCCCGCTATTCTAAATCTATTCCAAGCAAGGTTAAGGCCCATTCCACCAGAGCCTTATCCTGTTTGGTGGTATAGTGGGAAGGAGTGGACTCTAGAAGTATTCCAGAGGGAGTAACGTGTCCTCTAGTCATACCTTTACAAAGCACTACAGACTGGATTCTTTCTTAAGTTCCAGAGCAGGCTTTGTGAGGACCAGTCTCCCTCATATCCTGGATCCCTGTCCTCCCTCATCCTCCTGAGTAGTGTAAGCTACCTATATGCCACTGAGACAGTATGAATGATGGACATAGTACAGGTGCATAAGGCCTACTGACCAATAACAGCAGATGTTTGAATTTCACACTGCCTCAGTGGCAGCACGCACCCGGAATCCCCTATATTTTATATACACTTTGATGGTATCCAACCTTGTTGTGTTGGATTGGATTTGGTTATTTGCTTTGGTGGTTTTTTGGCTGCAGATTGGATAGTTTCAATGCTTGCATCTGGTCCTTCTTGGTTCTTCCTACTTAGCACTGAAAGACTGAACAACTTCCTGTGACAGGAGTTAGGTTCCCATAATAGGAGGGGTAAGCAGATCCCGTATTGCAGGGAGTTGGATTTGATGAATTCTGAGCTCTGGAAAGTTGCCAGTGTGGGTTTGTGCAGGCAAAAAACCTATATACCACTGAGGTAATGTGAAATATGAACATCTACTGTTACAGGTAAGTAGGCCTTACACAATTTTACTTTACCTGGTACTCCCCAAGATTCATCCTATAAAAAGGATCTTGTGCCCACTGGTCATACCTGGTTAATGAATGAAATTTGAGAAGCACCTGACCGCATTAGACTTATTGCAGATGTTTAAAATACGAGGGACACTGACCAGTTCAAGTATGAAGGACTGCAAGGAAAGAGGGTAGGGTTTGTTTTAAGTTACCCTTTGTATGGAAATAACCAGAGTAGAACATGTCTGACATAGGAATGAAAAATTACTCATAATAATAACAAGCTGACTTTGACTACATCATCCCAGGTCTGCTATGGAGATGTATTTCTCAGAGGATGTTGCAGGGTTCTTAATTGTGTCATCTGGTACTGCATTCCTATTAAATTACATATTGTGTTGTGAATTGCATTTCTACCTCTAAAGTCTCATGTTTGCTTTAATTTTTGTTTCACAGAGGTTCTGAGTGACCCGTCTATCACTGCTAGGCTAGCTGATACCAAGGTAGGCACTTCCAGTAACTTTCTTAGTTGCTTAATGTAAGAATGCACCTTTTGTCTTTAAAGTAAAAGTTGTTCTTGCTTTTTACATAGGCTCCCCTTGTCCTCATGGCAACATCTGTACTGTTACGTTACTGTTGTCCTTTCATTGCTTAGTCAGAAAAGTAGGCATTGCAGTTGTATAACAGAAGTAGTTATTCAGGTTTTTAGGGACTCTGTAAGAGTCTGTATCACTATTGTGTTGGTGCCCATCCTTTCTTAATGTTCTGCACCATTCATTAATTCATTTACTTATTTGTTAACTGGATGGCCTGACCAAGAGACCCCTTCTCAGCCATGGGCCTGGCTTAAAGCACTGTAGTTCATAGGTGTGTACTAAGCTAATGGCCCTGGGGCCTTTACAAGCCTAGCCGTAGGATTACCCTGGTATCGTGCCACCTGACCTCAGTTCCCAGTGCCTCTGTTGAGTAGAGCCACTGGAGTTCTCTGGGGTGAATTTTCTATTTCCCATCCACTCATCAAGATTTCTCTTGAAGAGGGTCAGCGAGGTGCTCTGCTTGACGGTTATGGGAAGTCTAATCCAAGGCATGGACAGTCTCTGGGTTATGAACCTGTCCCTCCAGTAGTAAAAAATCTTATACTTAAATTGTATAACATGTTGGTTATAAAGTTATTTGTCAATTATAGTGACCAGCAGCAAATTTATTAAATCTGATAAGAAGTATCCATATGTTAATATCGTAGTGACCTGTACTGTACGTTTGGCTTGCAAGACAGATAGCGTATAGTTTTATGAATACTCTTTCACCAACTTTGTAACTAATGATTGTTTGACAGTTTTTTTTTTGATAACTACCGTACAATGGAAGACATCAATTTTTATGTTTCTAAGTAATACAAAGATGATCTTCATAGTCAGTGTTGCAGTACTGATTTTTGGATTTTTCTGCCATGCAGAAGCCCATGACTGGCCCGATATCCAGAGTCTTTACATCATCTCTAGCTGACAGATGTCTAAGGACCGACATCTGGATGCAAGTTCGGTCATTGGTGCCATCTTCAGTTCTTTCTAGCTGTGTAGTCCAATTCACTTTAACGTGTGTACAGTACACTCTTTTACTAAAGTTTCTTCTCTCCTCCAATCAGATAAGTACCCTGTTGGGGATTTTCGTATACTAATTTAAAGTTTAACAAGACAATTGTTTGGACTGTGGAAGCAAATCCTGCATAAAGATTTTCACTAACTGTGTCTCTTCTGTTTGGGGCTTCCACACGGTCTCTAATTGTGGTACATTACAAGTTAAGACCCTTAAATACAGGGATGAAGTCTTAGTTGCTTATATGGGTCCTTAGTTTCAGTTCTCCCTCATCTTCACAACCTCCAGCTCCACCAACATTATCCCAAAAAAATGCAAACAAAAAAAAAAAAGAAAAAGAATGAAAGTTCAGCTGATGTCTTGGCCCAAGCTAAGTCTACCAGCAACCTAGGTGAGGCATGTTTGCAGCCCCCTGGACCAGCAACGTCTAGACCCAAACCCTGTGACATGACCCCTCAGGAGGCCTCCATGGTTCCAGGCTTACCACTAACTTCTTTCATGACATCAACATTGGTCAGGTGGTTCTGCAGGCCACAGCATCTCACATTTATGTCACAAGTATCAAGGGAGGCATCTTAATTTCCACAGCCTTGGTAACCCAGACCAACACAGAGGTCAACCAACCATATCCTCTAGTTATTTTGACAAAACTGACACCTAAACTGAAAAGAACTGTCAGCCTTTCCTTTCTGTCTCTTCAGCCCTCTGACTGTTCAACTCAAACTAAAGCCCAAAACCTCTTGAAAATCTCCCAGGAGTTCATGGCCTTCATGAAATGCAGGGAGCCCAAGCATACCCAGACCACTCTCCCTGAAGCCTCCCCCATCCAAGAGGTCTAGGAACGTCCCTTTTCAAGAAGATTCACAGTCCTGACTCTTAAGCAGCTTCCAACCCAACCTTATCTGAAGTCGAACTCAGATGACACCATTTCATTTGCCTCTCCCCCAGAGGACCTTTCTTTCAAGGATACTCTTCATAAAATGAAGGAGGCTTTTAATTGAGAAAGCAGACAGTTCTGTCAAGCTCAAGCTCAGGCTCACCACAGGACATTTCTTAGTTTACCTTCACCTCGACCCCTAGCTATCGCCCCAATGCATCTGCTGCTTAATGACGTTTTTGAAGACCTGTCTTTGCTCCAAGATTCTCTGACACCTGCTCCCAGAAATACTGACCAGTTTTACAGAGCGTTTGACTTCCACAAGCACTTTTACAAACATCCTAAAGCAGATCCCTCAGTAGTTTCTACTGAATCCACTAAAGGGATGTTGAATGGCACAACTAGACATCCCTGTCTAATGCCTAATTCAAGAAACGTGGGTATGATGCGCTAGATGCATCATGCATAGCAGCTGCCACTGTCTCAGTCATTTGTAGACATACATGGCTTAGGATTTGGCTACTCTCAGAACAGGTCAAGGCAGAGCTACTGGCTTATGCATGGCTCAGGACTCTGCTACTCTCAGACCAGTTCAAGGCAGACCTACTTGATGCCCCTCTAGACAGCAAATTCCTATTTGGACCCCCAGCTGAAAAGGTGTTTGAAAAGCTGGACAAAAAAGGAAAACAAATTAGAACAGTGAAACAGTTTTACCTGTCACCTACACATAGATAGAAAAGGAACTACCTTTCCAGGACATGTCTCTTTCCCCCAACCCCCAGTGATGACAGGGGGAGGCCTGTTTGTGTTACGAGAGCCAGACAATCCAGAAGATGGAAACCTGAACAAACACAGAGACCAGGGAGCTCCAATGGACCCACTCAGCACAGAGACCAACCACTCTTTCCCTACCCACTCCCCACCCGCTGTCAGAAAGACTGTCCTCCTTCCTTTAAGAATGGAAGACTATTACCAAGGATAAGTGGGTCCTTCAAATCATAGAAAGGGGTTACTCCATTCAGTTTAGAGAAACTCTCCCTTCCTAGGCATACCAAAATCACCTGGAAGAACATGAAAATTCTTACATCCTTTTAGACTACAACAAGGATCCATTCAACCTGTCCCTCCAGGTCAGGGAGGAAAAGGTTTTTATTCAAAGATTTTTAATTTTTCTAGTCCCAAGAAAAGAAGGCACCTGGAGGCCTGTCTCGGACCTGTTAAAGCTAAAGTGATTCCTTTATATTCCAAAATTCAGAATGCTAAACTTACAAAAATTACTTCTCGTGTTCTTCCATGATGCATACAAGGTTGCTCTACACCTAAATGACACTTACCTTCACGTTTCCTGTGGCACACTACCACAGAAGGTACCTGCAATTTGTAGCAGTAGACTTCCACTGCCAATTCTTTGATCTGTTTTATTTATTTATTTTTTTTAATTCTCTAGTTCTTTTGGATTTCCAATGCCGTGACGGGAATGGACCCCATTCTTAAGTCAAAGTATGTTGAAGTTCATGAAATTAGTATTGTTTCAATTTTTGATGTTGGCCAGAAGTGCACTTCAAAGCACCCGCAATGATGCCCATTAATGACTCCTCCTGCACTTTTACACAAGACTACCAAATTTTGAAAGAAGTGTTTAACACTAATTGAGAAATTTTAACCGGAGATATTTTATGTAAATAACTTATAAGCCAATCTCCGATGATAGTATATAGAAAAGGAAAATGTTTTAAGGATTTATTAAAATCTAATAATAATATAGGAATAGGAAAAAAAGTGAAAAAAGGAAATTATAAATGTGGAGCTTGTAAATGATGTTTCAAAATTCAAGAAGGTGATAGTTTTATTATACGTGATAAAAAGTATTACATTAAAAAGAAATTTAACTGTAAATCCAGAGCAGTAGTGTATCTTGCAAGATGTAATTCCTGTACTGCATTTTACATAGGTAAGACTGAAAGAATGTTCACACAGAGAATTTATGAGCATGAATATGCTATAAAAAATAAGAAACTGAATAATGCGCTAGCAAAACATATCAATGAATGTAATAATCATAAATGTTATTACATAGCGATAGATCAAGTGGAAATAGAAGAAAGGACCCCTTGGAACTTAATTCTGGAAGAAAGAGAATTGATCTGGCAAATAAAATTACAAGCCGATTTTGTGCCAGGTTTAAATGAAAGAAGTTCCATCGGGCCAATTTTAAAATTAAAGGCATTAACTCGTAATAAAATTAGAGATTAGCATAACATTGAATTTAAAGTATTTTAAGAATTCTGAATTATGATGGAGGAAGCCATATATTATAAACAATATAGTTAATAATATAGTAATATATTTAAGATAAATAATTTTTTTAATTATATTATATGAATTTGATTATTTATAATTTATTATAGGAGTTAATATTTATTGTTATATATAGATTTATTAATATTAAATAAGTGAAATGTGGAATATTTAATTATAGATTTTAATAGATTAGGTAAAGTTTGGGTTTCATTATATATATATGTATGAAAATTAAGAACTGATGCATGGTTTTGTATTGTTTTTTTCAAATATATATATATATGTTAGGATGTAAATGATTGTATTTAGGTATAGGTTTATCCATTATGTTTTGAATATTTATGAGTCTGGCATTTAGAAATTCTATTTCCCATTTTTCTGCAACTGAGCATGCTCCAAATTGAATTAGAATTTGGCGCTCTTTTTTTGAATTATCAGAAATTTATAAAAGGAAGTGATGTAACAGAGTCTTTTGTCTGAGGAAGTTTAAAACTTTTAAACGAAAGCGCTTACATATATCTGTTTTTGGCGTTTTTATGGTGTTTTTAAAAGTTCGTTTATTTGGCTGTATAAGTCTCGTTTCGTTATTAAATTGGATTTATTCATCTGGCTGGTGGCTTTTCGTTCATATTTATCCTTCTGCACTTCGTACAGAGTTACATGTATCAGTAACATAGCTAAATCCTCTTCTCTTTCGGCTGTTCCTGTTAGGGGTCGCCACAGTGGATCATCTTTTTCTTTCTGTCCCCTGCATCTTGCTTTGTCACACCAACCACCTGCATGTCCTCTCTCACCACATCCATAAACCTTATCTCAGGCCTTCCTCTTTTTCTCTTTCCTGGCAGCTCCATCCTTAGCCACCTTTTCCCAATATACCCAGCATCCCTCCTCAGCACATGTCCAAACCAACGCAATCTTGCCTCTCTGACTTTGTCTCCAAACCATCCACCCTGAGCTGACCCTCTAATATACTTATTCCTAATCCTGTCCATCCTTGTCACACCCAGTGCAAATCTTAACATTTTTAACTCTGCCATTTCTAGCTCTGACTCCTGCCTTTTTGTCAATGCCACTGTCTCCAACCCATACAACATAGCTGGTCTCACTACCCTCTTGTAAACCTTCCCTTTCACTTTTACTGGTACCCGTATGTCACAAATCACTCCTGACACTGTTCTCCACCCATTCCACCCTGCCTGTACTCTCTTCTTCACCTCTCTTCCGCACTCACCATTACTCTGAACTGATGATCCCAAGTACTTAAACTCATATCATATAGTAGCATATCTAAGTATGATTGAAAATTCTTATTTATAAGACCAGTTGCTCCTACTACTATTGGAACTGTCTGGGTATCCTTCTTCCACATTGCCCTTGTTTCTGCCTGCAAATCCTGGTATTTTATGACTTTGTGTGTCTCTGTACATAAGACACTGTAGTCACTGGTTGCAGCAATTTCAATGTTCAGTGTTACTTTTGTCTTTTCATGGACCACTATATCTGTTTTTCTTGCATCTATTTTTTGAACTGTTGGTGATGGGTGATCCCATGTGATAGAAACTTCTTCATTTTGTATGACACTTTGTGGCTCATGTTTCCAGTGTTTTTCAACCACTTCGATACCATAATGTTTGCACAATCCCCAGTACCACATTATTATGCCTTTCAGTATACAGGTCTTCTGCCATTAGTGTATCACACTCAGCAGCAAAATGTGCGACTACAAAACCTACATTTGTCTGTTTCTCCCACATGTTCAATGGACTTGTAAACCAACGTGTACACAGTCCACTATCTTGTGCCACCAATATTAACCTTTCATCTCTTGCTTTGAATTCTCCTCTCCTTAAACATCCCTGCATTCACTCCTGATCAACATGAGGTTGTGCCAAGAGTTTTCTATATTCTCAAATATGTTTATGCATTTTTCACATTTCTTGCCTTCTCGTCTGATCCTTCACCTTATATTCTTTTTTTGTTATTTGGCACATTCAGTTGCTGCCTGAGTTTTATCTACTTCAGATTTGATTTTCATTCCCGCTTGATGCCTGTATGGATTAGTACTAAGCTAACTGCTCTTGGGAGCCATTCTAAGCTTAGCCAATCAGCCCATGTGAGAATCAACTTAATATTGCACTTGGAATCCTTGTTTGTTACTATTTGACTGTATTTGTAGCAAATTCTTCTGTGTAAGCTGTAGTAGCTGATTCATAGCATTTATAAGTGTTTGCTGTACCTGTTTCTGCCTGTTTTGTGAAAAAAAAGAAAAAAATATCTCTTGTTTTTCCTGCTTTACTAGTTTAGTCCAGTTTCAGAGTTGCTGATTCCTGGGCTTTGGTTGTAGTTCCTGTGTACTGTTTCCTTGCCTTATTTGGGGGAAGGGAAGCTACCTTGCTTTCCTGCTTTACTAGTTTAGTCCAGTTTCAGAGTTGCTGATTCTTGGGCTTGGGTTGTAGTTCCTGTGTACTGTTTCCTTGCCTTATTTGGGGGAAGGGAAGCTACCTTGCTTACCAGTGGGAGTGGGAAGCATTGAGCTGCCTTTTGTCCAGTTTTGTGAGGTTTCAGCCAGTAACTAGTAGTTTATTGGTCGTTTTGGGCCAGTTTCTAGCTTTTTCCAGCCCCCTGGTATAAAACTTTCAGCTTGTACCTACTCAGCACAGACTCCACGTGGGCCAGCAGAGTAATCCAGGCTGCAGGGAGCTGAATAAGCAACTTTTCTTGATACTAAGTATATTTTTGTTGCTTTCCACATCTGAATACCTAGCAACTGTATTTCGCCTGCCTTTCTGTTACATTGAAGCTGTTTTTACTGCATTTAACTTAATATTGCACTTGGAATCCTTGTTTGTTACTATTTGACTGTATTTGTAGCAAATTCTTCTGTGTAAGCTGTAGTAGCTGATTCATAGCATTTATAAGTGTTTGCTGTACCTGTTTCTGCCTGTTTTGTGAAAAAAGAAAAAAAAAAAAATATCTCTTGTTTTTCCTGCTTTACTAGTTTAGTCCAGTTTCAGAGTTGCTGATTCCTGGGCTTTGGTTGTAGTTCCTGTGTACTGTTTCCTTGCCTTATTTGGGGGAAGGGAAGCTACCTTGCTTTCCTGCTTTACTAGTTTAGTCCAGTTTCAGAGTTGCTGATTCCTGGGCTTTGGTTGTAGTTCCTGTGTACTGTTTCCTTGCCTTATTTGGGGGAAGGGAAGCTACCTTGCTTACCAGTGGGAGTGGGAAGCATTGAGCTGCCTTTTTTTTCCAGTTTTGTGAGGTTTCAGCCAGTAACTAGTAGTTTATTGGTCGTTTTGGGCCAGTTTCTAGCTTTTTCCAAGCCCTTGGTATAAAACTTTCAGCTTGTACCTACTCAGCACAGACTCCACGTGGGCCAGCAGAGTAATCCAGGCTGCAGAGAGCTGAATAAGCGACTTTTCTTGATACTAAGTATATTTTTGTTGCTTTCCACATCTGAATACCTAGCAACTGTATTTTGCCTGCCTTTCTGTTACATTGAAGCTGTTTTACTGCATTTAACTTAATATTGCACTTGGAATCCTTGTTTGTTACTATTTGACTGTATTTGTAGCAAATTCTTCTGTGTAAGCTGTAGTAGCTGATTCATAGCATTTATAAGTGTTTGCTGTACCTGTTTCTGCCTGTTTTGTGAAAAAAAAAGAAAACAATATCTCTTGTTTTTCCTGCTTTACTAGTTTAGTCCAGTTTCAGAGTTGCTGATTCCTGGGCTTTGGTTGTAGTTCCTGTGTACTGTTTCCTTGCCTTATTTGGGGGAAGGGAAGCTACCTTGCTTTCCTGCTTTACTAGTTTAGTCCAGTTTCAGAGTTGCTGATTCCTGGGCTTTGGTTGTAGTTCCTGTGTACTGTTTCCTTGCCTTATTTGGGGAAGGGAAGCTACCTTGCTTACCAGTGGGAGTGGGAAGCATTGAGCTGCCTTTTGTCCAGTTTTGTGAGGTTTCAGCCAGTAACTAGTAGTTTATTGGTCGGTTTGGGCCAGTTTCTAGCTTTTTCCAGCCCCCTGGTATAAAACGTGCTAAACGTGCGTTAGCGCGATTTAGAGCGATTTAGCGTGGAGCTGCCACTGTTGCACACTAGGGCAGTGCCGGTTAAGCAGGTTTAAACTATTCGGGCTACCTAAAGTCCACTCTTCAAATTTTCCCTTAAAACTACCTTCCTCGAACTATACTACTGATCAAATCAGCGTATCCTATAACTAAAAGATCAACTCTACTTGACTCCAAGTAGACTATTCTCTATCTATTAAACCTAGCACTTGCTCCTACAGTACTTATTACCTTGATACGGCACTCTTGTCATAGATAGTACCCCAAAAGTCAACCCCCATTTCTCGGTCACCCACGTCCCTGGAATCTTTTTAAAGTTTTCGTCTACCCTTCTAGCATGTCGAGGATCAGTTGCTAGTGTCCTCTCCTGCTCAGCTGGTGAACCTGGGAATATTGAGGCAATGTTTCAATTGCCTCATGTACACAGACAACCCTTTCCTCCTCCCACAAAACACAAATACATGCGAGAGATGCAACTATACGGCCAAACTGGAGGCTGAGCTCTCTCAACATAGGACTGGCAAGACCAGTCAGGAGGAGAAGGTTACCACACACACTATAGACCCAGTCTCACATAGTACCATTACAACCTCAAATCATACACATAAACACACAAAGACATACTCGGAGGCTCTGATCAAAAATCTACCAAAACAGCAGAGGCCACCAAAGCAGACACCCAAACAACCACCACCTCAGAACACAACACCCGCAACACATAGACCTCACAGTCAGAGTGTCAAACAGTCACAGCCCTTAAGGCCAAACACAATGCCAGACACACTAGTCATTGGTGACTCCATAGTCAGACACACTGATGTCCCGCTCACCAGACTGAGTAAGGAGAAGGTCACAGTAAGCTGCCTGTCGGGCGCTAGAATCCGCCACATAACGCAAGCACTCAGGTCTCTCAACAGCAGGTACAAATATGACTCAGTCATTGTCCACGCTGGTGTAAAACGACCTGAGACGTACCTCCTTGGACTACATGAAAAGAGACATTGAGGAGCTCTCTGATTATGTAGCCCAGGCAGGTATGACCCTGACCTTGAGCAGTATCCTACCTTCACCAAGAATGATGCCACAATACAGAGATAAGATGATCAGCTTTAACAATTGGCTTAAACACTGGTGTCATTCAAAGGGGATCCAGTATCTGTCTGCCTGGGATGACATGCTAGACAAGCCACGTTGCTTCAAGGGACGGCTTGCACCTGTCACCCTGGGATTCGGATATTGGCAAAGGCTCTTGCCACCCCATAGTGCCTTTTTAGGCAAGGCTCAAATTCTAAACCTACCACCCTAGAACACAAAAAGGAAAAAACTAAGGGTAATGCTGCTCAATGCCAGAAGTCTAAATCTCAAAATGCACGCACTCGAGGCCCTTCTCAGTATGGAGAACATCGATGTCTGTGCTGTGACAGAAACCTGGTTCAAGGCTCCTGAGAGCACCCCAGCGCTATCTAGGTTTTACCTCATATCATGCGTTCCGGCCCCAAAATCCGGACAATACCAAGAAAGGAGGGGGGGGTATCCATATTCATCAAGGACACCCACACCTCAAGACTGGTGGCAACGCACGATGCATCGGAGACCATCCAGGTGCAATTAACCATAGGCAAGACTGCTCTGCAAATTGTAGCATGTTACAGGCCACCCTCACAAACTCAGGAAACTCACATGGCCTTCCTGAAAACACTAGAGGGATAAATGTATCACCAAACACCATCATACTAGGTGACTTCAATTACCCTAATATAGACTGGGAACACTACTCAAGCCCAAACACCCTAGCCCAAAAGTTCCTGGAATTCATAAACTCAAATGCCATGGAACAACTAGTCACCATCCCCACAAGAGGAGATAACATACTTGATCTCATCATCACGAACATGGGAGCACAATGTTCAACACCGGAAGTATACCCCTCACTGGTGAGATCAGATCACAAACTAATCTCGCTGGAGGTCCTCATCCCACCCCCACCTGAAATAAAAGACCACAGTAAAGAACTTCTCAAAAGCCGACTTCACACTTCTAAAGACTAGTGTGGTCTCCTTTCAGGCCCCGAGCGTGGAAAACAATACTCAAGCCGCTGAATCACTTACAAACGCCTTCTACCAGCACCTGCAGGACTGCATGGATAAGGCAATCCCAAGCAAAACAAAGACTCTTTGTACCAAAGGCAAGCGTCCAGTCTGGTGGACCCCAGCCATAAACAAACTCTACAACAAAAGGAGGAAGCTACTACAAGATAGAGCAAAATCCTTAAAAGGTAAGACACCCTTGATCACTATAAGTAAAAACTAAGAGCTCTCATAAAATCATCCAAAGCAAATTTCGAGAGAAAAATAGCTAAAGACTCAAAAGACAATCATAAGGCCTTCTTTAGCTATGTTAGAAACCTAGGAGGAAACTCCCAGATATGCTCAGAACTAGTTCAAAATGATGTGAAGATTACTGATCCTACAGACATTGCCAACATACTGGCTGACAGGTTCAGTGCAAACTCCCCTCCCCAAAGGAGAGATATCTATACCAAATGAGTGCAGCCCCCAAACATCTCCAGCGCCCAAGTGAGAACTGCTCTCTCCAAAGCAAAAACACAGCATCCATGGGACCCGATGGTGTCCCGGCTGTGTGCTCCACGAACTCAATGAGGAATTAAACCCACAGCTAGGACAGCTGTTTAATCAAAGTCTTACCTCTGGATACGCCCAGGAGTGGCGCACTGCAACTGTGGTCCCACTTCACAAAGGCGGTGCCTCCACAGACCCTGGAAATTACCGCCCATTAGCTTGACAAGCCTTATCTGCAAAGCCATGGAGAGGATCATAATGGACCTCATAAATAAAGACATAGGGAATTTGCAGACTTTGGATCCAACCCAGTTTGGCTTTGTCAAAGGCAGATCATGCCTTTTAAACTTGGTTGACTTTTTGAAACAGTCACCAAAGCCATTGATGAGGGAAAGGCAGTCCATACAGCCTACCTCGATCTGGCTAAGGCCTTCGATACAATACCCCACTCGGGTATCATTGAAAAACTCATCAGCTTAAATGTTAACCCATACATCACAAGATGGGTTGCAAACTGGCTGAGTGACAGAACCCACAGGGTCAGAGTTGCTGGCGCCATGTCAGACTCAAAGCCTGTCACAAGTGGTGTCCCACAGGGCTCAGTCCTGGGCCCACTCTTGTTTGGCATCTACTTTTCCAGTACAAGCAAACACAGGAGGGTTATGGCTGACAAAGTTTGCAGATGACTGCAAACTGGGCCATAGTAGAAAACACATCTGACACAGATATCCTTCAGAAGGGTCTCACAGAAACCGATAACTGGTGCCAGAGCCACGGCCTAAAGTTAAATGCCAAAAATGCATAGTCATACCCTTCGGGAAAAACAAGGTTACCCCTAGCTACCAAATAGGTGGCAATCCACTGAGCACAGAAGAAGTTATCAGGGACCTGGGGACCCAGGTTGATAGTAGTCTGTCATTCGACACCCATGTAGCTAAAGTAGTTAGGAAGTCCTTCTACATTGCCCACCTTATCATGAAGGGATTCTCATCTAGATCAAGGGAGGTCATAGTCTCCCTTTACTCATCACTCATCAGACCAATGATTGAGTACAATGCCCCATTCGGAATGTATCTGACCCGACACTTGCAGCAGCTGGAGAGGCCACAAAAGTTCCTCACCAAAAGGATAAAGGGTCTCAAAAATCTGTCCTATGCTGCCCGACTGAAAGAACTCCAGCTCTATTCAGTCGCTTACCGCTTGCTCAGAGGTGACCTTTGCCTAACATACAAGGCCATGTCAAACCCAGATTTGATGAATATGCTTCACCTCAAAAAATCTAGATCCATCAGAGCCACAAGGGCAGGAGACTTAAACCTCAACACGGCTATTAATAGGACGTGCTGGAGGGATAGATTCATCACCAAAAGACTCCCTATGCTGTGGAACAAAATCCCAGTACATGTGAGGCAGAGCACCTCGCTGGCCTTGTTCAAGAGAAATCTTGACCAATGGATGGGAGATCGCAGATATACCCCAGGAATTACCTCAGTGTCACTGCTCGACAGAGGCACAGCAAAATAATGGGTATAGTTCCCCATACTAAAGGGGTGGCGTAAGCCACAAAACAATGGGCTAGGCTTATAAATGCCCTCAGGCAGATAGCCTAGTATGAACCTATGAACCTATGAACCTAAACCCTGCATCTTGTGCCTGTAAGATAGGCACCGTAACCATTTTGCAACTTCCTTCATATGCTTCTGTTAAACTAAGCAGGGACATCATCTTAGACTTATTCTCCTCATGTTTTATAACTTACATTACATTTGGGTCCTGTGAGGTCAGCAGATATGTATGCAGTCCCATGATTGCTGATCTATACATGTAATCAATTTCGAGGAGGCCCATAACGCCCTCAGAACGGGGAACATGTAGTCTTGATATACACTGATTTTTATAAATAATTTGATGAGCATGAAGCATCCTTCTTGTTCAACCTATCCAACACATTTTGGAGGAGTCAGTCACTCCACAACTATGTTATGACAGAGGAAGAGCAAATTGGTTTATAGCTTGAACTTTGTTCCTAGATGTCAACTCTGTTTTCAGTATTAATTTAAGTCTTCTAAAATACTCCTTACTAAGTTTTATTCACATTTGTTCATGTTTTATTGTTGATCCTTCATCAGTTCCCAAATATTTATACACTCTTTCTTGCGCAAGTTCTTTTATATCACATTCCTGTCTCAAACTGTTGTTTTCTTGGTGCTGCAGCTTTCTTGCTTTGCACATTTCTCAAGACCAAATGAAATTCTTATATCATCTGAAAATGTTTTGACCACTTGCAGTTGTACTTTCAGTTCTTCATCTGATGAACTGTACAGTTTTAAATCCTCCACAAATTGAAGATGAGACGTTGTTACACTTTGTTGTTTTCTGGGAGCCAAATTATAGCCATGGCCTAATATGTTAAGTAGACAGCGTAATGGGTTAAGGGCAAGACAAAAGAGCAGTGGTGACAGAGATTCACCATGGAATATTCCCGTTTGAATTTTTACCCCTGGAATAATAATTTGTTCTTTATCATCAACACTAAACTACTAGGTATAATCATTGACATCAATCTGAATTATAATGCCCATCTAGACAAAACCATAAAAACAGTAAATAAAAAAATAGGCTCCATGTACAGGATAAAGAAATTTCTAACCCCAACTGCCAGAACCGCAATAGCCCGCACACATCTTCTATCTTCTCTTCTATATGCCTCACCCATCCTCACTAATCTATCTAAAGCAAACCTCAACAAAATCACCAGCTGCTATAACAATATAGCTAGATTTGCCACAGGCTCCACATACAGAATCCACCATTGTCATAATCTTCACAAATTAGGCTGGCTAGAACTTCCCAATCAAATATTTTATAACCAACTCATAGTTGTACATAAAATCCTGTACCAACCTACCAGTATCCCTAGTCTATCTAAACTTATAACCCCCTATAACAACCTAACATCCCTATGCTCATCCAGCAGAGTGCTAGTACAAACAACCAAAGCCTACAACTCAGCTGGAGATTCATTGTTTTCCAACTCTGCTGGAAAAAAATGGAACTCCCTGCCTCCAGAAGTAACCACTAATAGCTCCTTCCCTCAATTCAAAATTTCCCTGAAAACACACATGCACAGAGTCTGGATATGTCCATGCCTAAATCCCAACTAACTATATAAAGTAGACTGAGATAATCAAACTATACTCATGCTCATGTCTTAACCCTGACTGACCTAAAAACACACCAATAAACATTTTAGACCAAACTTAGCTCTCAATTGTGGTTTCCTTTTTCTCCTTCTTAGATGACTACTCTGCCTCACACTATTTATAATTTCCTCCAATCTATACTACCATCTCTATTTCTTCATCACTCTCTAACTGAAAATTCTTATCCTTCAGACACACCTCTCTAAAACTGGTTTTCCCTGTATATTTACTGCCTAAGCGATAATGTTTTTATCTCCTATCTATTTATAATTAATATATATCGTTTGTCCTTGCCAAACTGTTAGCCTTATAGAGATCCTTGTAACCTGCATTTTTTAAGTAGTATAAATAGATTCATTGTTAAATTTTAGATATGCTATTACCTAAATTTTTATTGTTACTAAATTTTTCATAATTTGGAGCTTTTCTCCCCGGGCCTCCACTGTAAATGGATATATATCCAGTCGGACTTTTCCCGGTTAACAAATGTAAAATAAAATAAAATAAAATGGTTTAACTGAGAAGTGGTTTGCCACTGTTTCATGGTCGCTGTAATGTAGTCGATCAGAGTAGAGTGTATCTTGAATATTTTTAAGCACTCTATATCCATGAATGTGGGATACTATCAAATGTTTTTTTGTAGTCTTTCCATACTTAAATTCTTCCCCTTTTTACAGTTCTCCATTATGACTTTGTTTAACAACAAATGATCCTTTGTTCCTTAAGACTTTATTTCATTACCCTTTTGTTTTATTGCCATGATTGATTTTTCTTCTAAATGACTATAAACTGTGTCAGCATCAATTCCATTATATAGTTTATACATCGTTGGAAGGCAGGTTATTGGTCTATAGTTTTTAGGATAGCTTGCAGGTTCGCTCTTAAGTAGGAGCATACAAGTAGATCTTACTCATGGCTAAATCTTTATGTAAAGATATTAATACTTTTAGCCAGAAGTTAGGTACTGTATCTGGGCCTGGGGGTTTCCAATTAGAAGCTTTTCTTAACTTTGTTTCAATCTCTATGGCTGTTGCTTCATCACATTTCATATCCTGTACATTTGAACTTCTTATTCTTTCTTTTACTTCTATACATTTAGCATCTTTGTTATGTTCCACAGGATCTTCATAGATACTTCTCCAAAATGTATCTATTTCTTCTTCTGTGGTGGTGTTTCAATTCCTTTTGCCTTGGTTCCCAATTCTCTATAAAACCTTTTTTGGGTCATCAATAAATTGCTAATTTTCTACTTTTCCTTTATATTTATCTGCATATTTTAATTCTTCTAAGTTTTTCCACCTGTGCTGATATTTTTAATTTATTGTGATAGTGCATGACAAATCCTAATCTGTTCGGATACTGCACATTGCTTTTATCACATCTGTCTTTCTCTGTAAGTTTGTTGATCTGATCCCTCTTATATACTCTTCTAACAGTGACACCTTTTATCTTAATTGCTTTATAATTTTCTCTAGTCAGTACTTCCATTATGGCGTTTGATTTCTCCCCTTCATTTCCTGCACTGCCCTGTGTTTTTGTGGTAAGACTTTATTTGTTATTAGTTTAGCTGTACAGTAATATATCCTGTTTACTTCTGTTGCATCGCATGGATCTCTCTGAACAGTCCTAATTACTGTGTTCATTTGTTTTATCAAACTTCTAACCTTTGGGGTTTTACTGACTTTCTGTAGTCTTTCTTTCATTGATATTAATATGTCTGTCCATCTGTACTAAATCTAGCAACTCTTCTCTTAGATCATTTTCTTCTACACTGAAGGCACTTTCTTTGTTCTGCATTTCCTGCGGGTATTCTGTGGAAAGTTCCAGGGCATTTCCTGTGCCACATTCTCTTCAGTTTCATCCTGTGTCATCTGTTGCCCTTCTATAAGGGAACTCACTGGCCTATCACTCCACAACATTGACTGTGTCAGACTTGCCATAGTTTCCTGTTCCTTCTCTTGCTGTGCAACTCCAACTGAATGTTTGCACTGGTTTCCTATGGAAGGCTCCAAAGTATCTTCATATGACAACTGATCCAGATGTTTTCCACTCCACTAGTTTCTCCTTAATTTGGGGATCCATTGCTCTATCCTGCTGTGATGTTAGTCTGAGTTAGATTTTCTACACTAAATCCTTCACTTCACATGTAATCCATGACCTCAGTTTCTATTTCGTTAACTTCTCCTTTACTAATCCTGTTTTTTTCTTTTCCCCTTTGTTTTCTTATTTTTTGTATTGTAAAGTTTTCCATGTCCAGATGCCTTTGCATGTATTTCTCTTCAAATATCTTTTTAGATTCATATGTTAGTACTTAGCTAACTGCCATTATGGGTCATTTTAAATCTAGCCAATGACCACATGTGGGAATCAAACCCTGTACCTTGTGTCTGTAAGGTAAATACCTTAACCATTATGCCAACCTCCCACAAGGTGCTGCTGTTTTTGTATGAATTAGTTTTGCTTTCTCCGTTGCATAGATATTGCACCATATTATATCTCTTTCTCTTTCCTTTGTCCGTATTTCTTCTTCAGATATCTCCTGCGCTTCCAATTTCTCCTTACTTGGGGGACTCGTTGTTCCATCAAGCTGTGATATAACCTGTACTAGACTTTCTACACTAAATCATTCACTTTGCAGGTATTCCATAACTTCAACTTCTATTTTTTTAACTTCTACTTTACTAATCATCTGTTCTACATTCCCTCTTTGTGATCTTTTTGTATTGTGACATTTTACATATCTGGATGCCTTTGCCCATATTTCTCTTTGACTATCTTTGTTTTACCATGTGGTCTGTCTACTGCTCCCAAGAGTTTTCACCAAATGCTTATCTCTGCTGACAGCCCGCTGCTGAACCCTAAGGGTTCACATTTACCCCTTACCTGAATGACTGCCACTTCCAGGGAAAATCACAGAATGGACTCTAAATGCTTTAAAGATCACACTGGACTACTTCCAGAAGGTAAATCTCACCCTAAACCTCCACAGTTCTTCGAGCCCTCATAGACTCTATGCAGCAAAAAACCTGCCTTCTAGAGGAAAAAAAAATTGTTCCTGACAAACTATGTGATCAACTTGTTACCAAAGCAACAGATCTCAGCAAGAGACTTTTTCGTGATCTTGGGGTACATGGCTTCTTGTATACTCATGATCCCACTTGCAAAACTACACATTAAAAAGCTGCAGTGGCTCCTAAAAATCTCATGGGAACAATATTACCAGCTCCTGGAAACACTCCTTCCTTGCCTATAAAGGGAGCTGCTATGGTAGGAAAAACATATTTTTACAGAATCCAGGTGCAGACTTTTCTCTGCCAGAGACAGACAAGACCATCATTACAGAGAATTCAGACATAGTCCTAGGAGGCTTACCTGAGGACCATGTAGGTATAGGGCTTCTGGACCCCAGACCAGAGGAAGCTACATATCAACCAAAAGAGTTAAGTGTTTAGGTAGCAATGAAAGCCTTTCAAAAGAGCCTAACACCAGGAATATTGCATATTTGGACAGACAACACCACAGTCATGTGGTACATAAACAAACAAGGGGGCACCCTTTCCTACCCCTTGTGCAATCTTGCTGTGAAGATTTAGATGTTAGCACAAGACCTAAAACTGACTCTACAGCATCCTACATTCCAGGACAGAAGAATACATTGGCAAACTCCTTAAGCAGGGATTTTCTGGACCCCAGCAAGTGGATGCTGAAGAGGGAGACTTTCCTGGACTTGACCTTACACTGGGGAATTCCCTCAATAGATCTTTTTGCCTCCCACCATAACAGACAACTTCAGAGGTTCTGCTCCAGAACCCAGCAGGCAGTAGCATGGAAAACAGACACATTCTTGTTCAAATGGACCTACCTGTTTCAATATACCTTTCCACCCTTACCCCTGATTCCCACTGTACAGGACAGACAAACCAAGCATGATTCTCACTGTCCCATACTGGCCAAGACAGCATTGGTTTCCCTTCCTTTTGACCCTCAGCGAAGGGAGATTCCACCCTCTCCCCCCTGGAGATAGACCTCCTCAGCCAGGTCAAGGGCTCAGTATTCCATCTTCACCTGGCTGCACTCAAACTGACAGCCTGGACAATTAAGTTTTAACACCAAAAAGTGTCAGTTACCCCTCTGAGATGCTAGCCATCCTTAAGGAGGCAAGGAAACCCACCACTAGAAAGTCATACCTATCAAAATGAAAGAGATTCTCCATCTGGTGCCATCACAAGAACACCGGCCATCCTCAAGCAGATATTAATTCAGTCCTGCAATACCTTTCAGCTCTGTTCAGCCAGGGCCTAAGAACACCAGCCCTCCTCAGGCTGACATCAGCTCAGTCCCACAATACCTTTCAGGTCTGTTCAGCTAGGGCCTTTCTTATTCTACCATTAAGGTGCATGCTTCTGCCGCCTCAGATTGCCTGCTGCATTCCCCTCCCATTTAATCTCACACCGACTGGAAGCTATTTCTAAAAGGGGTCATTCACGTGAGGCCACCCAGAAGGGGCCCAGTTCCTACCTGAGATCTCAATTATGTGCAAGGAAAAATTCACCCTGCCTGCCTTTGAACCAGCAGCATGTGGCCCGTTAAAGATGCTCACTTGAAAGACCACCTTACTAATTGCCATCATTCACTAAACCAGGCTGTCCGTCTGCCAGTTTTCTTTCCAAGTCGTAAGAACAAAACAGAGCAAATCCTCCATTCCCTGGATGTACACATACAAATTAGGTACTGGTTAAACATAACCAAAAAAAACCCCCAAAAAACAGAACAACTGCTGGTTGCTTTCACAGAGGAGAAAGAGGGTAAACCTGTCTCCAAACAAACCATATCCAACTGGATAGACAGTCGCATTAAGTTGTATTACACTCACATTGGAAAACCTCTTCCTGCTCACGTCAGAGCCCATTCCACCAGGCACAGGACAGCTCCCACTGCCTTCCTCAAATGAGTTGTTACGCAGGCCATCCTAGACACTGCTACCTGGTGCTCAGTGCACACACCTTTACAAAACACTAAAGAGCTAGAGCAAGGTTTACTACAGCCATCCTGCAAAACCTTGTTTCCTAAGGGTTAACAGCATTTCCTGCCCCTTTCCACTAGGTTTGGGAGTATCCCAAGAATCAGTACTTCAATATTGATTATGAAGAACATAGTATATTTGTGTCACACTTGCCATAATTGTTGATGTTCAGGTAGATTAGTGTTGCAGTACAAGCTCCACCCTCCAGCCACCTCGGTCTGCTTACCCTTTCTCTTCCTTTCCCTTCCCTTGCTAGGTACAGGGGAGAGAGGGTGCTCCTGCAGATGGATCCTTCATCATTCCCTCTCCCCTTATTTATGTATTACTACCACAGCTAGCTCAGTCTTCTGGGGAGGTCGTGCTGCTGTCCTCAGGCATAAGATTGCTTCTATAGTGCTTAAAGAGACCTAAAGATGGTGCCGACATCCAGATGTTGGTCTTCTGATATCCATCAGCTAGGGATGATGTAAAGACTATGGAAATTGGACCGGTGTGGGCTTTGCATGGCAGGAACACCCAAGAATCAGTACTGCAACAGTGATCTGCTCAAACATCTGTAATTACGGTAAGTGTGACAGAACCATACTATCTGCAACCAAAAGTTGTTGGCAAGTGTTAGACATTGATACATTACATATATTAGCTAGGTAACTGTAGGAATGTTGAATGGAAAAATATGTCTACCTTTGAGCTGTGAAGGGAGGAAGAGTAGGGTTTTGTTGAGCAAGGAGGGTGTTAAGCTTGTCCACGTCCATGTCTGAAGCCTCATTTCTTGGTTTGTTGGTGGAAATACTGCCATCATATTGATACAGTGAGTAGGAAGAATACTGGTGTACTTGACATGGCTTTGCTTATCACCACCCTTACTATTCGGGTCTATATCATATATTCAAAGTTTTATAACTTCGAACATTAAAATATCGAACATATGTCAAAAAAAAAAAAAAACAAACCCCAAACTAACAGCTGTAGGGAGGGGGGCAAGCCCCCCTGCACCCCACACCCCCCGCTCTTTAAATATACCAAATCCGAGACCGCACTACAGTGCAGTAAGGGAAATCTTCCCTTTACCGCACTATAGTGCAGTCTCGGAGTTGATATATTTAAAAAGCGGGGGTGTGTGCAGGGGGCTTGTCCCCCTGCCTACACTAGTCAGGTAAGTTCCGTTTGTTTTTTTTTTGTTTTTTTTTTTTATTATATGGTCGATGTTTGAAACTACGAACATTTAAATTCGATTATTTAACGTTCGAAGTTTTCAAACTTCGAGCATATAACATAGACCCTTATTATTCATGCAGATTTTGCAGAAAGTTTGCACCACTTGCACAGGACAGTTCCGTTGTTTTAATTCCATCACTGTACGACATTGTTTCCTTTTAATATTGTCATTTCTTAAAAACATCAGTGTCTGCCAGATCATTCTTTGTCTCTTTGGACTATCATTGCTCTTTTAATGTTGTCAGATGTTTCCCTTGCCTTCACAAACCACATTGAGCCATACACATCAGTGTTAGCAGCACTTTACTTTTAGTCTAGACATAAATGCTTTATAATCATGGTTTAAAATTGAAATGGGTCTATATGAAGCTTTATCTGAAAAGTCTTTACCCTCTTTGGGTAATACAGCCACCAAAGCTTTTTTCCGGTATGCTGGTACTTCTGTCCATACCCCTCATCCTCTTTGCTGCAAGAGTTCTAGACAAAGCCATAAAAAGTGGAGGAACAAAGGCCCAAAGTCAGGAACCGATTTAAATATTGCTCTTATAAACATAGACAATTAGTAGAATAAGATGTTTTGCATAAGTATGCATTTTCTGAAGGATATGAAATCTGAAACTGAAATGTCTGTCATTATTTTGTGACTTCAGTCCTCAATGATGTGCCAGAAAACTACAACTTTTATGAGGGACAGACCAAAAATATGATGCGACAGTCTGTACATTTTGCAAAATTCAGGTCACTTGAGTGGAATGCTCCCCCTCCTTTTTGAAAATATCCTTAAAACGTAACAGATTTTTCTGTTTTTTTTTTCCCTTCTAACTTCCAGACCTTCACTGGAATATTGTCTTTATCTCATGTCTTCCTATCTTAACTATGAATTGTTGAGCCTCATATTCTTCTCACCTTTCAGCAGAGACCCGAAGAGCAAAGCCTTGGAAATTGTTAGCAACATGTACATATATACACTTATATTTATTTATCACACTTAATTACATTTTAAACAAGGCAATAGCAAGTAACAAAACATAGTATGTGATGGAGGAACTAAAACAAGTAAATATTAACGTGCATTAAAGGTATGATATTAAGTCCAATAATCAATGCTAGGTGCTGAAATGGTTCCTCCAAAGGCACACACAAGCGAAGCAAAAAACAGAAAAATCCTGGAAGAACACCGCTGGATGCTTCAAGTAGTAAAAATAAGAACTTTTAATAAAAGCTGGTACAAAACAGATAAGCGCTTTCGGGTTGGTAGCCCTTCATCAGATGAATAACAGACATCAAAACTCACAATTTAAACAAAACATCTTCTAATCAGCATCTAGTAAAAAACCCGCCTATTTTTCAGGGTGGGTTTCACTGGGATGACATCATTAAGACCCGGCCCCCTGTGGGCCATCAGCTGTATAATCCATCCAGACTCAATTAATTCAGTTAATTGTTTGATGTCTCCACCCCTTCTACCCAAACTAACATTAACTATAGCCCTAAAGCTAAAATTGTGTGTGGGATTATCTTGAATATGTCTAAAGAGGGCATTGTGCTGATCACTGTTCCTAACGGCAGATAAATGCTGTAGGATCCTGACCTTAAACATATTGTTGGTTTTGCCCACATAAAAACAAGGGCAGGAACCACAATTGGCCAGATAAACAATGTCCTTTGTTCTACATGTAGCCCTGGCTTTTAAAGAAAACATTCTACCTGAGACGGGATGCAGAAAAGTAGTGTCCTTATTGATAAAGGCGCAGGCCTTACATGTACCACAAGGTACAGTGCCTGCTTGTGACTTAAAACTCAGTTTTTTGGAATGATACTCTCCACATAACAGATCTTTTAAGCTCTTGTTCTTCCTGTATGCAATACAAGGGCTAGATCCTACTAAACCCCTAATCCTATCATCACTTACTAGAATGTTCCAGTTCTTTTTAACAATCTCACCTATATCATTAATGTTACTACTATATGTGAACATTACTTTAGGTTTAAGAATATTGGTGCCATTCTTAGAAGTTACATTATGTTCATCTATGGGACGATGCATCCAAGGTCTATACACATGTTTCCTCTTGTGTTTACTACCTTCAACAACCTTGTTCACCATATCTCCCCTATAACCTCTTCAAAGTATCCTCTCAATTTGCTCATTTCCCCTTCGAAACAGGAATCCTCAGTACATACTCTTGAGATCCTGCCTAGTTGTCCTTCCACAATGTTGGGGAATGTATACCGTGGATGCATGCTATCAAATGAAAGGAGAGTATTCTTCCAACACTCCTTCCTATATATACCAGTGGAAAAACCTGTTTCAGTTTGTTCTATGGTGACATCCAAAAAATCTAACTGAGTATAGGAGGTACTTTTAGTAAATCTGAAAAACGTGGTTGTGGAATGTAGGAAAGATATAAACTCATCCAAGCGAGCTGGCTCCCCCTCCCACAAAATAAACACATCGTCCACAAACCTCTTATATAGCTTGATGGACGGTAGCCAGATTGTGTTGTTGAAAATATATTGATTTTCCCAAAAGGAAAGTACTAAATTAGCATATGTATTGGCACAGGGTGTGCCCATGGCGACACCCTGTGCCTGTCTGTACAGTTGTTGTAAACCCAAAAAGATGTTATTCTCTAGTACCATAGTAAGCATAGTCTTCACAAGATCAACCTGTGAATCATTAGCTCCTCTATCCTTTAATAAACTGCCAACTGCTGATATTCCATACTGGTTATTTATGACCGTAAATAGGCTCTGTACATCCAGAGTTACCATTAAATAATGAGTCTTGGGTGTACCTCTATCTATCTCCCCCAAAGCCTTTAAAAAATCTCCAGTGTCCCTTAGAACATTACTCATACTATCCACATATGGTCTTAATATTGTTTCTAGCCATATGGAAATGTTCTCGGTCACCCATTTTCGGCCCGACACTATGGGGCGTAGTGGTGGTTCTATCAGGGATTTGTGTATTTTCGGTAACCCTTTGAAAAGAGGCGTTACCACCCCTTCAACCTTAAGAAACCTGTACAATCCTTCATCTATTACCATGTCATGCAGTAAGAGCTCTAAACTATTATGGACTTTGTCAACCAAATTTTTAACCATAACAGGGTTAATAGGAACATATGTGGAACCATCCGATAACAGCTCTGCTATCTTACTCTGATAGTAACTAGTATCTAGAACCACTACTGCGCCCCCTTTATCAGCCATTTTTATAGTAATCTCATTATTATCAATTAATCCCTGTAATGCTTTTCTCTGTTCTACTGTCAAATTATAATATTATTGTGTCCCTTATGAAAATACTCCAAAAGGTCCCGCTCACAAGCATTAATAAACAAGTTCATGGAAGGAGTAAAAGGGGGCATGTAGCTGCTAGGTTGTCTCAAAGTTAAATCATTGGTATTGATTCCAACAAACAAATTACGTAGGGCTATACTCCTACAATAAACCATAAGGTCCATCACGATCTCGTGATAAACACTGTCCCTACTAGGAACAAACGAAAGCCCCTTATTAAGCACATACAGCTCATCTGTAGTCAAACAATAAGTAGATAAATTAAAAACAATATTAGTGTCAACATACTGAGTCATTCCACAGTCCTCCTTTTCTTTTGTGGGTCCCTGCCTTCGCTCAGTGAGCGTTTCCAGGACCCCTTCTTCTTGACAGGGACAGGCAACACATTCAAAAAATGCTGTTCGCTGGCAATTTTTCGGTCTGGCCCCCAAACGACTACTGTCCACTGGTAAATCTACTCCAGGAGCAGACAGTTCGTTCATGGAAACCACAGAAACAACGTTGGACGGCTCTGTTAAACAATCAGAAACAACATTGGATGGCTCTGCTAAACAATCAAATGTTCCAATAGGTTTTTCTATTACTTTGACCGTGGTGGTAGAAATTGTGGAGCCTAAAGTAACGTGCGTTGAACCCAAACCTGGAGTGGTCTCCAAAGAACGCGTGATGTCAGCAGCGTCTTGTGCGTCAACTCGTAGCTCACCGGTACTTGTCACAGAACTACTAACATTGTTAGATGCTCATTCCTTCTCACAAAACTGTGTATTGGAAGGTGAAATATAGCTAGATTTGGATGCTAACTTAGATGAATAGCTTGCTGTGGTATGGCTTTGCGCCACCAGAGCAAACCTAGATCTAGGCCAGACAAAGATGTTACCATTGGAGAAATCTGCATGATCTCTCCTTAGTTTACTTATTTTTAATGTCTGTAACTTAGCGTCATTCTCTGAAAGAGATTTATACACCCCTTCCAAATGCTCCTTATAAGTAGCACCTATGAAGTCACTGCTCAGTTTATCCTGTAAGTTCTCTGTCTCCTGTTTGAGCGCTATTATTTCTGGTGCAAAAAATCCATTCAACAGTTCCATGTACTGAAAACTCGTCTTAATGTTTATGAGCTGCCATTTTGCCAATAATTCTGGGTATCGTTCCCCTTGTGTCAGCATGCACAGCACCCTCATGCCCCGGGGAACAATACCATATTAAACACGCTTCTAGATGATAGGTTTGCCATTGAAGGCTGTAGTCTCCCCATTTTATAATTAAAATCCCTCAAAAGTTCATCAAAATTCTTATCCACCAAAACAGGAGAGGAGGTACTTAATCCATGATCTTTCAAAGTCACAAACCCCAAGTTTAACAAGGGTTTTACATGTATAAAGTTATTATAAGTCTTGCCTTGGTTAACCTCTAACATAGAGGTCCCTCCTTGATTTCAGAAGAAGATTCTTTAGCTGCATCCATAACGGTTCAACACCAATAAGCACAAAAAAGAAGAAATAAGTCCAATAATCAATGCTAGGTGCTGAAATGGTTCCTCCAAAGGCACACACAAGCGAAGCAAAAAACAGAAAAATCCTGGAAGAACACCGCTGGATGCTTCAAGTAGTAAAAATAAGAACTTTTAATAAAAGCTGGTACAAAACAGATAAGCGCTTTCGGGTTGGTAGCCCTTCATCAGATGAATAACAGACATCAAATCTCACAATTTAAACAAAACATCTTCCAATCAGCATCTAGTAAAAAACCCGCCTATTTTTCAGGGTGGGTTTCACTGGGATGACATCATTAAGACCCGGCCCATTGTGGGCCATCAGCTATATAATCCATCTAGACTCGATTAATTCAGTTAATTGTTTGATGTCTCCACCCCTTCTACCCAAACTAACATTAACTATAGCCCTAAAGCTAAAATTGTGTGTGGGATTATCTTGAATATGTCTAAAGTGGGCATTGTGCTGATCACTGTTCCTAATGACAGATAAATGCTGTAGGATCCTGACCTTAAACATATTGTTGGTTTTGCCCACATAAAAACAAGGACAAGAACCACAATTGGCCAGATAAACAATGTCCTTTGTTCTACATGTAGCCCTGGCTTTTAAAGAAAAGATTCTACCTGAGACGGGATGCAGAAAAGTAGTGTCCTTAGCTTTAGGGCTATAGTTAATGTTAGTTTGGGTAGAAGGGGTGGAGACATCAAACAATTAACTGAATTAATTGAGTCTAGATGGATTATACAGCTGATGGCCCACAGGGGGCCGGGTCTTAATGATGTCATCCCAGTGAAACCCACCCTGAAAAATAGGCGGGTTTTTTACTAGATGCTGATTGGAAGATGTTTTGTTTAAATTGTGAGTTTTGATGTCTGTTTTTCATCTGATGAAGGGCTACCAACCCGAAAGCGCTTATCTGTTTTGTACCAGCTTTTATTAAAAGTTCTTATTTTTACTACTTGAAGCATCCAGCGGTGTTCTTCCAGGATTTTTCTGTTTTTTGCTTCGCTTGTGTGTGCCTTTGGAGGAACCATTTCAGCACCTAGCATTGATTATTGGACTTATTTCTTCTTTTTTGTGCTTATTGGTGTTGAACCGTTATGGATGCAGCTAAAGAATCTTCTTCTGGAAATCAAGGAGGGACCTCTATGTTAGAGGTTAACCAAGGCAAGACTTATAATAACTTTATACATGTAAAAAACCCCTTGTTAAACTTGGGGTTTGTGACTTTGAAAGATCATGGTTTAAGTATCTCCTCTGCTGTTTTGGTGGATAAGAATTTTGATGAAATTTTGAGGGATTTTAATTATAAAATGGGGAGACTACAGCGCCTTCAATGGCAAACCTATCATCTAGAAGCGTGTTTGCAATATGGTATTGTTCCCCGGGGCATGAGGGTGCTGTGCATGCCGACACAAGGGGAACGATACCCAGAATTATTGGCAAAATGGCAGCTCATAAACATTGATGAGTTTTCAGTACATGGAACTGTTGAATGGATTTTTTGCACCAGAAATAATAGCGCTCAAACAGGAGGCAGAGAACTTACAGGATAAATTGAGCAGTGACTTCATAGGTGCTACTTATAAGGAGCGTTTGGAAGGGGTGTATACATCTCTTTCAGAGAATGACGCTAAGTTACAGACATTAAAAATAAGTAAACTAAGGAGAGATCATGCAGATTTCTCCAATGGTAACATCTTTGTCTGGCCTAGATCTAGGTTTGCTCCGGCGCAAAGCCATACCACAGCAAGCAATTCATCTAAGTTAGCACCCAAATCTAGCTATATTTCACCTTCCAATACACAGTTTTGTGAGAAGGAACGAGCATCTAACAATGTTAGTAGTTCTGTGACAAGTACCGGTGAGCTACGAGTCGACGCACAAGACGCTGCTGACATCACGCGTTTGTTGGAGACCACTCCAGGTTTGGGTTCAACGCACGTTACTTTAGGCTCCACAATTTCTACCACCACGGTCAAAGTAATAGAAAAACCTATTGGAACATTTGATTGTTTAGCAGAGCCGTCCAACGTTGTTTCTGATTGATGTTCTTCATCTCACATTGCTGCAGTCCTAACACTTGGGTAGTCCGCTGTCCAGTCGGCCCGAATACCAAAGTATAAGGCTGACGTCGGTCAAGGCGCATTTGTCTGACATCAGGACGTCAGGGTACAAATGCGCATGACCGACGTCATATCCTCAGTCTTTTTTGCTGCATGGTCCGATGCAGAAGCAGTATTGCGAGTGCAGGTTGGCGTTCTGAAATTTTCTGAAGTCGGAGTTTCAGACCGAATCAAAGTTGGCTAAGTACCCGTTGGGAATATTTTGTTTTTCTTGCCTCAGTATTTAACCGGATGTCAGAAAAAGTGAATAACTGTATTTCTTGTGGGAAACAGATACCTTATAGAGATTACCATACATTGTGTATACCTTGCTTAGGGCCTGAGCACGACGTTGTTGGCTGTCGCTCTTGTGCTAGATTTAACAAACGCACTATTAAGAGAAGATTAGATTGTGCCAGGTTAGTCTTTGGGAAGCGTTGTAATTACAACATGCCGTCGGATGCTCCGGCGCCGCCTAAAAAGCGCAAGGACAAAGCAGCGAAGCCTAGGGTGGAAGAACCGTCTGTCCCGGACGTCGGTTCTTTAGAGGGCTCGGTGGAGCCGGTGGTTCTACCAGAAGTTCCTTTGGATTCCCAGGGGGAGACTTTACTGTTACAAGATGTGTCCTCTCAGGAGGTAGGCCAGGCTGAAGGGGCTTCTCAGGTAGCTGTTCTCCCCTCCCTTTCTAAGGTGGTTAGGCCCTCCCCTTCTGTTTCCAAGGCTTCTTCTAGAGGCAGGCCAGGGTTAACTTCTGTGGGGGTCTCCCCTAGTTCTTCAGGGTCTCTGCCTAAGAAACATATGCTTAAAATGGCAGAAGATTTGATTACTATGATTAGAGGTTCTATGCCCCCCCCTGATAAGAGGCCTAGGGTAGAACCTGAGCTTGAGAGTTTTGAGCAGTGTTCGGAGGCTTCTGAGTCTTCGGCTGAAGACTTGCAGGAGTATCCTCCTTATTCTGATTCTGATGTAGATGACTCTACACCTTCGGCTTCTCCTCCTGAGGATTTTTCTTTTTCAGAGACTCTTCATTCCATGAGGGAGCATTTTAAATGGGAAGGTCAAGATTTCTCTGATTCCAGGAAAAGGCTTAGGGAATTTTTGTTTCTACCCCAGCATAGGCCTTTAGCTATTCCTCCTGTTCTGGATGTGGTAGAGGATGTTTTTGCAGAGGCTTCCCTGAACCCTGATTCTTTGCCTCCTGCCCCTGTTAAACCGGATAGGTATTATAGGGTGCCTGAAGCTCATAAGTATCTTTTTAAGAGTCCTAGGGCAGATCCAGAAACTGTTTCTCAGGACCCTAAAGGTGTTAAGGCTTCTGTTGTTAAAAATCCTGTTCCTTCTGATAAAGAGGCAAGGGCTTTGGATAGATGGGGAAAGAAGGTGTATACTTCCTCCACTTTAGCCATGAGGGCTTTGAATTGCCAGTTTCACACGTTGAAATACCAAAATTATCTCCTTTCCCAATTGAAGTCTAAGGTAGATGCTCTGGCGGAAGGTATTGAGTGTAAAGAGTTGCAGGATTTAGTTCATGTTTCTGAACAGGTGGGTAAGCATTCCTTGCAATGTGGTTTTGATGCTGTGCAGGCCTCTTCGAGGGTGGCAGCCACTGGTTCTGTTCTTCGCAGGCACGCCTGGCTGAAGGATCAGAATTTAGCTGAACATGTAAAGACAAGAATTTTAGATGCTCCTTTACAGTCTGATGTGTTATTTGGTGCGCCTGTGGAAGCAGTGTTAAAGAAAATGGAGGACAAGGCTAAGTCTATGCAGACTGTTAAAGATTTTTTGCAGGTTCAGCCTCCAAAGTTTAGTAGAAATTGGCCTACTAAGGGGTGGACTTATCCTTCTTATGATTCTCAGTCTAGGGGTAGATCTAGACGTGGTAGGGGCAGAGCTCAAGGTTCTTTTAGGCCTAGAACAGGCAGTTCGCCTGCCCAGTCTTCTGGTGAGGGCAGGGGTCAGTCCTTTCGTAAGCAGACCCAATGACTTGCCTTTTCAGCTGCCAGAGCCTTCTCGTCTGGCAGCACCTTTGGGAGGAAGACTGGCACTTTTCAAAGAAAATTGGAGTGTTATTACCCAAGACAAATGGGTATTGGATATCGTTCACCACGGTTACAGGTTTTATTTCCATACCTTGCCTCCTTTCAAAGGCATGCCAGACATTCCTCCTATACAAAGAAAAGAGGCTCACAAGCAAATTTCTCTGTTGCTCCAGATAGGGGCCATTCAGCCGGTCCCTGTGCCAGAAAGGGGCCTAGGATTTTATTCTCGCCTGTTCCTAGTACCAAAAAAGGGGAACACGTGGAGACCAATTTTGGATTTGTCTATCCTCAACACTTATTTGGACATTCCCAAGTTCAAAATGTTGACGTTACAACAGCTTTCACCTCTGCTGGGCAAAGATCACTGGATGGTAACTTTAGATCTCAAGGAGGCTTACCTTCATGTGCCTATCAGACTCAGTTGCAGGAAGTATCTGCGTTTCCGAGCTGGAAATTCACATTATCAGTTCTCTGCATTGCCCTTTGGCTTATCTACTGCGCCCAGAGTATTCACAAAAGTTCTGGCTCCAGTTGTAGCTTTTTCAGGCTAAAAGGAATACAAATCTATCCTTACTTGGACGACTGTCTGATTCTGGCTCAAGAAAAGGACGAGCTTCTTCAGCATCTGGAATATGTGATAGCAGTGCTAAGATGCCTGGGGTATTCTGTGAACGAAATAAAGTCCAGTCTAGTACCCTCTCAAGACATGTGCTTTCTGGGTGTGAGACTGAATACAGCAGCCCAGATGGCCTTTTTAACCCCGGACAAACAAAAGAGTCTATCCCTGTACTTCCATCACCTATCTCATCAGTCCGTGCTGACTGCAAGGACAGTCCTTCAAGCATTAGGGTTCATGGCATCTTGTATTCTGGTGCTTCCCAATGCCAAACTGCATATGAGGAAGCTACAATGGTATCTCAAAAATGTATGGACACAGCACTGCCAGGATCTGGACACTGTCATTCAAATAATACCTTGCATTCAAAAGGAATTTTTGTGGTGGGCTCAGGAATGTCACCTAAACAAGGGACTCTCTGTGACCCGGCCAGAGGCGAGTCAGATTCTAACGACAGATGCCTCAGACATAGCTTGGGGAGCTCATCTGAATGGAAAGTGGATACAAGACAAGTGGCCTGCCAGACTACAGCATCTACATATCAACATGAAGGAGATGTTAGCAGTCCAGTTTGCATTAATGGCTTTCAAGGAGTTACTTTTTCCAGGGCAGGTGTTGATTCTAACAGACAACACAACTGTCATGTGGTACATCAAAAAGCAAGGGGGAACACATTCTTATCCTCTATGCAGGCAAGCAATGATTTTGTGGGAGACTGCGCTCAGCTTGCAGCTAACTCTTCGGGCAAGGTTTCTGCCAGGAGCACAGAACTCCTTAGCAGATGTGTTAAGCAGGCAAATCATGGATCCCCACGAGTGGAAACTGGATCTTCATGTATTTCGAAAATTGACAGTGTCATGGGGAACTCCAGACATAGATCTGTTCGCTTCTCCACTAAACCACCAGCTGCCAAAGTTTTGCACGAAAAGGTTTCATCACACAGCTTGGAAAGTGGATGCTCTTTCGTTCAGTTGGGAAAATCTTCATGTGTATGCCTTTCCACCTCTGCCTCTCCTCCCAAAGGTACTCCTAAAGGTCAGACAAGACAAGCCAAGGATGATTTTGATAGCTCCAGATTGGCCTCGGCAACACTGGTACCCATTACTGAGGACTCTGGTAAGGAAGCCTCCATGGCCTTTACCTTTAATTCCACACCTTTTGTCTCAGAGAGATGGTCATCTACTCAATGTCAAGCTTCACTCTCTTCATCTAACAGCCTGGCATATTCTGTTTTGAACCACAGCAGGTCTCAACTTCCTCAACAAGTTTTGAATGTTATTAGGGAAGCCAGAAGACCTAGTACACGTAAAGTGTATGCAGAAAAATGGAAGAGATTTTTATTTTGGACTGCGGCAAAGGATTTGGATGTTTCTGAGCCTAATTTGAGTGTGGCTCTTCAATATCTTACTGAATTATTGGACAAAGGTTTGTCTTTCTCTTCCATTAAGATTCATGCTGCAGCAATCTCAGCTCACTATGATTGTGACCCACCATTGTTTTCTCATCCTTTGTTCAAGCAATTTCTTAGAGGGGCAAAGAATATAAGACCCCCACGTAGAGCTCCTACTCCTGCTTGGGACCTCAATTTTGTGTTGGAGAAACTTACTCTACAACCTTTTGAGCCTACGGCTACTGCTGAATTAAAATACTTGTCATGGAAGACTGCTTTTTTGTTGGCCATTACTTCTGCAAGAAAGGTTTCTGAATTACAGGCCCTTATGGCGGTTGAGCCTTTTTTGATTTTTCATAAGGATAGGGTATCATTACGTACTAATCCTTCATTTATGCCTAAGGTGGTTTCTAGTGTGGCTTTAAACCAAACTATTCATTTGCCCACTTTTTATGCAGATCCCCAAAATAGGGGAAAAGATTTTGCACACTTTAGATGTACACAGGCAGTTGCGTTATTATTTAAGCAGGACTAGGGATTTTAGGCAGTCTCAGCAGTTGTTTGTTTCTTTTGCTTTGAGTTCTCAGGGCAAGCCTGTGTCAAAACAAACCATATCTAAGTGGATTGGGTTTTGCATTGCATTCTGTTACTCCCATCATGGCAAGGAGATTCCAGCTGGGATTAGGCCTCATTCCACTAGGGCTACTGCCACTTCAACAGCTTTTCTAAGGGGGGTGGCAACTAAGGATATTTTGGAGGCAGCTACTTGGAGTTCAGTGCATACTTTCTCCAAGCATTACCACCTTCCTCTCTATTCTAAATCCAGGGCTGGTTTTGCCACTGCTGTGCTGCAGGGCATTTTGGCAGCTCCTGCTTCATTATAGTTTAGCCATCCTCCCTTACCTCTGCTTTGGGATTCTACCCAAGTGTTAGGACTGCAGCAATGTGAGATGAAGAACATAGTACAGTTTTGTACCTACCATAAATGTAGATGTTCAAGATCCACATTGCTGCAGTCCAATTTACCTCCCTCCTTCCCTCTGTGTTTAGGGGTGGTTGTGTGGGTGGGGTTCTATTTTGTAAATTTGTATATATTGTACATATATTACGTATAGGAGTGTTTGGTGTTTTTTGGTTTTGGCCTTATCTTTTAGGGTCTTCTGACATCTGGGGCAAGAAAAGACTGAGGATATGACGTCGGTCATGCGCATTTGTACCCTGACGTCCTGATGTCAGACAAATGCGCCTTGACCGACGTCAGCCTTATACTTTGGTATTCGGGCCGACTGGACAGCGGACTACCCAAGTGTTAGGACTGCAGCAATGTGGATCTTCGAACATCTACATTTATGGTAGGTACAAAACTGTACTTTTAGCAGAGCCGTCCAACGTTGTTTCTGTGGTTTCCATGAACGAACTGTCTGCTCCTGGAGTAGATTTACCAGTGGACAGTAGTCGTTTGGGGGCCAGACCGAAAAATTCGTCAGCGGAACAGCATTTTTTGAATGTGTTGCCTGTCCCTGTCAAGAAGAAGGGGTCCTGGAAACGCTCATTGAGCGAAGGCAGGGACCCACAAAAGAAAAGAAGGACTGTGGAATGACTCAGTATGTTGACACTAATATTGTTTTTAATTTATCTACTTATTGTTTGACTATAGATGAGCTGTATGTGCTTAATAAGGGGCTTTCGTTTGTTCCTAGTAGGGACAGTGTTTATCACGAGATCGTGATGGACCTTATGGTTTATTGTAGGAGTATAGCCCTACATAATTTGTTTGGTGCAATGAATACCAATGATTTAACGTTGAGACAACCTAGCAGCTACATGCCCCCTTTTACTCCTTCCATGAACTTGTTTATTAATGCTTGTTAGCGGGACCTTTTGGAGTATTTTCATAAGGGACACAATAAGTATTATAATTTGACAGTAGAACAGAGAAAAGCATTACAGGGATTAATTGATAATAATGAGATTACTATAAAAATGGTTGATAAAGGGGGCACAGTAGTGGTTCTAGATACTAGTTACTATCAGAGTAAGATAGCAGAGCTGTTATCGGATGGTTTCACATATGTTCCTATTAACCCTGTTATGGTTAAAAATTTGGTTGACAAAGTCCATAATAGTTTAGAGCTCTTACTGCATGACATGGTAATAGATGAAGGATTGTACAGGTTTCTTAAGGTTGAAGGGGTGGTAACGCCTCTTTTCAAAGGGTTACCGAAAATACACAAATCCCTGATAGAACCACCTCTACGCCCCATAGTGTCGGGCCGAAAATGGGTGACTGAGAACATTTCCATATGGCTAGAAACAATATTAAGACCATATGTGGATAGTATGAGTAATGTTCTAAGGGACACTGGAGATAAAGGCTTTGGGGGAGATGGATAGGGGTACACCCAGGACTCATTATTTAATGGTTACTCTGGATGTACAGAGCCTATTTACGGTCATAAATAACCAGTATGGAATATCAGCAGTTGGCAGTTTATTGAAGGATAGAGGAGCTAATGATTCACAGGTTGATCTTGTGAAGACTATGCTTACTATGGTACTAGAGAATAACATCTTTTTGGGTTTACAACAACTGTACAGACAGGCACAGGGTGTCGCCATGGGCACACCCTGTGCCAATACATATGCTAATTTAGTACTTTCCTTTTGGGAAAATCAATATATTTTCAACAACACAATCTGGCTACCGTCCATCAAGGTATATAAGAGGTTTGTGGACGATGTGTTTATTTTGTGGGAGGGGGAGCCAGCTCGCTTGGATGAGTTTATATCTTTCCTACATTCCACCACCACGTTTTTCAGATTTACTAAAAGTACCTCCTATACTCAGTTAGATTTTTTGGATGTCACCATAGAACAAACTGAAACAGGTTTTTCCACTGGTATATATAGGAAGGAGTGTTGGAAGAATACTCACCTTTCATTTGATAGCATGCATCCACGGTATACATTCCCCAACATTGTGGAAGGACAACTAGGCAGGATCTCAAGAGTATGTACTGAGGATTCCTGTTTCAAGGGAAATGAGCAAATTGAGAGGTTACTTTGAAGAAAGAGGTTATAGGGGAGATATGGTGAACAAGGTTGTTGAAGGTAGTAAACACAAGAGGAAACATGTGTATAGACCTTGGATGCATCGTCCCATAGATGAACATAATGTAACTTCTAAGAATGGCACCAATATTCTTAAACCTAAAGTAATGTTCACATATAGTAGTAACATTAATGATATAGGTGAGATTGTTAAAAAGAACTGGAACATTCTAGTAAGTGATGATAGGATTAGGAGTTTAGTAGGATCTAGCCCTTGTATTGCATACAGGAAGAACAGGAGCTTAAAAGATCTGTTATGTGGATAGTATCATTCCAAAAAACTGAGTTTTAAGTCACAAGCAGGCACTGTACCTTGTGGTACCTGTAAGGCCTGCGCCTTTATCAATAAGGACACTACTTTTCTGCATCCCGTCTCAGGTAGAATCTTTTCTTTAAAAGCCAGGGCTACATGTAGAACAAAGGACATTGTTTATCTGGCCAATTGTGGTTCTTGCACTTGTTTTTATGTGGGCAAAACAAACAATATGTTTAAGGTCAGGATCCTAAAGCATTTATCTGCCATTAGGGACAGTGATCAGCACAATGCCCTCTTTAGACATATTCAAGATAATCCCACACACAATTTTAGCTTTAGGGCTATAGTTAATGTTAGTTTGGGTAGAAGGGGTGGAGACATCAAACAATTAACTGAATTAATTGAGTCTAGATGGATTATACAGCTGATGGCCCACAGGGGGCCGGGTCTTAATGATGTCATCCCAGTGAAACCCACCCTGAAAAATAGGCGGGTTTTTTACTAGATGCTGATTGGAAGATGTTTTGTTTAAATTGTGAGTTTTGATGTCTGCTATTCATCTGATGAAGGGCTACCAACCCGAAAGCGCTTATCTGTTTTGTACCAGCTTTTATTAAAAGTTCTTATTTCACTACTTGAAGCATCCAGCGGTGTTCTTCCAGGATTTTTCTGTTTTTTGCTTCGCAGGTATGATATTAAAAAATGTATCCAGAAACCAGGTAGTGTGCAGGTTACAGAAATTGATAATGCAATGGCAGAGTACAGTTAAAGTTAGTAGGGGTGGGAACAGAATGAACTTCGGAATTAAAAATGGTGTCAGGTGAAAACTGTCTATGATAATAAGAGAATAGACCAGAAGAGATGTGGAAAGTAGAGAGATGTAGTCTTTTACAGTGCAGTTGCTTATGAGCAATGTTATTTACGTTATAGTAAAGTGAATACATCCTGAGAGGTGTAGGGCATTAGATGAATTGAGTCAGTAGACATGTTTATGAAGATGTTTACACAGCAAGGTCCAAAGCAACACTGACTCCATTATAACACTTGATCTGAAGTAGGAGATTCATTTGTCTGCAACCTGTGGGTTATGGATCCGATATCGGATCCGAACCGGCATGGTTTACCAGCTATGGATCCAAGCTCTCAGCTCCTCCCCTCACCCATAATGCCCTGCTCTACCCTCATGACCCCAGATCTCGTTTGCCGCGCTGGTGACCAGATTGTGTTTCTAAGCTCTTCAGCTAAGTGCAGTTTTTTAGTCTTTAAAGTGCTAATTTTTGAAGTTTTGTGTGAAAGTTGTGTGGAAGTGTAGGTTTCTCTATTACTTAATTATACTTTTAGTGTTTTAAAATTTAATTTTACTTATCCCTCCCCTCGCTGGTAGCGTAGTGTGTGTTTGGGCCTGTTGAGTGGTTTTGTTACTTTGCTTTAACTCTAGTTTAAGTAGCCTTTTTGCATTTGGGATGTCTGAACAACCCAAAGCTGTGTTCTCCAAGTGCTCCGAGTGTGGCCATAAGCTTTCCCGGCTGATGGCCACACTGTGTTAGATGCCTTGGGGTTGAACACCTCACTTCTGGATGTTCCATTTGTGCAGGGTTCAACCCCAGGGCATTGAAGGAGCGGAGGTCCAAGCTTGTCTTGGCGGGTCTTTTGCCACCGGACTTGGCTCCGGCCTCCGCTCCTTCGGGGGTAACCGTTTCTACAGTTGTCTCCTCTCCGCTCCCCTCCTCCTCCTGGGACTCAACCTCCCTGTAGTGGTTCGAGGAGAGGAAGCTAGAAAGAAGGACCGGAGGGAGAAGCACCATAAGCGGCGGGCGAGACCTCTGTTTCGCCCCGCCAGCCAAGCGGGCTTCTCCCCCGGCCTCCTTGTCTGCTGGCTCTCCCCCTCCTCGGCTCCGGTCTCCAGTGTGTTTTTCACCGGGACCTGAGGAGGAGGAGACCCGATCTCCATCGAGGAGGCACTCAAGGCCTACCTCGGTAGCCTCGTCGAGATCAACTTATAGCCTGTCAGACGCTGATCTGGACCGGATGATGAGAAGGTTCATCCAGGCCCAGATGCAGATGGGAGTGCTCTTGCCTCCCCCTCCTTTGGGGGGGAGCTCGACCCCTTTTTTCAAGCCAATTGCTCCTTCTCCGACTCGCTACCCGGGTTCGGAGCAGTTGGAGCCGAGCAACCGGGCGGGGTGGGTCGGCGCCGATAGTACTGGTACCGGATCCGACCCTGCCCTCGAGTGCCCGGATCCGACCTCTCGGAGCCTGGATCCGAGCCGGATCCGGGGATCAGTGCTCCTTCGGCGCCGTCTGTGTCGGAGCGCACTGTCCCTTCGGGTCCGAGCCGGCGCCGGCTCGATCCACTCTCGGATCCGAGGGAGCCGATTGTCGGATCCTTTGGTGAGGTCGGCTCCCCTTCGGCTTTTGATGTAGTGGAGAGGGCCCTGTTGAGGGTCTCCGGACCCCCGGCACTTGCTTCGGCTCCGTCCCGCGCTCCCTCTGCACTGGGTCAGGCTTCCACCATCCGGCCCTTGGGACAGCCCGCTCCTGTGCCCCAAGCTGTTCCCCTGGAACAGGTTACTGTTTGCGAGTCCTCTGACAGCCCCCCCGGAGGATGTTCCCCGCAAACATACGTGCAAAAGGAGGCACATTGACTCCCCCGAGTCTCTCACAGAAGACACGGATTTGGAGGAAGGGGAAGGCTCCCCACGGTCACCCCCCAAGGATGTCTCATTTGGAGACATCATGGAAATGCTCCGCATAAGGGGGGGGTGGTCTGCCCCCAAGTCTTCCTCGGACGAGTCCGTGTTCTTGGAGGCATTTGAAGCGGGCCCGTCTACCTCTTGGGTGTCCCCTCCTGCCGACCCCCTGGTGGACCTCATTACCACCAGGGCGTGGAAGGAACCGGACACCGTGGAGCCAATCCCTAAAAGGCCCGACCGTATTCTCAGTCCCCCGGCTGACCGTGCCCATTGGAGTAAGGGGCCTCCGGTAGATGCCATGTTGACGGCGGCCACCAAGGGGAACTTGCTCAGGAGAGTCCCTCAGTCCATCCCCGAGCAAGGAGTCTCGATGATGGACCGCTTGGGGAAGCGGATGTTTAGTTCAGCGACCTTCTCTGTAAGGGCGCTGAACTATCTGGCACGTGATTAGGATGCAGCGCGATCTTATTAAAGAATACGCTGCATCCCCCCCAGAGTCCATGTCGGAGGAGGACAAAGTGCTGCACTCCACCCGCATGGCCACTCTCAGGTCCGTCACCAATACCTCTATGCAGCTACTCTCCCATGCTACGGAAGGTGCCGCTAGAGCCGCAGGGCAGGCCTAGTTACTAGACGTCAGGCCTGGCTCCGTCATTGCGATTTCTCAGAGCCCTTCAAGGCGTCATTTGCGAAAGCCCCCTTCGATGGTTCTGCCCTCTTTGGCAAAACTGTTTGCGACACTTTGACCCAGAGCGAGAAGGACGGAAGACGCTGTCTGCCGTCGGAATCCGCTTCTCTGCACCCCAGAGGCCCTATTCTAGGAACCAAAAGGGTCAGAAGAAGATGTGGTTCCGAAGTCACAGGAATCCCAGCCTGCTCCGGACAACCAGTCCTTCCGTGGCAGAGGAGGACAGGGAGGACGCCGCCCTAGGGGCAGAGGGGCTCCCAGGAACTTCGGGTCCAGAGAACCCTTCTCTGAACGGCCTCGCGCAGCAGCCCTGAGGGGTTGCCCGGCTGCTCCACTCTGGAGGCAGTCGGGGCGTTCGGAGCACCTGGCGGCATGGGAGTCCATAACATCAGACCGCTGGGTTCTCCAGATCATATCCAGAGGATACCGTATCCCTTTCTTCACTTGCCAAAATTGAAGTCCCTCCCCGACGTTCCACCCGGTCAGTGGGAGGCCACTTTGGCAGAAATTGGCCATCTGCTAAAGAAAAGAGCCATCCAGCCCGTCCCCCCAGACCAGATCGGATCAGGGTTCTACTCCAGGTTCTTTTTAGTGCCAAAAAAGACGGGGATCTAAGACCAATTTTAGACCTTTCACTCTTGAACCTGGCAGTTCCCAAGGAGAAGTTCCGAATGGTCACGCTGCAGTCTATTCTCCCCCTTCTGGGAGAAAATCACTGGATGTGCTCCATAGACCTCAAGGATGCATACTACCACATACTAATGGACAGGCGCTCCAGGAGGTTTCTCCGCTTCCGGCTGGGAGCCAGTCACTACCAGTTCGGGTCGTTCCCTTTGGTCTCACGACAGCCCCCAGGGTGTTCACCAAAGTATTAGCAATGGTAGCGGCCCACCTGAGGCTTCAGGGGGTACAGGTCTTTCCCTACCTGGACGACTGGCTCCTCACCGCCCCAACAAGGCATCTACTACTATTGGCGCGAGACTCCTTTCTCCATCTTGCCTCCCGTCTGGGCATCACTATAAACACAAAAAAATCCAACCTAGCACCCACGCAGTTCATAGATTTTATAGGTGCCAGGTTAGACACAAGGAGATTAAAAGCCTTCCTCACTGCGGACAGAGTTCAAAATCTGCAACTCCAGGTGCGGGCCATTCTCCACTCAAGCTCAGTTCCTGCGGAGTTGGTCCTGAGGGCTCTAGGGTCCATGGCGGCTGCTATAGCGCTTCTTCCTCTCGCCAGGTTCAATATGCGCATCCTCCAATGGACACTCCTAGTCCAGTGGTGGTATCTTGCTCTTCCTATGCATCATCCCATTGCGATCAGCAAGGCTTGCAAGCGGTCCCTCCTGTGGTGGCTACACTCTCCAGATCTCCACGGAGGCCGCCCATTTTGTGCTTCTCCCCCTCTCGCCACGGTGACCACGGACGCCTCCGCCTCGGGGGGCATTTTGCAGGCCGGACCGTCCAAGGCACGTGGAACGATTCAGAGACCTTAGTGCATATCAACGTTCTAGAGATGAGAGCAGTGCTCTTAGCATTGCTAGCACTTCAGGCCTTTCTTCCCTTGGGAACAATTGCGATTCAATCGGACAACATGTCGGTTGTCTGGTATATCAACAAGCAAGGAGGAACCAGGTCCTACCCTCTTTGTCGAGAAGCCATGAGAGTTTGGGAATGGGCAATCTCCACCAACCGCTTTCTCATAGCAACGCATATCCCGGGTCGGTCCAACATCCTGGCGGACAAACTCAGTCGCACCATTCTCACCCCTTACGAGTGGTCTCTCAATACTCAGGTAGCGGAACGCATATTCGCACGGTGGGGAACTCCTTGTTGCGATCTTTTTGCCTCTCCCTCAAACACCAAGTGCAACAGTTTTTTCGCTCTGATACCTCCTCCCGGAGGTTCCCCAAGAGACGCTCTGGTGCATGCTTGGCCACCCAGTCTTCTTTATGCTTACCCTGCCTTGCCCCTGATGCTCCAAGTTCTTCAGAAAGCCTCTCGGTTGGGGTGCAGAATGATTCTCATTGCTCCGTTTGGCCTCGACAGATCTGGTTCCCCTTCCTAAGGTCTCACTCTGTGAATCCTCCTTGGATTCTAGATCCCATTCCGGATCTGATATCTCATCCATCCCACTTATCTCCTCCGAACCTGGACAACCTGAAGCTGACCGCTTGGCTGCTCCAGTTCCACTCTTGATCAGGACTCCCGGTATTTCGTCCCTGTTAAGGCCATCCTGGTGGCAGCTCATAAGCCATCCACTAGGAAAGTCTACCGCAGCAAGTGGAAACGGTTCTCGTTGTGGGCGGAGCGGCAAGGCCTAAACCCCTTCACAGTTCCTCTCCCTTTGGTGCTTGATTTCTTAACCACTCTTTTTAATGATGGTGCCAGCAGTTCCACGGTCAAAGTACAACTTGCGGCAATTTCCCATTATCACATTGGTCATGACTCCAATCCACTGATGTCGGCCAAGTTGTGTAAGATTTTCCTTAAAGGTACTTTTCTTCTCAGGCCCCCTGTAAAGCAAGCGGTTCCTCCTTGGGACCTTTCCTTAGTTCTCCAGGCCTTGACCGCCCCTTCAACCGGCTACGGTAGATCTGAACTTCTTATCTTTCAAGACCGCCTTCTTAGTAGCCATTACTTCGGCCAAGAGAGTTTCAGAGCTTCAAGCATTATCAGCTAAACCTCCTTACTTGGTCTTTCATCCGGACCGTGTTTACCTCAGGACCAAACCGTCCTTTCTTCCTAAGGTAGCTTCTGAAGCGAACATTAATCAATCCATTAACCTCCCTGTCTTCTTTCCTAAATATGAAAACAAAGGTGAATACAAGCTTCACTCCTTAGATGTTCACAGGCAACTTAGATTTTATCTAAACAGGACGGCTGGTCATAGGCAATCCGACCAGTTGTTCATTTCCTTTGCTAAATTTAATTTGGGCAAACCAATTTCTAAAGTCTCATTATCTCGCTGGATTTCACAATGTATATTATTGGCTTATCAAGCTTCGGGAAGGCCCGCACCGGAGGGTGTACATGCCCATTCAACCCGGTCAGTCTCTACCTCGGCAGCCTTTAAGGCTAGGATTCCTCTAGATGATATTTGTGCAGCAGCCACGTGGGCTTCATCTCATACTTTTATTTCCCACTACAAGTTGGATCTTGCATCTAGGGGTAGAGCATCCTTTGGCTTCGCGGTGCTCCGGAATATCCTTCCATGATGGCCGCCCAAGATTCAGGTAGCTGGGGACTCTGTCCCACAGGTTGCAGACAAATGAATCTCCTACTTCAGATTTAGAAGTTATGTACTCACCATAACGTTCCATCTGAGTAGGTGTATTCATTTGTCTGCAACCATCCCGCCCTCCTATCCCCCTGGCCTTTCAGTTTCCTGCATATGATGTGTTACCCTTTTCAGGGTGTTCTTGCTGTTGGCAAACTCGATCTGAGGTCATGAGGGTAGAGCAGGGCATTATGGGTGAGGGGAGGAGCTGAGAGCTTGGATCCATAGCTGGTAAACCATGCCGGTTCGGATCCGATATCGGATCCATAACCCACAGGTTGCAGACAAATGAATACACCTACTCAGATGGAACGTTATGGTGAGTACATAACTTCTAATTTTAGCTCTGAATATTTTATGTCAAGTCCGTCCTTACCCCACCCCCACTAAACCATTGGCAATTAAATATTTTTTTTTCTCACACAGAAAACAGCACAAATAGCAGCTGGATGTAAACACACGAGGCCATATTCCAGTAGACTTTCTCTCAGTGTAAGTGACTTACTCTGGTGTAAGCCTGCCCAATTCTAAAAACCTTTTTCTCTGTCGAAGTTAATTCAGTGTAAGGTCTCTCCATCAGCAGGCTTACACCAAGGGCCAGATCCTGAACGATTTTGCTCTTGGAGTAAGTCACTTGCTCTGGTGTATATGCCTTTTTTTGAAAGGAGGAATTGGGATTTGGACATTATTCCCAATTATGATTTCTATATGCTCACAGAAATTTGCCTTCACAATAGTAAGCTGCTGTTTTGTCAGACACAACTTATTTCATCATTCAAAGAAAAAAAAAAATAAGACTGAATTTCTTTCCTTACTCTTTTTTTCCCAGCTGTTATTGGCTCAAAGGTTTGGAGGAAAAAGTTTTAAAATTCACCTCAGAGCAATTATAACCTCATGGCTTTTGGGAGCCTAAAGGGCCCCCTGACTTAATTCAGGTGTCTCTTCTACATTTGTTGCTTTGTTCACTTGGCCAGTTACGGTGTGTTGAAAACGTGCAGGAAAAAAGAAAAGTTAAACGGCAACTCTGAATTTCTTTCCTTGGTTATGCTTCTTTATGTACCCCACCAGCTCGCTACTGCACCCATATTGTGCCCCAGCAAGAAAAGTAACCTGGCAGCCCCACTGCTCCCATGGTGCCTCATTCAGGTGTCAGGGGTCAGCCTATACCTCATGTTCTACAGCCTCACTTGAGTGTTGGAATAGTAGCCTTAAGCCATATGCTGCTCAGCCTCATATGTGTATATATGTGTGTGTATTGGAGAGTAACCTTGTACCATATGCTGCCTCATTCAGGTATGGAGTAACAGCCTGTATTTTGCACTGTCCAGTCTCACTTGAGAGTTCGAGAGTAGCCTTGTATCATATGCTGACTCATTCAGGTGTGGAGAGGCAGCCTGTATTTCATGCTGTCCAGTCTGACCTGAGAGTTGGAGAATTGCTTTGTACCATATGCTGCCTCAGTCAGGTCCTGAAGAGTCACCTTGTACCTCATGCTGCCGCCGTCCCTTAGGTGATGAAGTTTTTCCTTATACTGCCTCCTTTTCTCGGTTTGCATAGCCAAAGGTGCATCCATTTGTACTGCACCTTTGGGGTTAAGAGCGGATGCACCACCAGTATACCGGGACAGACTTTGGGAATTGCCTTTAAATTTTGCTTTCCAGCTGGATGCATGCATTTGATCATTTCAACTAAAGTTGTAGAATGAAGCCATTTGCCTAGCTAGTCCAGCCATGATTCCAGCATCTAATTTGCAGCTGCCTTCCTTTCCCTTCATTTGTCTGTACCCTAGCTATGCTTTTGTTCCAGGTCTTTCTGAACCCAGTGACTGTAGAGGAAGCTACCACCTTTGAAAGCCGAATGTCCCAAGAGTTCACCACCCTTTCCTTTATAGAGTGCCTTCTCATTTCACTGTTAGCATGTCATTAGTTACACTTATTCTAATTTTGTCGTCTTCATCTTATTCCTTTTTAATGCGCTTATTTTCCTGTGTCTGTAAAGCAGGTCAGCATGTCTAAAGACACACTGTTCTAAGCATTCACTACACTGTAACAGAGTGAGAGACTACCTTCTCATTTAATTCCTAACATGCCATTATTTACACTTTAGTGAACAGTATATAAACATTTTCCTATTTTTATCTCATTACTTTTTTTACGCATTTATTTCCATTTATTACCCCCCCCCAAATGATTTCTCTATTTATAACTTCCTACCACTAGTGTCCATACCCCTTTGAAGCATTAGTCTTCCTTCATCCTAATTATTTATGTCTTACACATCGTATGAGTACAGTGTGTCCTTTCATTTATTAAACGTCTGTTTTGCTTGCCACAGTACATACCTAATTGCTCTGAGTATCATATTTAACTCTGTCCACATAAAGCTTCACGTTTCCTCCATCACTAATCATTTAACCAAGCCATCATACTTCATATTATCCTTTTTATCTTTTTTTCCTTCGGTCTGCTAACATTTTCCACAACTATTTTCTATAGCTACAATTATTAAAGAAATGTGCCCGAGTTTCCTCTTCTAAATTACAGCCTTTTCTGAGACATGATCTTTGTTCCTTACTCTTATGTTTGTGGTTTGTGTGAGTGTACGTTTTTTCATATGCTGCATTCCAGACCACAGTCCACATTTCTCTTGGCAGTTTTTGCTTTCTTAGACTTGATATTTCCTACTTTATTCTACTTCATAGTCCACATGGATATTAGAGCACTTTTTCAAGATGTTTTGTTACAGTTCTAGTTCATGATTTCCCATATTCCCTGCAGCTGTGCTTCAGTCGTCTCTCAGTTTCTCGTTTTCTTTTTATCTTTGAATAAGCTTTTGCTTCACTATTTTCCAGGCTTTGTAAACTTCAGTGTGCTGTTTTATGCCCACTCCCACCACTGATTACTGCCAGCCTGATTTATAAATTTACGTGTTTGTATATGTATTCTAAAAATAGAGCAGTGTCTGTTGGTTTAAAACTTCGTTGAGCCATTGGCAGATGTATGGGTTTATGTGTGAGCAGAAAATTAAAGTTAAATTAAATACTTGGCATCTTTATATACCTTTCTTTAGATAACAACTAATATACTGAAAAACAGGGAAAATGATGTTTTTGAAATGGCAAACCACTTCTTGGTTAATGTCCATGCCTGTCATGTGGTTTTCGTTTTTCTTTACCCTCCCCCAAGTCCCGTTCTTTCGTTAATGTCTCAGTGACAGTGATCGTTTGCACTAATTTGATTTCCTTTGTATGATGCACTACTTTAGTTTCGTCTGATCCTTCTACTTTTCACTGTGCAGGGAACACTTGCATTTATATTTAAGCCCCTGAATTGCTTGAAAAGTTTGTTTCTTCTTTTGCTTTCACAGTAAAATAGTAATTTCAGCAAGGGGTGCCATTAAGTCACCCCCGTAAATAGTTGTTTTCCCATTGTAGATTTCATCAGCCTATATCGCTTTTATCTTTTTTTAATTCTTTTTATAGCTGTCCTTTATGTATACAGAAGAAAACAATAAAACAACAGTTTGCAGGGCAAGTTTGCTGCATCAGTTTTGTTTTTCCTTCCTTCGTTCCTACTGTATTTATATTTATTACTGTTCTCAGACAGAGATTGCAATTTTTGAATACTCTATCACTGCTGAGGCTTTCCCACATGCTCTACTTTCTCAAAGGTTACATTATGGTTGGTACTTAATATGTGTCCTGTATTATATTTCATGAAATAAAGCATTTGCTGTAAACTATATATATATATATATATTTTACCCAACGTTGCCACCTTTTATTGAACTGGCTTGAATCCTCTCTACAACACTGTACGCTTCTGTAATTTTTATTAAATTTTTGGCAGACGTTTATATTTGCTATTGCACTTGGATATTAGAACCACCTTTCATTATCTTTTTTGAATGAACATACGTTAAGGTTTTTTTTAAAGGTTCCGCATTCTAGTTTCCTGCTTCATTTTCTTGAAAATATTCAACAGTGCTTCAGAAAATGCATTTACTTTAATTTTGTAAGTCCCACTAGGTGTTCCCTTGTCTGCTATAGCTCTCTTGCTTTGTAATTGTTTTTGACGTCTTCACTAAAGCTTCCTATAACTGGTCTTTGAATGACTTCTCTGTTAGTAGTTGTGTCCTGTATTCTTCAAACATTATTTTTGTTACTCTTTTTCCCTTATAGATATATTGTAATTGTTAAGGTGCTCTGACAAATCTTAACTTGTTTGAAAGGCAGCCCACGTTTACTTTTAGTACTGTACTGTTGATATGTATGAGTATAGCCTGGCCTACAGCATGCTGCTTTTAAGCATTTTACCTTTATAACCTTTGACCTCATGTTAGCCCTGTACTGTTCATATGAATGAGTACAGCCTGGCCTACAGCATGCTGATTTTAAGCATTTTACCTTTATAACCTTTGACCTCATGTTAGCCCCGTACTGTTGATGTGAATGAGTATAGCCTGGCCTACAGCATGCTGCTCTTAAGCATTTTGCCTTTATAACATTGACTTCGTGCTAATGATTACTTAAGCTCTGAATTTGCAGCCTGCATGTCAGGTTTTTATAACTAATCGTTTTCACCACAGTTCTTTGTTCCCATGACTCCCTGACTATTTAATTCAGTATTTGGTCTGACTTTCTACTGCATTTGCTTATTTGTCTGCATAGGATCAAAAGATTGCACCCTTTGAAACTCCATTTTTGTTTAACCCTTCTAACCTCTGTCAGTGAACGTCATTATGGGGCCCAGTTGTTTAAAATATTAGCTGTCCTTCTGTGCAGTTTCTCTGTCACTCACTTGCTGTTATATTTCCCTTTTTTTCAGTTAGCTTCCTATGGGTACTTAACTGGAAATGCCCTTTCTTGTCACAGAAACATTTTATAGCATTTGCTTTTATCTATATTCACAGCATCCAAAAACCTGCTCTGCAAATGCTTGAAATCACAGTTTCCTTCTAGCTGACTTTCCCGTACCTGTGACTTGCCCCGCACTGACTTATGTTTCCCTAATGACAGGTATTACTTAGTCTCCACTTAGGAGTAATTATCTTTATTAGAAATTCCACTTACAAAGCCAGGAGAGCTGCCACAGAAAAAAAAAACATTTATCAATGTTGCTGCTAGCATCTGGAATGCGTTGCCAGAAAATGTGAAAAATAAAATGTACTGTTTCCTCATGCATTCTCCCAAAATGAACATCTTTGTATTACCATTTTGAAGGCAAAATGGGTGTCTTATTTTCTCACAAGTCAGACTGTTACATTTGCAGTACTACCCTACCATTTGTATTCGCTACTGTTAATTCTCTGTCCTTGTAGTTTTATTGTCAGTTCAAACGGGTTACAAGTGCTGCTGTCCCTAGGATCCTGGTTAAGTCGCATGCAAATAGCCGTTTTGTATGTATGTACCCTTACACAAATAGTAGTGCATGTATGTGCCCTTACACAAATAGTAGTGCATGTATGTGCCCTAACTCAAATAGTAGTGGATTTGCCATGGTGTTGTGAAGTCAGTCTTAGTTAATGAACCTTTCCTTTAAGTTGATGCTTTATTTTGCTTGTCATAGGATCATAGGAAGTTACTAGGCTACTAATGGCCCTAGGGGGCCTTACAAGCCAAGCCAAGTTCTACCCTTATTTCCGCAGTCAGTACCTAATATCTTTGTCTAAGAGGGACATAGGTGGAACCCCCGGGGTGAATTTATGGTTACCCATCCAGTCATCCAGATTGTGTGTGAAGAGGGCCAGTGAGGTGCTCTGTTTGACATGAAGTGGGAGTCTGTTCTAAAGCAGTGGTAACCTCTGGGAGACAAATCTGTCCCTCCAGCAGGTTGTATTAATGTCACATACCAGGTTAAGGTCTTTAGAGCAAGAAACATGTGTACAGTTTGACTTGCGGATGTGCTGCATTTCCAGTAAAGCAGGGTCAGAGATTGCCTCTGAGTAGTCTGTATGGAACAGAATAGTGACAGTGATTTCAGATGATCCACAAAGGACAGGTGCTGAAGACCTTGAATGTTCCTTATGAGTAACCTTTGTGGTTTCTTCAATTGCTGCAGATGCTAGGAAAGGTACATACCAAAAGGGGCGTTGTGTAATTACTGCCTGATGAGGGAAGAGTGTAGGCAGGTTATAACTTCTTGGTCTTTATCTGCGTCTCCCATTCTTTTCCTCTCTGATTTGTATTGCCACTTGGTGTATGTCTCTCACTTGACTCTGCAGTTTCCTTTTCAACATGCACTGCACGAACATGTACATCAATGCATGGAACTAGCCATACCCAACAGAACCAAGAAGCTTTCCTCCAAAAAAAGGAAGCCAATCTGGTGGTTCCCTGTCATTAATAAACTCTACAACAGAAGGAAGAAACTATTGCAGAAAAAGATGTCGTCCCAAGACTGGATAAACTCCTTATTAGTCTCAACAAAAGTTGAGATCCCTCATCAAATCCTCTAAAGCCAGCTATGAAGGCAGAATTGCGACAGACACTAAAAACAATCACAAAGCCTTCAATAGCTATATCAAACACCTCCACTGCAATGCCCAGATTTGCTGTGAGATACTGCACAATGATATCTCCTATACTGAGCCAACAGATATTTCCAACATGCTGGCCGACAGATTCAGTGCTAACTTTACCCCTCTCTTCCCCCATAAAGGACCAATCACAATACCGGAAGAATGCCAGGCACCCAGTATTACTGCAGCACAGGTTAAAGCTGCATTGTCCAAGGCCAAGAATGCAGCTTCCATGGGACCCGATAATATCCCTGGCTGTGTTCTACATGAACTACAAAGTGAACTGGCACCACATCTGTGTGCCCTTTTCAGTCACAGCCTCACCTCAGGCTTTGTCCCTACTGAATGGCGCACAACACGGAGGGACTCTGGGTGACCAGGTTCACAGACGACTGCAAGCTGGGAGCCATTATTAACTCCCCAAGTGATGCAGACATCCTACAGAAAGGCCTCACTGAGCCCACTGACTGGTGGGGAAACCATGGCCTTAAGCTTAACGCCAAAAAAATGCATAGTCACCCCCTTTGGTAAAAACTCAGTTCCCACTAATTACCACATCAATGGGAGCCCACTGAACACTGAAGGCATTATAAGAGATCTGGGGACAAAGGTTGACAGCAACCTCTCCTTCGACCACCACATTGCCACTGTGGTCTTAAAGTCCTTCTGTGTGGCAGATCTCATTACCAAGGGTTTTGCATCCAGGAAGAAAGAGTTCATCTTCTCTCTCTGCTCTTCCCTCATTAGACCAATCATGGAGTATAATGCCCCATTTGGCATGTACCTCACTAGACACCTGCAACAGCTGGAGAGGCCACAGAAGTACCTCATGAAGAGGATCATAGGTGTTAAACACATGTCCTACACGAACAGACTCAAAAGACTCCAGCTACTCTGTGTCTCATATCGCGTACTTAGAGGCTATTTCTGCTTGACTTACAAAGCCGATGTTCTTCATCTCACATTGCTGCAGTCCTTACACTTGGGTAGTCCGCTGTCCTCGGTCGGCCCGAATATCAAAGTATTAGGCTGACGTCGGTCAAGGCGCTTAAGACTGACATCAGAACGTCAGGGTACAAATGCGCATGACCGACGTCATATCCTCAGTCTTTTTTGCCGCATGGTCCGATGCAGAAGCAGCGTTGCAAGTGCCGTTCGGCGTTCTGAAATTTTTCGAATTCGGAGTTTCAGACCGAGTCAAAGTTGGCTAAGTACCCGTTGGGAATATTTTAGTTTTTCTTGCCTCAGTGGTTTACCGGATGTCAGAAAAAGTGAATAACTGTATTTCTTGTGGGAAGCAGATACCGCATAGGGATTATCATACTTTGTGTATTCCTTGTTTGGGGCCTGAGCACGACGTTGTTGGGTGTCGCTTTTGTGCTAGGTTCAATAAGCGCACTATTAAGCGAAGGTTAGATTGTGCCAGGTTGGTCTTGGGGAAGCGGTGCAGTTATAATATGCCGCCGGATGCTGCGCCCGCTTCTTCGAAGAAGCGCAAAGACAAAGCAGCTAAACCCAGGCAAGAAGAGTCATCCGTACCGGACGCTGGTTCTTTAGAGGCGTCAGTGGAACCGGTGGTTCCTCCGGAGGCTTCTCTGGAGTCCCAGGGGGAGACTTTGATATTGCAGGATGTGGCCTCTCAGGAGGCAGGTCAGGCTGAAGGGGCTTCTCAAGTTACTGTACTCCCCTCCCTTCCTAGGGTGGTTAGGCCCTCTCCTTCTGTTTCCAAGGCTTCTCCCAGAGGCAGGCCAGGTTTAGCTTCTGTTGGTGTCACTCCTAGTTCTACAGGATCTGTGCCCAAGAAGCACATGCTTAAAATGGCAGAAGATTTAATTACTTTGATTAGAGGTTCTTTGCCCCTCCTGATAAGAGGCCTAGGGTGGAACCAGAGTTGGGGAGTTTTGAGCAGGCTTCGGATGTTTCAGAGTCTTCGGCTGAAGACTTGCAGGAGTACTCTCCTTATTCTGATTCTGATGCAGATGATTCGACTCCTTCTGCTTCTCCTCCAGAGGATTTTTCTTTTCAGAGACTCTTCATTCCATGAGGGAACATTTTAAGTGGGAAGGTCAGGACTTCTCTGATTCCAGGAAAAGGCTTAGGGAATTTTGCTTTTACCCCAGCATAGGCCTTTGGCTATACCACCTGTTCTGGATGTTGTGGAAGATGTGTTTGCAGAGGCTTCACTTAATCCTGATTCTTTGCCTCCTGCTCCTGTTAAACCGGATAGGTATTACAGGGTGCCTGAGGCTCATAAATATCTTTATAAGAGTCCTAGGGCGGACCCAGAAACTGTTAGTCAGGGACCTAAGGGTGTCAAGGCCTCTGTTGTAAAAATCCGGTTCCTCCAGATAAAGAGGCCAGAGCTTTGGATAGATGGGGAAAGAAAGTCTATACTTCTTCCACCTTAGCTATGAGAGCTTTGAATTGCCAGTTTCACATGTTGAAATATCAAAACTATCTTCTTTCTCAATTGAAGTCTAAGGTAGATGCTCTGGCGGAAGGCATTGAGTGTAAAGAATTACAAGATTTGGTGCATGTCTCGGAACAGGTGGGTAAGCATTCTTTGCAATGTGGTTTTGATGCTGTACAGGCCTCGTCTAGGGTGGCTGCCACTGGTTCAGTTCTTCGCAGGCACGCCTGGCTGAGGGATCAGAATTTATCTGACCATGTTAAGACAAGGATTTTGGATGCTCCTTTACAGTCTGATGTGTTGTTTGGTTCACCTGTGGAGTCAGTCTTGAAGAAAATGGAATACAAGGCTAAGTCTATGCAGGCTGTTAAAGATTTTTTGCAAGTTCAGCCTCCGAAGTTTAGTAGGAATTGGCCTGCTAAGGGGTGGACATATCCTTCTTATGATTCTCAGTCTAGGGGTAGATCTAGACGTGGTAGGGGCAGAGCTCAGAGTTCCTTTAGACCTAGAACGGGGAGTTCACCTGCACAGTCTTCGGGTGAGGGCAGGGGCCAGTCCTTTCGTAAACAGGCCAAATGACCTACCTTTTCAGCTGCCAGATCCTTCTTGCCTGGCAGCACCTTTGGGAGGAAGGTTGGCACTCTTCACGGAAAATTGGAGTTTGATTACTCAAGACAGATGGGTATTGGATATCATACACCAAGGTTACAAGTTTTATTTCCATACCTTGCCTCCTTTCAAAGGCATGCCAGACGTTCCTCCTCAGCAAAGACTAGAGGCTCACAAATAAATTTCTCTGCTACTTCAAATAGGGGCCATACAACCGGTCCCTCTTCCAGAAGTAGGCCTAGGATTTTATTCTCGCCTGTTCCTAGTACCAAAGAAGGGGAACACGTGGAGACCAATTTTGGATTTATCTATCCTCAACACATATCTGGACATTCCCAAGTTCAAAATGTTGACGTTACAACAGCTTTTGCCTCTGCTGGGCAAAGATCACTGGATGGTGACTCTGGATCTCAAGGAGGCTTACCTTCATGTTCCTATCAGGCTCAGTTGCAGGAAGTATCTGCGTTTTCGGGCTGGGACTTCTCATTATCAGTTCTCTGCATTGCCCTTTGGCTTATCTACTGCGCCCAGAGTGTTCACGAAAGTTCTGGCTCCAGTGATAGCTTTCTTCAGGCTAAGAGGAATACAGATCTATCCTTATTTGGACGATTGCCTGATTCTGGCCCAAGAAAAGGACGAACTTCTTCATCATTTACAATATGTGATAGCAGTGCTAAGATGCCTGGGGTATTCTGTGAATGAAATAAAGTCCAGTCTAGTACCCTCTCAGGACATGTGCTTTCTGGGTGTGAGACTGAATACAGCGTCCCAGATGGCCTTTTTGACCCCGGACAAACAAAAGAATCTTTCTCTTTACTTCCATCAATTGTCTCATCAGTCCAGGCTGACTGCAAGGACAGTCCTTCAAGCCTTGGGGTTCATGGCATCTTGTATTCTGGTGCTTCCCAATGCCAAACTGCATATGAGGAAGCTACAATGGTATCTCAAAAATGTATGGACACAGCACTGCCAAGATATGGACACTGTCATTCAGATAATACCTTTCATTCAAAAGGATTTTTTGTGGTGGGTTCAGGAATGTCACCTAAACAAGGGACTCTCTGTGACCCGACCAGAGGCGAGTCAGATTCTAACGACAGATGCCTCAGACAAAGCTTGGGGAGCTCATCTAAATGGAAAGTGGGTACAAGACACGTGGCCTGCCAGACTTCAACATCTACATATCAACTTGAAGGAGATGTTAGCAGTCCAATTTGCATTAATAGCTTTCAAGGATTTACTTCTTCCAGGGCAGGTGTTGGTTCTAACAGACAACACAACTGTCATGTGGTACATCAACAAGCAAGGGGGAACGCATTCTTATCCTCTATGCAGGCAAGCAATGATTTTGTGGGAGACTGCTCTCAGTTTACAGCTGAATCTTCAGGCAAGGTTTCTGCCGGGAGCACAGAACTCCTTAGCAGATGTGTTGAGCAGACAAATTATGGATCCCCACGAGTGGAAATTGGATCCTCATGTATTTCAGAAATTGACAGTGTTATGGGGAACTCCAGACATAGATCTGTTCGCTTCTCCACTAAACTACCAGCTGCCAAAGTTTTGCACAAAAAGGTTTCATCCCGCAGCTTGGAAAGTGGATGCTCTTTCATTCAATTGGAGCAATCTTCATGTGTATGCCTTTCCACCTCTGCCTCTCCTCCCAAAGGTACTCCTGAAGGTCAGACAGGACAAGCCAAAGATGATTTTAATAGCTCCAGATTGGCCTCGACAGCACTGGTACCCATTACTGAGAAGTCTGGTACGGGAGCCTCCATGGCCTTTGCCTTCGATTCCACACCTGCTGTCTCAGGAGAACAGTCATTTACTCAATGTCAAAATTCACTCTCTACATCTAACAGCCTGGCATATTCTGTTTTAAACCCTGGAGGGTCTCAGCTTCCACAGCAAGTTTTGAATGTTATTTTGGAGGCCAGAAGGCCTAGTACAAGGAAAGTGTACGCAGATAAATGGAAGAGATTTTTATTTTGGAGTACAGCAAAGGAATTTGATGTTTCTAAGCCTAATTTAAGTGTGGCTCTTCAATATCTTACTGAGTTACTGGACAAAGGTTTGTCCTTCTCTTCTATTAAGGTTCATGCTGCAGCAATTTATGCTCACTATGACTGTGACCCACCATTGTTTTCTCATCATTTGTTTAAGCAATTCCTTAGAGGGGCAAAGAATATAAGACCCCCACGTAGAGCTCCTACTCCTGCTTGGGATCTCAATTTTGTGTTGGAGAAACTCACTCTACAACCTTTGAGCCTACAGATACTGCCGAGTTGAAATATTTATCATGGAAGACTGTTTTTTTGTTGGCCATTACCTCTGCGAGAAGGGTTTCTGAATTACAGGCCCTTATGGCGGTTGAGCCTTTCTTAATTTTCCATAAGGATAGGGTATCTTTGCGTACTAATCCTTCCTTTATGCCTAAAGTGGTTTCTAGTGTGGCTTTAAACCAAACTATTCATTTGCCTACTTTTTATGCAAACCCCCCAAAATAAAGGGGAAAAGATTTTGCACACTTTGGATATACACAGGCAGTTGTGATATTATTTGAGCAGAACTAAAGGGTTCAGGCAGTCTCAGCAGTTATTTGTTTCTTTTGCTTTGGGTTCTCAGGGCAAGCCTGTGTCAAAACAAACTATTTCTAAGTGGATTGGGTTTTGTATTGCTTTCTGTTATTCCCATCATGGTAAGGAGATTCCAGTTGGGATTAGGCCTCATTCCACTAGGGCTACTGCCACTTCTACAGCTTTTTAAGGGGTGGCTACTAAAGATATTTTGGAGGCAGCTACTTGGAGTTCAGTGCATACTTTCTCTAAGCATTACCACCTTCCACTTTACTCTAAATCTAGGGCTGGTTTTGCCACTGCAATTTTACAGGGCATTTTGGCAGCTCCTAATGCTTTATAGTTTTGCCATCCTCCCTTACCTCTGCTTTGGGATTCTACCCAAGTGTAAGGACTGCAGCAATGTGAGATGAAGAACATAGTACAGTTTTGTACCTACCATAAATGTAGATGTTCAAGATCCACATTGCTGCAGTCCAATTTACCCTCCCTCCTTCCCTCTGTAGTTAGAGGCGGTTGTGTAGTTTGGGTTGTGAATATTGTGGATATTGTATATATTGTACATATGATTAGTGCAAGGGTGGTTGGTTGTTTTTGCTGTCTTTTGGTTTTGACCTTTCTTTTTAGGGTCTTCTGACATCTGGGGCAAGAAAAGACTGAGGATATGACGTCGGTCATGCGCATTTGTACCCTGACGTTCTGATGTCAGTCTTAAGCGCCTTGACCGACGTCAGCCTAATACTTTGATATTCGGGCCGACCGAGGACAGCAGACTACCCAAGTGTAAGGACTGCAGCAATGTGGATCTTCGAACATCTACATTTATGGTAGGTACAAAACTGTACTTTTCTGACCCAGCTCTGTTAGAAATGCTACATCTAAAGAAATCCCAATCCCTCCACACCACATGCTCCAGAGACCTCAGCCTCATTACCACAATCAACAGAACATGCTGGAGGGACAGGTTCCTCACCCAGAGACTGCCCATGCTCTGGAATAGACTTTCTCATACATGTCAAGAGAGCACGTCGCTGACCCTCTTCAAGAGAAATCTTGATGAGTGGATGGGTGATGGAAAGTTCACCCCGGGGATCATTCCAGTGGTTCTACTTGATAGAGGCACTGGGAACTAACGTCAGGCGGGATGATGCCAGGGCACTTCTGTGGGCTAGGCTTATAAAGGCTCCAGGGCCATTAGCCTAGTACACACCTATGAACATGTACCCTGTTTTAAGATGCGTTCCACTCAAAGTTGATTTATTTGATACATTAAGTCTCTTTTACATGTTCTACTACCTTTTGTCTCTCATCTCATTTTAAGTTAAATTTTAGCTATTTGTGATTAAAGTTAAACTGATTATTCTACTATAGACACCTATTGTTTTTTTCCCTCCAAAATGACTACTCTTTTCTGATTGTCTGTTATGTCTAGCTCCTTCCAAATTCCGATTTCGACGTAATTCAAAAAAGCAGAAGGTGACATCATACCCTCACACTGTTAGCATGCATGTTACCATAGTAACCACATCCTAACAGCAAATGTCAAACAGTTTTGCTGCACCCCCAACTCCCCCTGCTTATTATATATACCAACTCCGACATTGCACTACAGTGAAGGAAAGGGTAAATTTCCTGATCGCCATTTTAGTGGGATCTCCACTCAGATTGTCGAACCTATATCATTGAATGAACACTAACATTAGCTAATACAGCTCTGACATTTAAGAAACTGGCATTACGAAACTTTGAAAACAAGCATTCAAGTTTCAAAGTTCACATAACTGGGGTCCAGGGAAGTAAATACTGTGGGAAGAAATATCCAGGGAATTGTTATGGCTAGGCTTGTATAGGCCCTAGGGCCAATAGCCTAGTACCAACCTATAAACCAAATTCATCCTTGTCCTATCTAGATTTCCCTGGTCATTGCAAATATCACCCTCCTTCCTTTTCCCACTGAAAAAGGATGATGTGCAAAAACCCCTTTACCTGATGAGCAGATGTAGTAAATGAATGCATTTTAGGCCTCATGGGGACAGATTAATGTAGTTTAACGGATCTACCTGACAACATTGACAGTGCATAACACCGACAACGACATCACCAACACCACATAATCGACAGTTCAGAAACACGACACCTCATACACTCAACACATCATAACAACAACCAACAAACAAAACAAATCCCCTGTCCAAAAACCACACACACAACACAAGCACACCAAAATCCTAACAAACAAACACTAAACCTTACATACACAACTATCTACAACCCTAACCGAAACCCTAACCCTAAGGTCCGTCACTATCGCACACTCACCTAACCCGCGCCCTAACCCTAACTCACTTAACCCGCCCCTAACCCAAAAAATATCACTACTGCACCCTTACCTAACCCGCGCCCTAACCCTAACTCACTTAACCCACCCCTATCCCTACAGACCGTCAACATCGCACACTTACCTTACTTGCTCCCTAACGTCCGTCACTACCACATACTTACACATCCTTTCCCCATCTCGGTGTTCTCCGCGTCGGTGTTTTCATCCGTCGGTCTTCTGACTTGTCGATCTTCTGGCGTCGGTGATTTCGTTGTCGGTCTTCTCACCTGTCGACGTTCTCAGGTAGACCCAGTTTAACATGTGTATAGTTCCTGGTTAAATAAACATGATGATCAAAACATGCATACAGTCAAATAATAATGTACTATCCCCACAAATACCTCCTTAAAATATGACAACATTCACAACGACAAAATGCTGTAACTTAAGTGCTACAATGTGTTTTCCACCCCATCTTACCAAAATTATGTGGACAGTTTCTTAGTAAAAGGCTTCATAAACCTTTTATTAAGAATACAGTCAAATAATTATACTTAATCCCTTGCTGATATTAGCTGAGGGATTGTGTGGGGTGCGTCCATGTACTTTAATGGACAGGAACCCATGCATGCTTTGTAATACATTCCTTAAAGTCTATGGATGCACTCACATGTACACCCTATTTTGACATCCCCAAGGGTAAAGTTCATTGAATTTTGTGATGTCATGTATGGAGATTTATTTTTTTATGAAGAGTATAATTTAAAACTTGGCACTGGAAAACAGATACCAATAGGAGAGACATACAGAATGGTACTAGATGCATAAGATCAAACAAAAAGTGTGACACAATACTTTAAAATGAGAATGAAATGTATTATGCTAATATTCTTCCAGCCTATCTTCGACACTAATCTTCTGTCATCTTCTCATCCTTGCATATGGTCCTTCACTTTCTGTTTTTCAGTCCTGTTTCCACTCCACCTACTTAGGTTTCTTCTGCCACTGAGACGAAACATATTCTACATTTATCTTACATGAATATTATGCTCTTGAAGGGTGTTCTGTTCACTCAGAGATGCAATATCCAAAAAATACAATTATAGGACTTAAACTGACAGCAGTTGTTAATCTTTATTTTTAAATGATGTTCCAGTGTGTCTCTTGTAATGGGTTTATAACAGTAATACGTTTTATTCTATGTGGATAAGTTTGGTGTTCCTGATTCAAGCTCTGTTGTATTGTTTATAATGGTAGCTGTTAGTGTATTGTTAAAATAACTGGGAGCTTTTCTACCCAGGACTCTGTTGAAAAGGGCCATCAGCCCAGGCAGACTATCCTGATCAACAAGTGGAAATAAATAAACATCACGTGGGACTATGTGTAGAGCTCTCACCCTTATTTATGGCAGAAATACACTAGGCACACAGTAAGGGGATCAGTTATATCCTTTGCCAGTGGTTCTAAATATAATGCAAATAACAAATGAGAAAGAGGACACCCCTGCCTGGTTACTCTGCTCAAGAAGAAATTTTCAAAGAGGAATCCACCTACTTTAATTTTCACCTCTGATCCCTCATATAGATTCATAATCAAACTTATAATTTTATCAGGGAGTGCAAATGCTTCCATTGCCCTGATTGTAAACTCCCAACTTATGCTGTCAAATGCTTTCTCTGCATCAAGGCCCAGTAACAACAGCGGTATTTTCTTACATTCTGTTCCCTCTGGATCATCAGGGTTCTGTTAATGTTATCAAATTTTTGCCTCCCCTCCCCAAAACCACACTGATCCATATTGATCAATTTTGGCATCACTTTTGCCATTTGTTTAGCCATTATAGACATGAACACTTTATAATCCTAGTATAGTATTAAAATGAGTCTGTATGAAGCTGGATCTGATGGATCCTTTACCCTCTTTAGGTATTACAGCTACCACTGCTTTCTTCCAGGATGTTGGTATTTCTCCTCCTCTAAAAATACTGTTAAACAGAACTTTCCAAATCTTTATCAGTTTTCCCTCCTAGCTTCCAAACTTCCACAGGAATACCATCTATTCCTAGGGACTTTCCTGTTGATTGGTTATACATCACAATTTTTATCTCATCTCTTCATATCCTAACCGTTAGTAACCAAGTCTCATCTGCCTCTAACCTTGGCATATTTAATTCTTCCATAAGCATTTCCATTTGTACCTTGTCTTGATTTCCATATTTCTCTGCTTTATACAAACTTTCCTAGAATTTCCAAAATATTTCTAATACCGCTACAGGATCTTTTGTTGTTATAGGCTCCCTAAGCTTGGCGAAAACGTTTTCTACTTTCTGTTGCCTGAGTCGTTGTACTAAATATTTTTGCGCTGTAGAGTTATTATATTTCTAAACTCATGCATATTATCGAGGTAATCCTTTATTTTCTGTTTCTGTTTAACATTCTGCAGTTGCTCCCCTTCTTGTTCTGTGAAATTACCCCTATTCTGCAATGCTTTAACTTTTGTCAGTCCCTCTAACTTGTTACTTCTTAACCATATCTCCCTTTCTTTTATTTCCACCCTATTTTTAAATTCCACTTTAATTTTACCCCACTCCTTAGCTGTATTTTCAGAAGAAATTTCTATCATCTCTAATTGCTCCTGAATAATTTTCGCTACCCAGTGTCTCATTTTTATTTCATTATCCTGTGTTTTTATTTTAGTTATTATTGGTACATGATCTAAAATAGTTATTAGGTATGTATCAAGACCTTCAGTTAAATCCACATGTTCCTTTGAAATATAAATTCTGTCTAGCCTAGCACAGTTTTTGTATCTTGGGGGATTGTACGTAAATTCACTTCAAACTCCTAGTGCTGAATTCACATCTTTCATGCCAAATGTTTTCATAAATTTCTTAGAATCTACCTTCCTGTTTATATTTTCCCTTCTGGGCCCCCCAGACATCCCAGAATATTGTCTTGGTCTTGCTGCAGTGTCTGAAACAAATACATCTAGAGCTGATGTTATCTTTTTCATCTGTTCCTCAACTGATGGGTCTCAGATGTGACATTGGATCTGTCCTTGGGCCACTCTGATAGACTTTAGGCTCCATAGCTCGAGCTTCTCTCATTAACCAGAATCCATCTCTTCTTATTAGTTACCTCAGATCTTGTTTGCCACTTTAGTGATAAGATGTGGTGAGTGTTAGCTTGACTGTGGCAAATAAGTGATATTTTTCAATAATTTTTATCCAGTTGATTATCTTTTCTATATTTTCTATGTATCCTCCTGTACAAAAAAAGTGTTTCATAAATAGATTTAGAGAGCTTCTTTTAAGATTTAATTAGATAGCCTTTTTCATAGGACCTTTCAGCCCTTACGGGCTCTCTCGTTACCCCCATGGTATTTCTTACTCCCATTGTTGATGTTACTCTTCCCCCTGCTACCCTTGGGTATTGTTGATTACCATTGTTGGTATTTTATCTGTTTAGCCTTTCCTTTTACAGGTACCTCTTTTCTTAGGATGTAAGAGAAATCGGGTTTTAAAAAATACTCCGCTTACAGGTACAAAATTCCCAGTTCCAGTAGTCATTTGGAAGTGGTCAAGGTCACTTTAATGTAGAATGTGAAATTTGTACCAGTTTTAACAACAGAGTCCTGGCCATGAGAAAGAATAAACTGATATTAAAAGGGTGTCTTCCTTCTTCAGCTTTATCTATTTCTGGAATCCCTTCCTCCTCCAAGAAGTTCTCAGGAGAAACACAAGACAAAAACAAGGACTCAGGGAAGTGCTCCTCTGACCGCTCTCCTCCTTCCACTTCTTCAGGCTCAGCTCTGTCCAAGAAAGTTTCTGAAATGACAGATCTGTCAACCTCCATGGCCCTGACACTGACAAAATCTCAAACCTTGGGATCCATGCTCTCATTCAGATCTGACTCGATCCAAGTCACCTTAGGTTCCTGCTAGATTTTATTCAGAACCAGTAACATCGAGGCTGCGCTCTTCCTTCCCTCAGGACCTGCCTCAAAAAGTATCCTTTTCATCTTCGACATCTTCTCCCCTCAGGTCATCTAGGAGCTTAACAGAACCAGATGTAAATAGGATAATGACAAAATTTCTCAGAACCCGGATCCAGTTTGGTGTCGTTCTGTCTTCATCTTCCATCAGAAACGTGAGCCTTTCTAATACACAGCTCCAACCTTTGACTCTAGTCAGATCCATACAGTGGTTTTGGAAATATCAGACTTGAGAAATCAAAGTATGCCTGGGTCAGCTCAGAAGACTTGACTTTCCTCAATTCAGACGCATCAGTGCTGGATCTGGGGTCGCAGGATCAACTCCAGTGTTCTTGGACCCATCCCTCCCTCTCAGAACTTCAGCGCTCGACAGCTTGTATCCAACCTCAGCTTCGAGGCAGCAGCCGGGGGGGGGGTCCATTCTGCCTGCACAAGCTTTTACAGATCTTGTGATGTTTAAGCTTGGCTCCCCATGGCTTGAGCTTTTGAAGTAGTGGAGAGAGCCTTCTTCTCTTGTAGAGAAAAGACATCTTTGCTTCTCTCAGGTCCACCCCATGCTCAACTATCTTTTATGGAAGTTGGGTCTTTTCATCTTGCCCCATTGGGACAACCAGTCTGATCAAGTCTCAAGATTGTCCTCATTCAGGACTCCACTGGTGCTTCCGAGTCCTCGACCCCCTTGGAAATGGATGTGTAAGAGCTGACATCTCGACTCTCCGCAAGTGTCTTTAACCAAAGACAGTGAATTCAGTGAAGGGGAAAAGTATCCCAGATCACCCCTTGAGAATGTCTCCTTCAGTAAAATATTCAAACTTTTGTGATAGAAAGGTTTGTTGGTCTTCTGACCCCCTCCTCCCTTTCCAAGAGGAGTCAGTGTTCCTTGAAACTTTCAGAACCAGCTCATCTATAACTTGGGTGCCCCCCCCCTCCCAGAGGATGAGACTCCCAATGGGCTTGGAAGGGTCTGGATGTCACTAAGCTCATCCTAAAATATCTTGACAAGTGTACTCTTTCCACTCAGGCTCCATCAGTAACCACAGGCAATCCACTCTGTTCACCATCCAAGCATCACCATAACCTTCTAAATTCAGAGAGCTGCTGTCTTCTCCACAACTTAAGTCCCTTAATGCTATTAATTTAGTCTTTTTTCTTTCCTGTGTCATTCTTTTGTCCATTGGTCTATTTTTTCCATCATACCAATAATTTCATTAGCTTAACACAAGCTTTAATTTTGTTGTGTTTTAATTTTGCATTTGCGTCATAATCCTTTGATTTCATATACAAACTTATCTTTTATCAGCTGTTTTTCTTGGTTTCTAGTTGTAATTAGGTCATGACTGAAAAAGAACTCTGTCAGTCCAGTTCATCTACATCATTTAAATACAAATAAAATATGCTTGAGGAAAGAGTGGAAAGGGGAGGCATTATAGATTTTAATGTAAAATGTTAAAGGAATCAATGTTCTGTTATACGTCTGAAGAGACAATATCGCACAGTTTTAAAAACAGAGGGAGAAAAAATCAATAAGGATATATCATTTTATGTTGAGAGTTGTAAGTGCACAGAACAATGCCTTTCAGTTGGGAATCAGTACCAGTGAAAATTTTTCCAGTGACGCAAGATGGGCATAAAGCTTTACCAGAGAGGCATACCTCTCAACATCTTGGCATAAGAATTCTGGACAAAGGCCCAAATTCAGGAACAGATTTTAAATATTGCTGTCATAAACTTAGAAGAATTTGCATTTGAATACATTTTCTGAATGATTTGAAGTGTTTGTGTCTTTCATTATTTAGTGATTTCAATCCTCAAATGATTTGCTGGAAAACCACAGTTTTGTGAAAGCTGTGCTAGTGGCCCTTTACTCTTCTCTTGCTTCAGCTCATGTTCATCCTGCCTATGTTGTGTGAAAATGTCTTAGATTTTATTGAGCTGGGAGGTAAGGAGGTTTGTTCTTGGTCAGGATTTGGCCTTCAGGTCAAGTGCAGGGTGAATGCTGTGGATTTCCTTGGATCAGAGAGGGATTGAGATGGATGTGAATTTTAAAATACCCGTGAGAGGACTGGTTCACTAGTGGAAAAGACATGTCTTTCTTTGTACCACTACTGATAATCTGGGTTCAGAATCAGATTCTGATTGTTGGAGGAAGGGTTTGGACTAGCCCATGTTTGGCACCTTGGGTTGAGTTGCCACCGAGAGAACTCTTCCTGTCTTTTTAATGTTCTTCTTGTGGAAATGTGCACTTTTGCGGAATCTGGAAGTGGATTTTTTAGTGTGTGTAGTTAACAGATCCTCCATTTTGTTACACTAAGTGTTCCCTTTTGTCACTTCATTAGATAACTCCATCTAGCTAATAAAAGTGTTTATTTTTCTGTTTCTTTTGTACTTTTACAACTTATGCATAAAGTACAGTTTTTGGTTGTTTTTTAGTATGATTGTAAACTTGCCGTGAGCAGTAGTGGCTACTTGGTGGTTCTGAGGGGTGGACATTATTGGCTGGAGTTCGAACTACTTTCTTGTTGGTTCTTTATTTTCCACTTGGCTTGCGGTGCTCTGTGCTGCACTCACTGCACAATGTTGTATTCAACAGACTCAAGTGCTTTCACTTTCAGATTGTCTCTCTAAGATACTTTAGTAATAGCTTTGTAGACCACAGAGTTAAGCAGAGATGTATATTTACTAGTCAAATGAGATTGCATAGCCATTCTGATTATCTGCTACCTACGTGGTGTTGCTGCTCAAATCACATTTTCTGTAGCCACACTTATTCGTTATCATCAACAACCCCCTTCCCCATTTTCTACATGGGGCTGCACTCTTGTGTTAACTATTGCCACCTCTCTTGATTCAGTGCTACACTCCTGCCTTCTTTGACATTCATGCCTGTCTGTCAGAAATCTTCTCTCACACAATGTATCCATCTCTTTGCTGGACGCCCTCGTTTCCCCTTAACCTTCTTCCTGTCTATCCCATATCTTCTTCACCAGATTGTCTTCTGCTTTTCTGCACGTGCCCAAACCACCATAATCAGTTCTCTTTTATCTTTTCTGCAATTGGAGTTACTTTGGCTTCTGCTCTTATGTCCTTATTTCTTTGTCTGTCCCACAGTGTGCAACCTGTGACCTGTCTCAGGCATTTCATTTCCATGACCTCTAGCGTCCTCATCTTCTTTGCCTTTACTGCACAGGTTTTTGTACCATACAGTACTACTGGTTGCACTGCTGTTTGTACACCTTAATTTTCATTTTCTTTGGCATTTTTCTGTCATACACTACATCTGACACACTATGCCAGTTGGCCGCAGCCCCTCTGATTCTAGCTTTGACCTCTCCATTCAGACTTCCCTTCTCCTCAGCCAATCCTCCCAGATATTGAAGCTATTAACTCGTTCCACTATCTTCCCTTCTATCTCACTTCTCAGCTTCTTCTGATTTCCCCAGATTGCTGTCATTACTACTGTCTTTTCTGTAGTTTCATCCCATGTGCCTTCACTTTTGCATTCCGTTCCCCTGTCCTTAACTGAAGTTCTTGCGCAGAGTCTGCCTGTAATGCCACATCATCTGTATGCAGCAACTTTGCTGATCTGTCCCCGCTGACCTGTTTACTAATGTAATCCAACACAAGTATAAACAGCAGTGGGCTCAGAGCTCTACCCTGATGTACACCTACTCCACTGGGAACCCTTCTGTGAGACGGAACACTATTTGTACTTGAGTCAGAGAGTCCTTGTACATAGCCTACACTAATTCTACCAATGTTTCTGGAACTTTGAACCACTGCAGTACTGCCCAAATCCGCTTTCTTAGGATCTTGTCATATGCTTTCTCCAAGTCTAGGAATGCTTAGTTGTACTCTTTCCTCATCTCTAGCTTCTTCTCAACTATCTGTCTCACTGCAAATATTGGGTAAGTAGATCTGAATCCAAACTGCTCATCTCCCATCCTACTTTCTGCTACTCTGCGTATCTATTTACCAATCACCCCCTCTAGAACTTCCATGCAGTGTGACAGGGGTTTGATACCTCTGTACAGCCCACAGTTGTGGATGTCCCCTTTCTTCTTGTACACTGTCACGAGTATGCTTATTCTCCAGTCATCTGGGATACGTTTTTCTCTCCACACTGCTATGAGTGCGCTCAGGAGCCATTTCTCCCCTATTTCACCCAGCATCTTTGTCGTATCTGCTTTGACCTCATGTGAGCCTGCTGCTTTCCCTGACTTCATTTTCTTTAGTGCTGTTCTTTTTTATGGTGGGCTCCTCTTCATCTCTCATTGTAGGTTGTGTCTGGGGCAGTACAGCTTCTGTGAGGTTTTCTTCATTCAGAAGCTGCTGGAAATACTCCTTCCATCTACCTTTGATGTCCTGTGGGCTGGTGAGCAGGTTGTTGCTGGCATCCCTTATGAGCTCTCATTTGAATATTTGCTACTGCTACCAAGATCTAGACACATGCTGGCTCCACCGTGCCCTCACCTTGGGCTTCAGTGCCACCACGGTGGCCTTCCTAGTCATCGCGGCATAGCCCCTTGCTGGCACCAGCCGGTTATGGGCCCAATCCTCCAGAGCAGTCCATTTTCAGGACTAAACCATCTTTACTGGGTATTTCTCCTTTACTTTGAAATTACTAATTTTCAGGGCTAGTTGATTCAGCAGGTGAATTGCTACACACTCCTTAATGGATTCCATCTTCCATGGCCACCATCCTGCGGTCTATATCAATCAACATCTTTTCTGGTCTCTGATGAGCATTGGCATTGGGCACCTTAACCTAGCATTCAGGTCATCCCACAGTGCCATTTCTGTTTACCAAATGTGGCCCACTAGGCGCTTGTATTCCACACCTGGCTCCAAGGCAGAAAGTCGGGCTTCTTACCCATTTAAAGTTTATTTATTTTATTTATTTATTTGCAGTTTGTTTTCCAGGATAGTCCATTGGGCTACAAGGAGCCCATTTTCAATGGAGTCATGGAGAGAAAAGCTCCAGAGAAATACAAATATAGTACAGAAAGAGCACAAATCCGCAATATACATTTCAATTAAATGTTAAATACATATTTTGTATAGTACAAACCCATATTGCACAATTCAAATAGATGTTACATAATACAGAAATAAAAAAAGATTTTCATTAGGAATATTACATCAGGTTAATTCAGTAAGTAGTAGTTTTTTTTTATTTTTATTTTTTTTTAGGGAACTACAATGAGGTAATATTTTAGTTGTTGGTTGAATATGTCCCAAGGGATGTAAAACTTTAGGAGGTAGTGACAGGCAACAAAGTTTGGAAAGTTAGGAAGAAAGTGTGGTAGAATTAGGTTGGATGAGAGCAAGAGCATTTCCATTGTGAAGTAAGGTGCGAGTGCAGTGAGGTTTTAAACAAGGAGAGACTGCTGGTGGTGCGGATGGGAGAAGGGAGAGAGTTCCAGAGGTGTGCAAGAGAGAAGGACATCAATTGATTACCAGCAGGATGTGTTGGTTTATGCAATTTAATTAGGTTTTAGGAATTGGATCTTAGGAGTCTATCTGGTTTATGCATTTTAAAGGTATTTGCTAGGGAGGGGCAGAGAAACGGGTTATGAATGAGTTTGTGTGCTTGGATGAGCTGGGTATATGTGAGGAAGTTTGGTAATTCTAGCCAACTTAGTGAAGGGAATTACAGTGGTGAGAAGACGCTTTATGACCTGCCGCAAATTTGCATATTTTGTTATAACAAGATGAGAGTTTTGTTTTGAGGGAAGATTGTAGGCTGGTTAGGATAGATGCACCATATAAAAGGGATGGGATGAGGTATGTATTGGCTAATGTAATCCTGGTGGTGGGAGAGATAAAGCGACTGTGGCGATAAAGCATACCTAATTTTTTATGGTTTTTTTAATATATTTGTTTGTAGATGTTTATCAAATTTTAGTTGATTGTCAGTGATAATTCCTAGTAGTTTTGTGTCAGAGACTAGTTCTAGGGGGGTATTATTATTGCTGGTAATTATGAAGGATTGTTTGTCTAGGGAAGAGGTTTTGGATGCATTGAATAATATAAGTTTTGTTTTGGTTGCATTAAGGGCTAGATGGTTGTCGAGCATCCACTGTTCAGTGGAAGAGAAGGCGGATTGTGTTAGATTGTTAAGAGTTGTGATGGAAGAGAAGGTACAGATTATAGTAGAATCATCGGGAAATTGGATGAGACTGGAGTTAGGAATGGCTTGGAAGAAATCATTTATGAATATGTTGAATAGCAGGGGGCCTAGAATGGAACCTTGGGAAACGCCTATGGATGTATTAAGGAAGGATGAGGTAGCTTTTTTCCATTTAACTGCTTGTTGCCTGTTTGTGAGATAGCTTGAGAACCACTGGGTAGAGGAAGGGGATAGGTTAAATTTAGAGAGTTTGGTAAGAGGAGGTTGTGGGAAATAGTGTCAAATGCCTTAGAGAGGTCGAGGAAAAGAGTGGCTACAAAGTGGCCAGAGTCGCAGGCTTTGTTGATTATTTCTAGGAAGGAGAGGAGGGCAGTGGAGGTACTATGACCTTGTCTAAAGCCATGTTGTGTGGGGGTAAGAAGCTGATTATTGGTGAGGTAGGGTAAGAGTTGTTGGTGTACACACTTTTCAAGTAGCTTAGAAAAAGGGGATAGGATGGCGATAGGACGAAAGTTTGGGATGTCATTATTATTGCCACCTTTATGGAGAGGAATAATAAAGGCCTTCTTCCAGAGCTGGGGGACCTGGGTTTCTGAGATAGACCGATTTAATTAGTATGCTGATAGGGAGAGCAATGGCTTCTGGGGCTACTTTTAGGAAGTAGGAGGGAATTTCATCAGGGCCATTGGAACCAGGTTTTAATTTTAGGAGAAGTTTTTTTATGGTGGATATAGAGATGGGATTGATAGAGAAAGGTGGAGGTTGGGGGCAAGGGAATGCTAAGGGAGGAAGGGATGGGTGCACGCTGAGGAGGGGTTGTAGAGGTGTTGGTGAAGGATGATGTTAGCTTGCTTATGGACTCTATGAAGAAAGAGTTAAATTGGATGGCCAAGTCCATGTCAGAGTCATCTGGGTTGGGGCAAGGGTTTTCTTTTTTTTCCCGGGTTGAGGAGAGATGAGATTCCTTTACAAAATAGTTTGAGGTTGGTGGTGTGGTTGGTTTGGAGAGTGGAGAAATAGGCTTTGCAGTCTAAGGTAATAATTTTTTTGACTTTATTTTGTAGTGTTTTATATTCGTTTAGGGCAATAGTGGTTTTATTTTTATGGTAACGTGTCCAGGCTTTGTCATGGATCGCATAGTAGCCAAGGTGTTTTTGGTTATCCAGGGTACAGGGTTACTTTTTATACGTTTTGTTTTTAGAGGGGCAAAGGAGTTGAGCAGGTTTGTGAAAGTAGAGTTAAAGTAGGATAGAGCATTATCTAGGGAAAGAGTTTTTAATGGGTTCCAGTGTGTGCTTTTTAGTGCATTTGAGAAGTTTCAGCATTGAAGTTCTTAAGGCAACGAGTGGAAATATAGGTGTGAGTTAGTTGTATAGAAGAGGGGAGATGGTGGGCAAAAGTGTGGAAATGGTCAGCTAGTGGGTCAGGGAGTATACCACTGTCAGAGATGTAGTGAGGATGGGATACTAGAATCCAGTCTATTGTAGTTCCAGTAATGGAGTTCTTGGAAGGCCTGGTCATGGAATTGATTAGTTGTGTAAAGTTATTTAAGTTAATATTGAGTAAGTTAGAGGCAGATGGTTTAGTGTGGCACTGACAATTAGCTTGGTACTAGTAGTGGCTTTGTGTTACAGCTTTGCCTCCATTAACATTAGCTGGCTACAGAGATGGTTGAAAAGGGCAAATTATTGCCTACTAATGGGGGCTAAAAGGCAGTAACACCTAAAAGGTTTGGAGTTGATTTACTAGAGTCCAGTCTGTCTGAAAGAACAATCTGAGTCTCCACACAGTGAGCAATGCATCCAGTTTGAGAATAGGCTGAGATCATTCCGGCTCCAAGACCTCTAATCATTCTCTTTACCAGATAAAACTGGGTTTGCTGAGCACCCCTATCCTGAGGGAAAACTTCAGAGGGAACCAGCTACTATATGGTTCAATTAGTCTTTCGCCCCTACACCTAAGTCAAACAACCGATTTGCATGACAAGACTGCTATTGATATCCACCAGTGTTTCCTCTGCTATTACCCTGCCCAGGCATAGTTCACTATACGTATTATTACACTCCAAAACAGTAACTTAAATATGAGCTGAAATGCTGTCTCAGTAGTTCAACAAAGAGGTTCTGGATTTGCACTAAGAGGTGCATTACTCACTGTGTGGAGACTTGGATTGTTCTTTCAAACAGACTGGACTCTAGTAAATCAACTCCAAACCTTTTAGGTGTTATTGCCTTTTACCCTGCATTAGTAATGGAGGCAAAGCTGTCACACAAAGCCACTACTAGTACCAAGCTAATTGTCAGCGCCACACTAAACCAGTCACACACAGCTCAGACTGAACATAAATGCCTACATATGCTGAGGCTCTTAAAAGTAACCTACCTACACTGCAAAGCTGTCCTAAATGTAACCTAAGAAACGTGCTCTCAGCAGCCCCACAAACACACAGTGCCTACCACAAAATGTATGTGTAAGAGTCGCATTGATTCAGTACAAAAGCCGATAAGACAAACCTCCACATAGTCCAATGCATTCACTATAGGTAACTGATGCACCACTCAACAGGCTCTGCAAGGGGAGGGTCACGGTCAGTTGCCTATCAGATGCCAGCATTTGTCACGGGCCGATTTTACAAGATAGACTTTTTAAAAAGTTGAATTTCACATGGCCAAGGCCAAGTGATCGACTGTTTAAAAAGTCAAATGAATTATACTGAGATTGTGATACAGAGGGGATCAGAGACTGTGCCCTGTTCCCCCACTATAGTGCGACCTCAGAGTTGGTATATGTAATTAGCTGGGGGTGTGGGGGGCACAGATGCTCCCCCCCCCCTTGCAAAAATGCTGCGTGTACTATTTTGGGGGTGTTCAGCTTTTTAAACAGTCAATCACATGAATTCAGTCATGTGAAATTCGACTTTTTAAAAAGTCAGTCATGTAAAATAGATCCCATTTGCCACATCACACATGCAGTCAAGTCACAGCACCAAAGATATACATATGACACAGGTATAGAGCACATGGGTGTAAATGACTTGAGACGTACCTCCCTGGACCATATGAATATCACTGTTGACTCTTTTCCTGCAGACAGCATCCACGATAGGTCTCAACTGGGCCATCCAACTCTGGGAACCACAAGTCTCTGGGCAGAGCTCCTGCTGTAACTGTTGATGATTCTCACAGTTGAAGACCTTCCCTGACCCACTTTACTTATGTGTACAAAGCCTATCCCTGCCCCTGCATCTAACCCCATCCCTAACCACAGACCTTATATTAGGAAACCCCCCTTCTGTAACAGTGGCATTGCAAAAGGCATTCAGGTACACATCAGATGCAGCATCACACATGTACAACACTAAATTGTTCTCTTACAAAATCCTTACTGTAACCATAACCTGAAAACACTCGCTTAGACACTCCCATTCCAGATATTCGATATTTGAGACCCAAACTTACCTTATCCACACATATTACTTATCACCCACTACAGCTCCTGTCCAGCAAAACACAATTCAAACATTTGCACATTCGATGAAATTCACATTCAATACTACATTTATAGGTTTCAATAAAATGACCAGTCAGTGAAATGACATCCACTCGTGTGTGTGTGTGTGTGTGTGTGTGTGTGTGTGTGTGTGTGCGTGCGTGCGTGCGTGCGTGCGTGTGTGTGCGTGCGTGCGTGCGTGTGTGAGTGAGTGAAGCAGTTCATTGTATCAATTGCTCCCTGTCTAAAAAGTGACACAGTCTGGAAGTTACTGTATTTAAGAAAAAGGTTATATGGACAGAGAAGCCCAGCACCCTCAAAAAAAAAAATTCCAATGCTCCAGTTTCAAAGTTTGAAGTTGTGCTACTCAGCAGAATTGGTCTTGATAAAATGGACTTAACTCATACCTGTGTATATACATATATATCTATATATATCTATATATATATATATATATATATATATATATATATATATATATCTAGAGAGAGAGAGAGAGATGTATATGCACGCGCATGTATGTGTGAGTATATTGTTTTATTGTTGTTCATCCGTTGTTGTCGACGATGACCAAAGACATCACGTCAAGGAGGTTAACTGAGTACGGTGTGTCCGTCTGTGGCTGATCAATCCGATGCGGGCTTGGAAAGCTCTGCCGCACATTGGGCACAAGTGTTCACTTGAGTTGGTTGACAATGAGTTGACTGGATTTATGCAGCTCACGCTTCCTCTATGCCTCTGCGGTCCTGCTTTGCTTGTAGGAGATAGCACCTTTGCTGATAAAGTTTCACCAGGCGGGGTGGTCTTGCACTAGGATTTCCCAGGAGTCCGGATCAATGCCAAAGCTCTTCAGAGAGACTTTCAGTGTATCCTTGAAGTACTTTTCCTGCCCACCTTGCGTGCGTTTGCCTACTGCAAG
>NC_056744.1:1776929568-1776962068 GCF_019279795.1 Protopterus annectens | reverse complement strand
ATTTCCTTCTTCCTCAGCATAGGCCTTTGGCTATACCTCCTGTTCTAGACATTGTTGATGATGTTTTCTCAGAATCCAGTATGACTCCCTGCCTCTGGCTCCTAGTAAGCCAGACAAATATTACAGGGTTCCTGACTCCCACAAAGTCCTTTTTAAAAACCCTACTGCTGACCCTGACACCATTTCTCAGGGTCCCAAGAGCATTAAGGCCTGTACTGCTAAAAATCCTACCCCTTCTGATAAAGATTCCAGGGCGCTAGATAGATTTGGTAAGAAGGTTTACACGTCTACAACCTTGGCAATCAGGACTTTAAACTGTCAATTTCATATGCTTAAATATCAACAGCATGTCACTGGCTTACTTAAACAGAAAATGATGTTGATTTCTGACTGTGTGGAAAATAAAAAGTTGCAGGATTTATTGCATTCAGCTGAACAAGTTAGAAAATATACTTTGCAATGTGGTTTTGGTTCCTTGGAGACCTCTTGCAGGGCTTCTGTAACTGGATCTGTGATAAGAAGGCATGCTTGGCTCAAGGAGCAAAATCTGCCTGACCATGTTAAAGCAAAATTGTTGGATGCTCCTTTACAACAGGATAGTCTATTTGGTAATAAGGCAGAAGAAGTTTTGAAAAAGATGGAAGATAAAGCTAAATCTATGCAAACTGTAAAAGATTTCCTACAAGTGCAGCCACCCAGGTTCAGTAGGCACTGGCCTACTAAGAACTGGCCCTTTCCAGTACCCACCAGAGCCGCTCAGGTCAAACCCAGACATTCCAATGGCTCCAGGTTTCAGTCACAAGGAATTTATAGAACAAAGCAATGGGGTGCCTCCACCTCTAAATCTGGAAGTAACAAGGCACCTTCCTACGGTAAACAGTCTCAATGACTTTCCACTGCATTCACCAAGCACTTGTCTTTTGGCCGTCCCTTGGGGGGAAAACTGGCACTTCATTCACGAAACTGGCAACTGATTACCCAGGACAAGTGGGTTTTAAATATAGTATCCCAGGGATACAGATTTCATTTCCACACATTGCCAATCCCAAACGGATGGCCAGATCTGCCTCCAAATCAGTGGCAGAGGCCCAGAAACAGGTTATGTCCCTCATGAATATGGGGGCTATTCAACCTGTACCAGAAAAGGAAAAGGGACAAGGGTTTTATTCAAGACTTTTCCTGGTACCCAGAAAAGACAAATCATGGCGTCCATTTCTGGACTTATCCATTCTAAATACATTTCTGAACATTCCAAAATTCAAGATGCTGACTCTACAACAGTTACTACCTATACTAGACAAGGATGCCTGGTTGGTAACTCTAGACTTAAAAGAGGCTTACCTGCATATCCCAATCATGGAATCTTGCAAGAAAATACCTCCGCTTCAAAGCAGGCTATTTGTATTACCAGTTCTCTGCACTGCCGTTTGGCTTATCTACTGCGCCCAGGGTCTTCACAAAGTGCCTGGCACCAGTAATTGCATTTTGCAGGCAAAGAAATATTCAAATGTATCCATACCTGGACGATTGTCTAATTCAGGCAGAAAACAAGGACACTCTTCTAAAACATCTGGCGTTTGTAAAAAGACTTCTAACTTGTCTAGGGTACACCATAAACAAAAAGAAATCACAACTGGTACCCTCTCAAATAATTACATTCCTGGGTGTAAGCTTGAATACAACTGCCCAGATGACTTACCTTACGCCCGAAAAACAAATTCAATTGATGACTTACTTCAAACAGGTGGCCACAAAAACCCAGCTATCTGCAAGACAAATTCTGCAGACCTTGGGGTTCATGGCCTCCTGCATTCTAATAATTCCATATGCAAGACTGCATATGAGGAAACTTCAGTGGTACCTAAAAAGCTTATGGAGTCAACATTGTCACAGCCTGGAAACAATGATTCCTATCATTCCTTGCCTGCAGCTAGAGTTCCTATGGTGGGCAGAGGCCTGCCACCAAAACAAGGGACTGTCATTCATTCCACCCCCTGCTGCCCAAACCCTGACTACAGACGCATCAGACTATGCTTGGGGGGGGGGGGGCACATCTGGCAGGGAGATGCATTCAGGGCCAATGGAGCCCAAATCAAATGCACCTACATATCAACTAAAAAGAGATGCTAGCTGTACAGAATGCTCTGACAGCCTTCAAGGCCTATCTTCATCCAGGAAAACTACTGATAAAGACAGACAACACCACAGTTATGTGGTACATAAACAAGCAGGGGTGTACCCATTCTTACCCCCTTTGCAGACTAGCCATGGCATTGTGGAACACGGCCTTGACTTATCAAATACATCTACATGCTCAATTCCTGCCAGGAAAGCAAAATACTCTGACAGACGAACTAAGCAGAAATCTTATGGACCTACACGAATGGAAACTGGATCCACAAATCTTCAGCATGTTGACACGCAAATGGGGGAGACCAGACATAGATCTTTTTGCCTCACCCCAAAACTATCAGTTGGACAAATTCTGCACAAGAATTCATCACAAAAAAGCTTAGAAAGCGGATGCTCTATCCTTCAGCTGGAAAAAACAATCAGTCTATGCCTTTTCCCCCTCTGCCTCTGCTCTCCAAGGTCTTACTAAAAGTCAGACAGGAAAAACCAAAAATGATTCTGATTGCTTCAGACTGGCCTCACCAACACTGGTACCTGCTCCTACGCAATATGTCGCACCTTTCTCCGTGGTACCTGCCTCAGACACCTTACCTACTGTCTCAGCAGAACTATCAAATTCTGCACACTCACCTCCAAACTCTGAATCTTGCAGCATGGCTAATCAACTAATTTCACCAGTTACATCTCTCAGCAAACCTGTGATGGATGTCATTTTGGAGGCTAGAAGGCCTAGTACTAGAAAGTCTTATGCTGACAAATGGAAAAGATTCTGTGCCTGGAACCAAGCACAAGGAATAAGCACAGCAATGCCCAATATTCCTCAGATTCTGCAATACTTAACTGAGATGTTTCACAAGGGCCTATCTTTTTCTTCCATAACAATCCATGTGTCTGCCTTTTCAGTGCATTACAACACAGAGCCTCCCCTCTTTTCCTCATCCTCTGCTAAAGCAGTACCTCAGAGGGGCCAAAAATTTAAGACCTCCCAGGAGAGCACCAACTCCTGCATGGGATCTCAATTTTGTTTTGGAAAAACTCACTCTACCTCCTTTTGAGCCAGCTGCTACTGCAGACCTGAAATTTCTCTCTTGGAAAACAGAGTTTCTTTTAGCAGTCATTTCAGCTAGAAGGATTTCAGAACTACAGGCTCTTATGGCAGTGGAGCCTTTTGTTATTTTTTACCCAGACAGGGTGGCTCTCAGGACCAATCCATCCTTTATGCCTAAAGTGGTATCTAGTGTGGCCCCTTAATCAGACCATTCGACTACCAACTTTCTTCCCAAATCCACAGAACAAAGGTGAGCGGATTCTGCATTCATTGGATGTACACAGACAACTAAGATTCTACTTAAACAAGACAAAATCTCTAAGAAAATCTGAGCAATTACTGGTGGCATTTGCTGCAGGGGCAGAGGGAAACGCTATTTCAAAGCAGACTATTTCCAAATGGATAAGCCATTGTATTCGTTTCTGCTACATGCACCATGGTAAACCTGTCCCCAAGGGGATCAGATCTCATTCCACCAGGGCTGCATCTACTTCTGCAGCCTTTCCCGAGGATTTCCTACCAGAGACATTCTAGAAGCTGCTATCTGGTGCTCAGTTTATACGTTCACCAAACATTACCATTTACCTCTCTTCTCTAAATCCAGAGCAGGCTTTGCCACTGCTGTCCTGCAAGGCCTTATAGCTGCTCCTAATGCTGTATAAATCCATCCTCCCAACCATAGCTTTGGGATTCTACCCAAATGTAATGACTACAACAGTGAAACACGAAGAACATAGTACAGTTGTGTACACTTACCATAAATGTAGATGTTCGAGTGTATTCACTGTTGCAGTCCTGGTTACCCTCTCTCCAGCCCCCTGTTTTTTCTCTAACTATACCTCTCATTTCTGTTACTATCTTTAAAAGCCTTTTTGGTGTATTGGCTTTTGTTTGGAGGTATATGTTTTGTGTTTTTAATTTTATATATAAATATATATATATATATATATATATATATATATATATATATATATATATATATTCATATATTTAGCTCCCCATTTGGGGGGGGGGGGGCACCTGACATCTGTGGCAAGAAAAACTGATGTAATGGTGTCGGCTGCATGTTTTATACCCCTGACAACCTGACATCATGGAAGAAGGGTCAGCATCTGATGCAGGACCCAAGACTGTTAATCAGGCCGACTGAGGGCAACCTGCCAGCAGATTACCCAAATGTAATGACTGCAACAGTGAATACACTGGAATATCTACATTTATGGTAAGTGTACACAACTGTACTTTTCAAACCCGGGTCTACCAGTTGGTAGTCCTGCACCTTAACATCTTTGCTTTTGGGCTGGATTGTGTGTGTGTGTGTGTATATGTGTGTGTATATATATATATATATATATATATATATATATATATACACACACACACACACACACACACACACACACACACACACACACACACACACACACACCTGTATGTACACCCACACATTTGTTTGTCTGCCATTATCTTATACTTTGATTGATGGAGTTCACATATATACACACAATAGCAAAGGTAGAGTGAGGCTTTTAGGTGGCATGGTCAGTAGAAGCTGATCGTTGTTCATTGCAGTATCTAAATAGCAGTATTAGAGCTCTGTGCTGTGTATGGCATAATCTGTAACAGTTAAAATGAAATACAAGCTTTTTTTTGCTCCTCAGGTTAGACATGAGGGAGCACCACTCAGGAGACAACATCATGAGCCAGGATAGCAAGCCTGTATACATGTACGCATACGTGAATAAAACGGGTCTATATTAGATAATTGAATGCTTAAAAGTTCGAATCACTAAAGATCGAACTTTGAAATGTTCGAATATCTATAAAAAGAATATTTAAAAAAAAAGAAAAAGTAACGGGTTTAAGCAGGGGGGCATACCCCCCGCTACTTAAATATACCAACTCCGAGATCGTACTTCAGTGTGCTACATTGCGGAAATGGAAAATTTCCCATTTCCTACACTGTAGCGTGATGTTGGAGTTGGTATATTTAAGTAGCGGGGGTGCAGGGGGGCTTGCCCCCGTGCTTACACCCTTTAGTTTTTTTTTGTTTTGTTTTTTTTATATAGATATTCGAACATTTGAAAGTTCGATCACTAAAGTTTGATCTTTAGTGATTCAAACTTTGAAGCACTCGAATATCTAATATAGACCCAATAAAACCTATTGCCTGATATTAGTCAGGAAAAATACACTTTTTGAGGTACTTTGTTAATCATTATTTTATTCCCTTCTGTTACTGAGAGGGATTTGCTCAGTAGGACACAGTGGCACTCATTTTCCTTGAGTAATGACCCCTCCCATTTACCTAGATTGACATATGGTTGTAGTAGCGGGTGGGTGGGGGACTCCTTTCCAGTTGAGCCTTTCTCCTTCTAGCTTGTTGTTTTCACTTGCACTTTCTTTATGGCTCAGTCTTATGTGGCCTGTTAATTATGGATTAGGTGCTTTTTGTGCACAGCATGAGACTGAGACAGTGACCTGTCCACTCCACCCCCACTGCTATTAGCTATGACTTTAACTGTCCCAAGTCTGTCAGACAGGTGAGTAGCTGGACTTTGGTCTCCTGATAGTGCATATTAATACTTTCATTAGAGCTTTTGCTTGGTGAATTTGCACCGCAGTTAGTCCCCAGTCGATGCCCCTCTAACAGACAAAAAAAATGTACTCTGGACTGGGGCAAACAGCTATGCTTGCTAAAGTTCCCAACACATGTACACATACTTAAAGCACATAATTTAAATGACTTCCTACAGCTGCTCTCATGCCTAGCAGCCCAAGCATCACTGACTTGAGTGGAACAATCAGTAACTATTCTAGAGTGCTGATTGTACCCCTCTAACAGCTTGCATCCGGGGCAGCCACACCCTTCACCTCACCCTATCTGTAGCCCTGACTTCCTTCTGTAACAGCACAATTTTTTTTACATTGTAGACACATTTTCCCCATTCATGAAGAAGTACCTTCCCACAACTTATTCTTCTGTCTTGTTACATGGTATTCACCCCCCCAAAAAAATGATTGTACCCCCCTAACAGCTTGCATCCAGGGCAGCCACATCCTTCACCTCACCCTATCTGTAGCCCTGACTTCCTTCTGTACCAGCACAATTTTTTTTACATTGTAGACACATTTTCCCCATTCATGAAAAAGTACCTTCCCACAACTTATTCTTCTGTCTTGTTACATGGTATTCACCCCCCCCCAAAAAAAAAAAACAATCCGTGCATGTTAAGAGTAGCAGTACTATCACCTCCTGGTTAGCAGACCCCTGTGTGGTTATATGACAATTTAAAGGTTGTAGCATCATTCTTTGCAGCTGACCTGCTTGTTGTTAACAGATGTTCTTGGTAATCCCTATTTACTTCTTACTCTTAACACTTTTCTTATCTTTCACTTAATTGTAAGTCTGGTCTGCTGTTCGTTTTGGTAGAGAGAGATTTTACTCAAACCCTTGTTATGGCAACACGCCTGCCTTTAATGCTAGGAGTATATTTTTCCCCTAAATGAGAAGTAAACATGTGACTCTTGGGAGAAGCTATGTTTGTCTTTGTTTCTAGTTAAGTGAGTCATTGGCCTTTCTTGTGAGGTCTTTGAAAAGGCAGAGAAAAGCCATATTTCCTCTGTGGGGTACCACATCTGAAACAGCAGAAACTTTGCTGCAGTTCTCTAAGCTCTGCTTTTTAAGTTTAGCAACAGCAGTCCTGACGGTATGTGCAGTCACCGCTAGAGGGCAGGGCTGATCCATTTTTGCCTGTGGCATAGCTGCCCTAGTGAGTGTATTTCATTTCAGGATGAGCCTGTGAGTGTGTAGCTGGAAGGTGATTGGGCTGGACATATGTGCTACTGGCATACCTTTCTTTTTTTGTGAATTGCTACCCATGTGCCTGCTAGTTCAAATGTGGAATATTTTAAGTATCATCCTGTACTTAATAACCAGCAGCTGCTACAAAGCAGTTCTAATAACTCACATGGGCTTTGCAGCTGTTGATTGTTTTCTTTAGCTAATAGCCCATAGTTTTCCCTCCTTGTTTTTCCTCTGTACTTTGCATTAATGATATGCTGAACAAATACATTTGTTTGTGCTTTGCTTTGCACCTTTCAAGTTCTGCAGCAGTAAAAGTAGTTTCATTAAATGATTCTGATGGTTTAATTTCTCACAAGTCTTTTCGATTTCCAATACTATGAATGGGATGGACCCCATTCCTAAGTCAGGGTACAATTAGAGTTCATGAAGTTAATATTGTTTCAGTCTTTGGTGTTAACACCCACAAAGTACCACTCCATGATGGCCATCTGGGTCTCTAGGAACAGTAGAAGCTTGTATCAAATTGTGCATTAATCTGGTTACCAGTGTCATCTAATACTTAGTGCAATATCTGCTGTGACTATAACTTGTAGCCCATCTATGGCAGTACCAGTGCAGTAAAATCTCTTCTTTCAGTGCAATACATGTTGCGAATTCGTAAATTAACCATAGTGCAATACTCTAATGTACACTCAAATGTGCAAGGATCAATGCAATGTCTTAACCAAGTACTTGTGCAATACTAAGGATCTCAGGCAAGTAGGTGTTCACTTCGAAAAGTGTTAAAATGTGTTTCTAATTATGTGCAGTATTAGTCTGTCTACCTGCATGTCCATGATGTAATATCTAGGTGTTATATGTGTAAATGTCTGTAAAAATAGTCTAGATGTCTGCACATTGAGTCTAGAGACACAGAATGTTGTTCAGTTTTTGCACTTGTGTGATTTCTGGATGGCAATAAAGTTTACTGTGACTTTGACTTGTTCCATATGGCTTTCTTTTGTTTCCCCTTTGTTCTGTTTCTGTAATTGATTTTTTTCCAAATGACTATAAACTCTGTTTGCAGCAATTCCAGCATATACCTTGTATATTGTTGAAAGGTAAGTTACTGATCTACAGTTCTTAGTGTGGCTTGCAAGTTCATTCTTTAGGAGGAGTATTTTTCCTGTTGTTAACCAGATAGTGTCTGGTCAGGGTGTACATATAAGTAGTTCTTACTCAAGACTAAATCTTTGTGTAATGATGGTAATACTTTTAGCCAGAAGTTAGGTATTGCATCTGTCTTAATTGCTTAATGGTTTTCTCTGTTTGATGCTTCCATGGTGGCATTTTACTTGTTTCTTCCTTTCCTTTGTTATTCAGCGTTTTTGTGGTAACACTTTATCTGTTATTAGTTTAGCTGCACAGTAAAATATTCTATTATTTCTGTTATATCTTGTGAGTTTCTGTTAATAGTCCTGATTACTGTGTTCATCTGTTTTACACATCATCTCACATTTTGGGTCTTATTTACTTTCTGTGATTAATTTATTTCCTGTATCTTAATATGTCAAGCCATCTCTGTTAAATCAAGCAGATCTTCTCTCAAATCATTTTCTTCTGGCTTCAGAGCATCTTATTTGATCTCTATTTCTTGCAAAGACTCTACAGAAGGCTCTAGAAAATCTTCCTGTCATATATTCTCTTCAGATGCACCCTGCTTCATCTACTACTCCTTCATATGGGAACCCATTGGCCCATCACTCTGAGATATTTCCAGTGTCAGAGTTGTCACTGTTACTTGCTCCTTCCCTTGCTGTGCAACTTCAACTGGACTTCAGTGCTGGTCTCCTGCAGAAAGCTCCAGAACATCACCATGTGACAGATCATCTTTAGATGTCTCCTGCTCCACCTGTTTTTCTTTAACTTGGCAACCCATTATTCCTTCATGCTGCGACATTGCATGTGTTGGATTTGCCACACTAAATCATTCACATCACCAATAATTGATAATTCTATTTGTTGAACTTCTACCTTACTAATCCATCATTTCTGCACCCCCCTCTTTTTTTATATTGTGACATGTTCCATACCTGGGTGCCTTTGTCTGTTATTTCTCTTCAAATATCTTTGGAGCTACTTTTTTGTATTCAATAGCTTGCTTTCTCCTTTGCATGAATATTGCACCATACCGTATTTCCTTTTTCTTTCCAATGTCCATGTTTCTTTTTTATACCTTTCAAAAATCCATGGGTTTTGTTTTTTATATTTTTGGACTTCCTCGGCCACTTCTTTTTCCAGCAGGTTCACAGTTTGTTTTTCAAAAATATGTTGTATTAATGAGTACAATTTTTTTGAAGCATTTGACAATTTTTCTTGTGCAAATATTTTTCTGTCCTGTAATTTCTCTCTTAATTTTTCTAAATATCTTGTGTCTGAAAGTTCTGGGCTTCTTGTGTAATCGTAACAATTCATAATTAATTCCATGTCCTCGATACTCTACTTTATCTGTATGGCTTTTTTTTTTGGCCTGTCAGTTTTGTGGTATTTGTGGACTACTACTTCCTTCCACAACAGGGAGACAATCCTCCCTCTGAGCCTAGCCTAACCCTGTTGTAGGAAAGTTTCCATGTTCTGAGGAGTCTACACTGCCTTTTTTTCCAGTCCTGGCATCAGTGCATATACCAGTATTCGGCACTTTTTTATCCTGGGACCTGTGTGCCAGCTGACTTTTTTTATTTTTAAATTACTGTTCTCAGTGATATATAAAATACAGTCTATATATTGTGTCCTCTTGGCGCAATTTTGTGAAAACTGTGTCCACTAGGTGAAGGTACTCACCAGACTTGAGGATGAGTTCTGTTCCAGCAATATTATTCTCCTTGTCTTGCAAACTTCATCTCTCCATTTGGACCCCAAGTAATCAGTTTGAAGAAGATCTATATAAATCTATATAAATTTATATAAAGATATTGAGCATAACAGAAAACCTTTTTATAGATACATAAGATGTGGAAGGAGTAAAGACACACAACTTGATAAGCTGTGGGCAGATTCTAAAATGTATTCTCAGGCACAACAGATTATAGGTATATCAATGCTTTTATTGTTTTTTTTTTTTTTGTTTTTGTTTTTTATTAACAACTATTTGCATCTCTGTGTGATTTGTAACCTCACTGTGATAATTTATTTTCTATAACTGTGTTTTTGGAGCTTTTCTCCCCGGGTCTCTGCTGAAAAAGGGCATTTTGTCCAGTCGGACATTACCTGGTAAACAAATGTAAATAAATAAAGTAAATAAATAAATATTTACAAAATCTTATGCAAAACAGTTTGGCTCCACAAAAGGGGTGGTAAGTTGTCCTAGTGATATCCATGTAACCCCAGATACTGGAATCAAATTAGATAATATTGAAAAAGAACAGTGCAAACTGGATCCAAACAAAGAGCAGGGAGCAGACAGAATTAGTAACAATGATTTGAGAACACTTCAGCAAGAACTTCCACTGCCATTATAGCTATTATTCACTAGATCATAAATATGGGGAGATTCCTCAAAATTGGAGACATGCACTTATTAAACCTGTCTTTAAGGGAAAGGGGAGTAGGACAAACCCTGAATCATATAGACCCTTAAGTCTACTTTCATGTTGTGGAAAAATAATGGAGAAGGTAATACTGGATAAGTTATTATCAGAACTGGATAGGTTGGGACTTGAAACCATATATCAGCATGCATATGTTGAAAATAGATCTATTACCACCTGTAACATGATGTTCTATAACAATATAATAACAGCTATGAATGAAAAATTGTGCTGTGATGTGATTTATACAGATTTAACTTCAGCATTTGACAGGGTTATGCACAAAACACTGACCAATAAATGAGTACAACTAGGTATTGATGTACTATTGATAAGATGGATAGCTGCGTGGCTTACAAATAGGACATGTCAAGTATCATACAGCAACTGGACAGGTGAAATCCTTGCTTACAGTCAAGGTGTCCCACAGGGCTCTGTCCTAGGCCCTTATTTGTTTAAATTGTATCTTTCAGACCTAACTTTTTCATCTGCGGTGTTCTACAGTCTATATGCAGATGATCTGAAATTGGGTAAACTGATTACATGTGTTACATATAAGGCATGTCCGCAAAATAACCTAAGTTGACCATTTGGGCACAGGAGAATAATATGCTGATAAATACATCAAAAACTAAGCATATGAGGTTTGGTAGGCATACGTTGAAAGGTGAATATTTAGTACAGCACATAATGATCAAAACTGTAGACTCATTTAAGGACCTCGGTATATGAGTAGATTCAGCTACGAGTTTTTCTAATCATATCAACCAATTGGTTGATGATAGTTATAGAACTATAGGTTGTATAAAAAGATTTATAAAGTCTAGGAAATCAAAAATAATAAAGTCATTGTTTGTTAGTTACATAGACCCAAACTTGTGTATGGAATAACAATATGGAAATCCTATAAAGAAAACAAGCATGCATAAACTGGAAAGAGTACAGCGGAAATATACCAAGGGTGTCCATGGATGTGAAAATTTAAGTTATTATGAAAGACTAAAATATCTGAACTTGTACAGTGTCTCTTACAGATATCTAAGAGGAGCTCTTATTCAGGTATATAGAGCATTTAGAGACAACTATCTGTGGGAATGTTTGGGGTTATCAAAAAGTAGTAGAGAATCATCAGACAACCTGTGTAGAAGGTTCTATAGGAATGAGAAGTGCACTAATTGGGTCTCTGACAGAGTAGGTGATACATGGAACAGACTACCAAATTACGTTAAAGCAAGTACTAGATCTGAAGTAGTTTACTTCATTTGGTCTTCAACCTGTGGGATACCGGATCAGTATCAGATCCGAGCCGGCAACTTTACTAGCATCTGCTCCAAGCTCCTCCCCTTACCCATAATACATCTCCACTACCTTCCAACCACCAGATCTCATTTGCCGCAAATAGCTTATGCATCGTGATCTCTAGAGCTCCAGGTTTTCAGTGGGTAAAGACTTTAAAAAAAATCTCTTTTTTTTCTTTCAAAAATTTTTAGATAGTGATAGAGTAGGTTTCCCTTTCTCCTCCCCTCGCTTGGTACATCAAGTTTTATAGTTTTAGGGGAGTTAGCTTAGTTAGAGTAGTTGTGTGTATTTTTGCTTCCCCTCCCCCTCAGTGTGTTCTGTGTGTGCGTGTGTGGTGAGTGGGTGTTCTCAGCAAGAAAGAATTAACATTTTCTTTTTTAGTTACTTTTTCTTCTGACATTATGGCAGACAAGCCTGTTTTCAAAAGATGCACTGAGTGTGGCCATAAGTTATCCCCTGTGGATGGCCACACTGTGTGTTATGTACTTGAGTGTGGCCCATCTGAGCGCAGACTGCACTATATGCGCAGGGTTCAACCAGTACACCATTAAAGATAGGAAGGCCAAGTTGGCCCTGATAGGCCTTCTTCCCCCTTCTGAGACTGTTGCCTCATCTTCGACTTTGGTCACAGTGGCTGCTGTGGCCGCCTCTCCTTCCTCTCTTCCCATGGCTTCTCCCCCCTCCCAGGCTGGGACACAACCTTCTGTGCAAAAGCCTGTGGAAGTGGTATGGAAAAGGGGCAGAGAGAAGGAGCGAAAGTCGAGGGAAAAGCATAAGAGGTCTCCGGACCTTCCTTCACCAGTCAAAACTTTAAGGATCCATGACTCCACTTGGCTCCGATCTCCGAGGTTCTCCCTGGAGCCAGAGGAGACATGCTCAGCTTCTAGGGCCTCAGTGCCCTGACCCACAAGGTTGGAGTCCATGACCTCGTCGAGGTCTACCCGGTCTTTGTCTAAGGTCGATATGGATAAAATGATGAGGTTCATCAGTACGCATATCCAGATGGGGGTCTTGTCAGCCCCCTCTCCCTCAGGAGGGGGGAGCTCACTTCCTTTTTTCCAGCCGATATCTCCTTCTCCGATCCATCCATCGGGTTCGGAGTATTCGGCTCTGAGGATGTCTTTAGTCAGGGGATCAGCGCCGGGGTACCTGCTTCCTCAATGCCGACAGCTGCCTGGGGCATGCCAGATCCAACCAGCTCGGATGCGAGCCACTCTTGGACCTGGAGCTTGGGTGTCAGATCTGAGGGAGTGGAACTTTTTTCATCTGCTCCGCCTTTGTCGGGCCAAGCTCCCTCCTTTGGAGCTCTGTCCAAATCGGGCCCGGCTTTGATTCTCTCATCGGACCCGGGGAGACCAGCCTCCTTATTGGTTTCTCAGGAGGTTCGCTCTCCTTCAGCATTCGTGGTAGAAAAGGTTCTCTCTGCTGGATCAAGACCCCTGACTGCCCCCTCGGCTCCACCCAGACCCCCTCGGCTCTTAATACTGTCCCCATCATTTTACCAGAGGGACACCCCATGTTTGAGGAGCCTCAGACGGTTCCCCCTGAGGAACAAGTGGCCTGCGAGTTCCCCCAGAGAGCCCCACCGGAGAGGTGCCTTGCAAGCATACATGCAAGAGGAGGCACTTGGACTCCCCCGAGTCCCTCACTGAGGATACGGACTTGGACAATGGAGAAGGTTCCCCTAGGTCACCTCCTGAGGATGTCTCATGGAAATCCTTCGTCAACAGGGAGGTTGGTCTGCCCCCAGACCTTCTTCTGATGAGTCCATGTTCCTGGAGGCTTTTGGCTCGGGCCCATCTACTTCCTGGGTGTTCCCTCCCGCAGATCTTTTGGTGGATCTGGTCACCTCGCGGGCATGGAAGGAGCCAGACACCATGGAACTAATTCCAAAATGACCCGACAAAATTTTGAGTCCCCCCACAGACAGGCCAGCATGGAACAAGGGCCCCCCATAGACCCTATGGTGATAGCAGCAGCCGCAAAGAAGGAACTTGCCCAGGAGAGTTCCTCGGTTCATCCTCCTGACTGAGAGTCATGGATGATGGACCGCCTAGGGAAGCGGGTGTAGACTTCAGCTACCTTTTCAGTTAGGGTGCTGAACTACCTGACTCATGTCACCAGACTCCAACGCGACCTGGTAAAGGAGCTGGAGGAGTCTCCCCCCAAGTCCGTGTCGCAGGAGGACAAGGCTTTGTTCTCCGTGAGGGTGACCACTTTAAAAGCAGTCTCCAACACGTCCATGTAACTCCTTTCACATGCTACTGAAGGAGCGGCTAGGGCAGCTGGGTCCAGCGTGGCCATGAGGCACAACGCCTGGTTCAGATTATGTCAATTTTCGGAACCTTTCAAGGCATTCTTTGCCAGTGCCCCTTATGACGGCTGTACTCTCTTTGGTAAGACCGTCAAAGAGACATTAATCCAGAGTGAGAAGGATGGGAGGACACTGTCTGCCGTCGGGATCCGCTTCTCGAACCCTCAAAGGTCATTTTCCCGTAACCAGAGAAGGCAAAAGAAGATGTGGTTTCGGAAGTCACAGTATTCCCGGGACACTCCAGGATCTTTTTCCCCTAGAGACAGAGGGGGACAGAATGGATGCCGGCCCAGAGGCAAAGTGGGTCTGAGGAGTTTTTGGTCTCGAGAACCTTTCTCGGACAGAGCCGTGCAGCAACCCTGAGGGATGGCCTGACTGCTTTACTCTGGAAGCAGTCAGAGGACGATTGTCCTTGCACCTAGTGGTATGGGAGTCCATAACATCAGACCGCTGGGTGTTTCAGATCATATCCAGAAGATACTGTATCCCCTTTGTGGATCCTCCCAAAATCTCCCAAACACCTCCCAGACATACCACCCACGCAAAGGCAAGCAGCAGCACAGGAAATTTCCAAGATGCTAGAAAAATGCGCCATCAAAACTGTCCCCCCAGATCAGTCCAGATCGGGCTTCTACTCCAGGTTATTTTTTGGTTTCAAAGAAAATGGGGGACTTAAGGCCCATTCTGGACCTTTATATCCTGAACCTGTCAGTTGCCAGTGAGAAGTTCCGGATGGTCACGCTATAGTCTATCATGCCGTACCTGCAAGAGAGTGACTGGATGTGCTTGTTAGACCTCCAGGATGCTTACTATCACATAAAGATGCACAGAAGCTTCAGGAGGTTCATCTGCTTCCGGCTAGGAGTCAATCATTACCAATTTCGAGCCCTACTCTTTGGTCTCACCACAGGGCCCAGGATGATTACCAAAGTGATGGCAGTGGTAGCGGCTTACCTGAGGGTCCAGGGGATTCAGGCCTATCTGTACCTGGATGATTGGCTCCTCACTACTCCCACCAGGCGTCTACTCTCCCAAACCAGGGATTATTTCCTGATTCTTGCCCTGTGTTTGGGGATCACAATCAATGCATCCAAGTAACTCCTAGATCCTGTACAGGTGATAGACTACATTGGCACCAGGATAGATATTCTACAGTGCAAAGTCTTCCTGACCTCGGAGAAAGTATAAAACCTGAGGATGCATGCCTCCCTGATCTACCACTCTCATCTCCCAATGGCGGAATCGGTGTTGAGGGCCTTAGGCTCGATGGCAGAGGCCATAACTCTTCTCCTGTGTGCCCAGTTACACATTAGAATTCTACAGTGGACTCTAGCTGTACAATGGTCCCTGTTGGACCTGTCATTGGCATATCCAGTTCAACTCAGTCAAGTCTGTCGGTCGGCCCTCATATGGTGGGATGTGTTCTCAGGATATTTTGGAGGGGCGACCCTTTGTTCCAGCCCCGGCCGAAGCCACAGTGATTCACAGACACCTCCCAACTCGGGTGGGGGGGGCATTGCTCGGGCAAGACAGTCCAAGGCCTGGGGTCCCCTGTGGAGACCAGCTTGCACATAAATGTCCTAGAGGTGAGGGCGGTCCTTCTAGCATTGCAGGCCCTTCATGCCTTTCTTCCTCTGGGAATGATTGCAATTCAGTCAGACAACATGTCAGTGGTCTGGTATATCAACAAACGTGGAGGGACCAGATCTTATCCCCCTTTGTCGCAAGGCCATGAGAGTGGGCGATCTCTACCGGTCGCTTTCTCATTGCATTGCACATTCTGGGATGGTCCAACATCAGACAGGCTGAGTCAGACTATTCTGATGCCTTACGAGTGGTCTCTGAATCTTTCAGTAGTGGAACAGATCTTCCACCAGTGGGGTCAACCTTGCTGCGATCACTTCGCATCTCCTTCCAACGTGAAGTGCAGCAAGTTTTTTGCTCTGAACCCCCTGCCAGGGGAGTCCCCCAGAGATGCTGTAGTTCATGCTTGGCCTCCAGGTCTTCTGTATGCTTACCCGCCAGTGCCTCTTATTCCTAAGTTTCTACAGAAAGATCATCGACTGGGGAGCAAAGTGATCCTAATTATCCCGTTTTGGCCTCGTCAGGTATGGTTTCCCTTCCTTTGGTCTCACCTTCTGTCTCCACCTTGGATCCTGGATCCCATTCAAGATCTGATTTCACACCCTTTGGGGTGCCTCATCCAAATCTGTACAGTTTCAAGCTCACAGCTTGGCTGCTCCAGTTCCCGTGATTGCTAGGAGGACTCTTGGACTATCCTCCTCAGTTAAATTTATTTTGGTGGCTGCTCATAAGTCTTCGACCAGGAATGTTTATCGCAGCAAGTGGAAACATTTTTCCTTTTGGGCCTCTCAAAGGAGTTTAGACTCCTTCACGGCTCCCATTTCTGCCATTCTTGATTTTCTAGCTGATATATTTCAACACGGAGCCAATTCTTTTACAGTCAAGGTTTTATTGGCTGCCATTTCTCATTTTCATGTGGGCGAGAATTCTGTCTCTTTAGCCTCCTCCAGACTGTGTAAAGCCTTTATTAAAGGCACCTTTTTGTTAGCCCCCCCCCCCCCCCCCCCCAGTCAAGGATCCTGTTCCCCCTTGGGACCTTACCATGGTTCTTCAAGCTATGGTCACTCCGCCTTTCGAGCCTGCTGTAACAGTAGATCTGAATTATTTATCTTGGGAAACAGCTTTTCTGGTGGCTATTACCTCTGCCAAAAGGGTTTCAGAACTGCAGGCCTTCTCCATCAAAGTTCTTTACATGATTTTTCACAAAGATGGGGTTTCCCATCAGACCAATCCATCCTTTCTTCCTAAGGTGGCATCACCAGTCAATATCAATCAGACCATCAATTTGCCTGTGTTCTTTCCTAATTTTACTAACAAGATGGAATACAAACTCCACTTGCTGGATGTTCATATAGAGTTGCGATTCTATTTACACAGGACAAAAATATTCCACAAATCTGATCAACAATCTCCAAGATCACTATCGCTAGATGGATTTCTTCATGTATCCTTCAGCTCTGTAAGGACAGAGACATGTCTCCTCCGGGTCAGGTGAGAGCTCATTCTACTAGATTGATGGCTACATCTGCGGCTTTTTGGTCTAGAGTGTCTTTGGATGATATTTGTTCTGCAGCTACTTGGTCCTCATCTCATACATTTATTTCTCATTGCAAATTCCATTTGACTTCCAGAAGGAGAGCATCCTTTGGTTCTGCGGTGCTCCGGAATATCCTTCCATAAGAGCCTCCCAGAAGTTTAGTAGCTGGGGACTCTGTCCCACAGGTTGAAAACCAAATGAAGTAAACTACTTCAGATAAAGAAGTTATGTACTCACCATAACGTTCCATCTGAGTAGTTCTACTTCATTTGTCTTCAACCGTCCCTACCTCCTTCCCCCGGACCTTGGCATATGAACAGCCTACGGGCTGCAGTTGTAGGTCACAAGTATTTTTTTTCAGGTCAGGTTATCAGTATAAGGTTCAGCAAACTCGATCCAAGGGTTGGAAGGTAGTGGAGGTGTATTATGGGTAAGAGGAAGAGCTTGGAGCTCGGAGCAGATGCTAGTAAAGTTGCCGGCTCAGATCCGATACGGATCCAGTATCCCATAGGTTGAAGACAAATTAAGTAGAACTACTCAGATGGAACGTCATGACGAGTACATAACTTCTTTTTTAGATATTTTTAAGAACAGCCTGGATACTTATTATCGGAACAGGTGTTTTGGTATATTTATTGGCAATCTAGAAGGGCATTAATACCCGTGCTTGAAATATTTGTATGTATGTATGTATGTATATATATACATACATAATAAGGTGATGTTTAGTGCTGTATTATGTGCATAAAGGCCTACCGGTTGTAATGATACTCTGTGTCCCCACTGTCTCATGAGTACTTACAGGTGGTGTATTGTGTAGCAATAGTGCAGTCTTAACTGGTTTTTGTTAAATGAGCTTTAGGTTAGCTGTGTCTCCATATCGATAACTACGTTGAAAAGGGTAGTAAGGTATACTGCATCTCTTATTAAGGTTTGACTCGATTACTAATGTTTATTAACTGTTTTATTTTCAGGGATAAACTGTGGGCACGATAATGAAATATACACCTAAATGTGTAGCAAAACCATATGTTTGCATATTTTTCTGAATGTGGACAGGAGTTGCTTTGGATATTTTTCTGTTGACAGTTACCATGTATTTTCTTGTTTTCCCCTTTTTGTAAATACTCATTTGTCACCCTGTTAAGGGAATGTGTTTTTTATTATCTGCATCAATCATTACTTGCCATTTTGTGTGTAAAAAGCACCCCCCCCCCAAAAAAAAAAAAAAAAAAACTCTGCCCTGTTCTGGAGGCCTTAACTTAAGAGAAAAACATATGCATATTTATTTATTAATTAAAACAAGAACCCATGTGGAGTTTGCATATTTGCCCTGTGACTGCATGAATTTTCTTCTGGTACTCCAGTTTCTTCTCATCTCCCAAAGCATGCTAGTTAACTGAACTAAGTATGTCGTATTCACTTATGCCTTTGTGGTTGAGGTCATGGCATAAAAGGTTCAAAGATAAATATATTCCCTTAAATAGTTAACAAATTGATATTAAAAGAATATGGTAACTGTTACAGGTCTCAAGTGAATTTAATTGTTTGGATACAATATGCCTATACCTGTGTGCTGCCTGTGTGTTAATGTGAGAATGTCGATACATTTTGAAGTACTGACGAATGTTCTATTAATGTCTGGAATGTTCTACTGATGTGGAGTTTTATATGCGGCATGTACTGTGTCCTGTAAGTGTCTGAACTTATGCTATAAATACGACATAGTGTATGTAACATTTTGAGCACGTATTAAATAATATAATCCTGAGTATTACAGAATATTTTTACTGTTAGCACATTCAAATGTATGTAATGTGAAGCTCTTCCTAGACCTCGGCTAGAAGGGACTTTGCAAGTAAGTAAATAAATTGTTGACCAATTATGTGGAATGGCCTGTATCGCTCATTTCCTGCCCTGATCCTGGAGCTGATTAACATAACAGGTCTAAGCTATGTTTCAGAGAATCAGTTGAAAAATGCAATGTTTTATCACAGGGGGTTGATTATAGGTTTAAACCGATTAAAAGGAAATGAAGAGAGTTGATGGTGAAATAGAAGGGGCACCGTTGTAGGGGCTAGTTACAAACTGCAGTGGTTTGGTTGTGTTTTGTCTCCTTCGTTCGTGGGCAATGAATTGGCAATAGATCCAGAACCTGAATAAACTTGGACTCTAGCGCTTTTCATGCCTTTTCTACCGCATGAAGGTGTTTCAGAGCATGACATGAGCAAATTGATGACCGTGGTGGTTTCAGTATTCGGAGGTCCTGAAGACTGAGAGTAACCGATTGATGATTTATGTCAAATAAATCCGTGCAGAATTTAGTAGGTCTTCAACTGTTTCTGTCATAGATTATTTTTGATAGAATTTTCACTTTTTTTGTTGGGAGAGGCACATGATCATGGAATTTGCAGTAGTCACGTGAGATGGAACCTATGGTGCTGTCAAATTCTGTACTGAATCACCCCTAGGCATCAAACAGGACAGTCCTGGTATCCCCCCAGTTTAACACACTGGCACTGAGGTGTGTTTTTATGAGGAGTAAACCTGAATTCTCCTGGCAGCCCCTTTCCTTGAATGCCTAGAACCTGTTTATCTGCATTCCTGACTTGGAGATGCAGTGACTTCATTGTAGCATTCCTGATTTAAGGTTGTCTTTGCTGACCTAATCCTTGTTGCAGAGCCACTGAGTTGGCTGTTGCTCAGGTCTTTACCATGGGATTTATACTATTAAAGTTTACTGTCCTTGCCTGCCTAATCTCTCCACCCCAAATATAACCTTGTTACACCAGAGGGATATCTGCTGTTGAATTGCATTCTTCCTTGTATTATCCCTCCCTCCTTGCATTGATAATTTGCTCATTCCTGAAGGGTATTTGCTGTTGGCATGCATTCCTTCGTGTGCTGTCCATCCCTCCCTTGTGTAACTTGGGTATCCCTGAAGGTTATTTACTGTTGAACTGCATTCATCCTTGCATAATCCCTCCCTCCTTGCATTGATAATTTGCTTATTCCTGAGGCGTATTTGCTGTTGAAGTGCATTCCTTCTTGTGCTGTCTGTCCTCCCTCATATAAGGATATTTACTGTTGAACTGCATTCGTCCTTGCACAATCCCTCCCTCCTTGCATTGATAATTTGCTTATTCCTGAGGCGTATTTGCTGTTGAAGTGCATTCCTTCTTGTGCTGTCTGTCCTCCCTCATATAAGGATATTTACTGTTGAACTGCATTCTTCCTTGCACCATCCATTCTTTCCTTTGATGACTTGGGTACTCCTGAACAAAAATGCATCTGACCCTCTGATGACCTGGATCAATACTACTGGTGTGTAAAGAAATACCTGCTTCTTCAGCAGCTGGCTCCATCTTTTTTTTATTTGGGGGAGGGTAGGGGTTACCTATGATCTTCAAATGCTGTCTGTTCATTGTCCCAGCATATTCCTGCTACCTTCTTGTGGTGATGGCTGTGTGTCTGGATCGCTACGACCGAAGAGTTTTTTTAGATAATCCTAAGCAGTATTCCCATTTTTCCTGGCACCCAGTGTACAGTAATATCGAGGCACAGAGAGTATGACTCGTATTCAACCATCAGTTGGCATTGTTTTATTTTCTGCTTACTGCAAGCCTTCTGGATTCCACTTGGGGGGGGGGGTTGTCGATCATTGCATAAAACCCCTACTGCCCTATGGCAGGAGAGCTTGTATTCAGGGTCTATATTATATGCTCGAAGAACTTTTTCTTCAAACACATAAAGCACGACATGTAAAGAGCGGAAGCTTTAAACTGTGAATGGCCACTTCCACGAAATTTTTCCTAGGGAAAAATCACTTGGCTGTAAACAAAAAACAAACTTTAAAACCCTAATTAAGTGGGGGGCTTCACCTCCCACACCCCCCTAACTAAATATACCAACTTCGAGATCACTCTACATTAAAGAAAAGGGCAATTCCCGATAATGGCCAAGCAAATTTTTTCACAGGGAAAAAATTTGCAGAAGTGGCCATTCGCGGTTTTCAGCATTCACTCTTTGTGTGTCAGAGTATAAGCATTTGAAGGCACTCTCGAGCTTCTAATATAGACCCTGTATTCAGCCTTTCAGAACTTTCATCTCCCAGTCCACTGGCACCTGCTTATGTAACACCTGCATCTTCAGTCTCACAGATGGGAGCTCTCCTGCTGTGATATTGGTTCTCACAGGTGGAAGCTCTCCTCCTATGATATTGGTTCTCACAGGTGGGAGTTCTCCTGCTGTGATATCGGTTCTCACAGGTGAGAGCTCTCCTGCTGTGATATTGGTTCTCACAGGTGGGAGCTGTCCTGCTGTGATATTGGTTTTCGCAAGTGAGAGCTCTCCTGTTGGGATATTGGTCAGCCTTGCAATCTTAGAATATTGCTAAGTTTGTGACATAAAACTGAAACATTCCAGTGGCACATTGTATCTTCTCATCAGGACCCTTGTGACAAAAGGTTTGAATCAGAGTAGCAAGAATGTTTGTGTGGCTTCCATCATTCAAGGTAGTTGGACACCCTTATGATGACCAGTTGTGTGACAGGGTACATTTGCTTGAATCACAGGTTTATTATCCAGGATCACTGCGGACAGGCCATTTCTCTTCCCCAAGGTTGTGTGATAATGTACATTTGATTGAATCACAGTTACTTCATCCATGATCACTTAAATCAGGACACTGCCTTTATTCAAGGTGTACCAGCCTGTAATAAGTTGATTATAATAAGTCCAGGTTGCATTGAGTTTGAAGCATTTTGGGAGGTGTCTTCCTCTTCCCATAAAATTTCTTTAACCTTTTTTAAGTTTACTGAAAGCTGTGTTAAAGTTGTATTCAAATATTCTGCTGTCTCCCACTTTTAGTACTTTGTCCTTCTGCCACAATTTTGTCAGAATCAACTCCTTCTGCTGGTAGGATTGCATCTTTACTATTAAAAGTCTAGGTTGATTTATCATAGCCTGATTTGGAGCATACACTTGATATGCCCTTTCAACTAACAACTGCTGTGGTATACCAGTCCAGTTGCTTATTTGTGCTTTCATAAAATTAATGCATTGTGTTCCTTCCAGCTTCTCTGGTATAGCTGAAAATCTCAGGTTTTCCCTACATGCTCTGTCCTCTAATTCTGTTATTTTTTTAAACATTTCTTCCTGAGCAATCTCGTATTCAGCCAGCCTTTCTTGTCTTCATTTCATCCTGTGTTTTTTTAGCTTCTGAATATCTGTTTAAAGCTTCTTCCATTTTTTCCAGTCTTTTGTTGTTTGTGTTGATATATTCCATCAGTGTTTTGTTTATTTTAAGCAGGTCTGTGTGCAGTTGTCTTATATCTTCCTGTAGGTTACTGGAAGTCATGTCCCGAGATTGCTTTGCTTTCTGCTGAACAGCTGTAGAACTTTCCTGAGTCAGTGTTTCTTCCTCACTTTTTGTAGATGATTTTTCCTGGTGCTCTGTATTTCTTTTCTCCTGGTATCCAGGCAGTACACTTACTAACCACTTATGGAAGTTTACCCATGAAAAGTCTACTGGCCTTCTCTGTTAAGTTTCTGTTTTCACACTGAGAAAGCTAGATTTAAGCTGTTACTCAATGTGCAGCAATCTTGTACCTCAAAATGCTGGTACTACTTGATAAAAAAAATTAACAAAGATCTTACCCTGTCTCAAAAAGTTTCTCAAAAAAGTTGCTGATTTTTGGGTACAGCAAATTTTGAGACAGAATCAGGGATGCTTGACAGGTGCTGCCCTTAGTGTGAGGCATGGCAGAGGTCTGAAAGTGAGTAAACTCTTTAGCACTTCTGCCTGATCTGCAGCTTCCCCAAACTCCCTTCTGCCTTTTTTAAGTAGCATAGTCTGTATGCATGTTTAGATGCATGTGTTTGCTGTAGCTGCGTAGCTCCACAGCTTTCACTTGGTCAGTGTCAAGGACAGCCTTGTGCTTTGTATCATTGATGCCTCTTGTGCAGTTTGCATATCAGCAGTTCTACAATTTGCAGAATACGTAGAGAGAGTAAATACCTGTTTTTGTACCACATCTTCCTGGACGTGTGTGACGCCTACAGCTGACCATCTACCCTTCACTCTATACTACTGTCCCTTTGGGCTATTTGTTCCTCCATTGGCACCTCCATAGATTAGGGTGAGGATTGTGTAGCTGGTATTAAGCTATTAGCCTTACACATGGTGTCAGGGATGTTATCTTACTCTTATGGCTTAAGTTATTTCCCTGCATGCCCATAATGATCGAGTGACCCAAGTAGCAGATGTGCGGTGGACCGTTGTGAAGCATGTCCATACAGCCTGTTGTAACACACTGAATGCACCCCCCAACACACACATGATTGCAGTTTGGTGCAATCCCTGATCTCTTTTGGGGATCTTGCAGCAGCAGCAAGAGTGTGCCCAGTCATACAGACCCCACTCCTGTTAAAGAGAAACAAGCATACAGATCTTCTTCACTCCTCCTCCTCCTCCTCTCTCCACCTGTGCCAGCTCCTCCTTTATCCACACCACTAATCCAGACATAGTCACCTGAGTCATCTGTCAGAAATGCTCAGTTTAGAAACACTGGTGGTCAGAAGACATGCTACATTAAAAAATGTTTTTCACCAGCAGCTCCCAAAGCCAAACCACAGTTCCCATCAGCAGAAGCAGTTTTAGGCAATTTAACTAGACAACAAGGGGTACCTTTCAAAAATTACATTAAAATTATTTTTAGAAAGTTGTAGCCATTTTATGGAGACCACTGGCTTTGGAGTTGAGAGTATGTTTAATGATACTGACAGATGCTGGTGTATGATGTGTTCCTTATCAGGCCCTGTCCTAATATGGCTGCTGTTCTAACTGTTTCAGAAGAGTACCGTTTTCTTTAACAACTTCAAAGTGATGACGTTACTCATAATTGGCCACATGCATGCATGATAGAATAATGCAGAACATCTAGCATAAAATTACTTTGATTACAGTCAGGATCCAACCTTGTCATCTTTTTTATGAAGCAGTGGACGTGTTTCTGAGGGCACTGAGTTTCTCAATTTTTCTATTTCTACTAATATAGATTTCTCCTTCCCTACCCTTTTTCTAGTTAGTGCAAATAGGTTTGTAACTTTAGAGTAGGATAGATGATAGTTGATATTTATGGGGTTTACAAAGGGTGCTGTGTTTCTTGTGTATAGTTTTTTTTTCTTGATTAGGTAGTTGAATAGTAGTTTTTCTAATAGTTTAGAACAAAATAGTTGTAAATTATTTGCAGTATTTATTCATAGTAGTTTTAGAGAAAAAGAAGACAGTTGAATTCTTTACGTAAGTAGCATTCTAGTATTTAGAAAGTTTCTTTTTTTATTTGCAGTTTGTTAACCGGGAAAGTCCATTGTGCCAAGATGAGCCCATTTTCAATGTAGGCCCGGGGAGAAAAGCTCCAGATACAGTATTTACAATAACAAAAGAAAGAAAAAATTCAAGTTGAATTCTTTACATAAGTAGCATTCTAGCATTGTTGTTTTAGTCAAATGTGTGATAAAATCCAAGGTTTTAAGATGTGCACAGCTTGTGGACATAAAATTCCTTCCCAAGACCCACACTCTTTATGTGTTTATTGTTTGGGTGCTGCCCACCTTGATGTAATTGTGATATTTGACCGCTTTTGGTGGTAGGGCCATTCAGGACAGCAAGGAGAAGTTGATTCTAAAAGGGTTGCTTCCCCCACAGACAGGGTCTGCTTCTCAGCCTTCAACATCTAATTCTTCCAGGCCAGCTTCATCTTCATCTTCCTCAGTAGGAAAATGGACAAAAAGAAGTATAAGGAGAAAGAAAAGTCTAAAGAACAAGAAAGGTCTGAGGAGAAGAGAATATAAAAAACAGAAAAGGGTCTCTGGATCCAACAGATTCGTCAGGTCTGCCACCTAAGACTCCAAGGATGTTAGATCCACCAGCCACTCAGATGATATCTCTTTTACCTCATGTAAGATTTTCCACAGATCCAGTGAGCCCTAGACTTCACTACCCAATTGTGCAAGATTAACATTACTCCAGAGGCCCATCGGTGGCATCATCTTAGAGGTCTGTACTCTCTTCCAGAATTATTACCTAGAGGGATGTCCATTGAGTGATGCAGAGACTCCTGAGAGAAAAATTCTAACTAGGGGTTCTCCCAGCACCTTCCCTTTGGGCACCCTGGGTCAAGGTCTAAATACCCAATCATTGATATCTCTGGTACTGGTCAGAGCTTAGGATCTGAACCCCCCTTCCCCAGTGTACGCCATTCAGAGCAGACAGTTTGGGGAGCGTCGACTGCATCAGCATCCCATACTCGTTCAACTCTGATTCTTTCAGATCGACATAAGTCTCAGAACTGAAGCATTGGTACTGTGGCCCTGGAGGTGGATTCGACTTTGAAGATTTCTGAGCTGTCTTTGCCTCTCAGTGCTTTGGCTGTCAATAGTTCATGTCCATAATCAGGCTTGGAACTGATGACGATTGGAACTGAGATTGTTCTTTATCTTCAGGTGGGAAGATGTTCCCTCGTCTCTGATCACAGCCTCGATTTTTGAAATTTTTGAGCAGGTTTTGGCTAGACCAAGGAGTCAGGTGCCACCTTTGAGCTCGATTCCCTCCTAACTTCTGTTTGAGCCTGTAATTTGCTCTGCTCATTCAGATTGATGGGGATAGTCAGTCCCTTTAGGCCTAGAGTATATTTGACAATCGAGTTCCCGGTGTGATTCAGACTTGTCTCCCGAGATTCCCCCAAGACAAGTTCCTAAGTAACAGACTTGCAAATGGAAACACCTGCACTCCTCTCCAGAGTCTGTCACAGAAGACACAGGTCTGGATAAAGGTGAAGGTTCTCTAAGGTCCCCTCTAGAAAATGTCACCTTTGGTGACATCCTAGAATTGATGAAGCAACAAAGGGTTGGTCCACTAAAACTCTTTCACAAGATGAATCTGTGTTCCTCGAGGCATTTGGTACTGGCCATCTGCATTGTGGGTAGTACCACCCACTGATGCCCTTAGAGATCTAGTGGCTGAGTGGGCCTGGAAGGACCCTGATGTAGTGGTGCCTATTCCCAAAAAATAAATAAATAAATAAACAGGATTTTGGCAGCCCACAGGAAGCAGTGGAGCAAGGGTACCAGTAGATGCCATGATAGTAGCAGCGGCCACTAAAAAGGAACTTTCTGAGGAGAATTTGTCTGTCCACCTCCTCTAACAGGAAGTTGAGGGCATTGGATATGTTCGGGAAATAGACATATGCTTCAGCTATCTGTCACATAATACACATTTTCTGAGAAACCTGACCAAAGAACTTACAAATTCACAGGTAACTTACCAGCAGATATTCAAAAAACAGTGGATTCCCAAGTGTCTACCCTGCAGTCGTTATGTAATATACCCATGAGTCTACTTTCTAATGCAGCTGATGGCACAGCCAGGGCAGCAGGCACCAACATAATCATGGGTCAGCATGCTTGGATGCACCTATGTGATTTTTGTGGAAGGTTTTAAGATGTCCTTTATCAATGTTTCCACACTTTTCAGACCAAAAGTTAAAGAGGTGCTTACTAGGAGTGAACAAGAAGTCAAAATCCTTTCTGCTGTTGGTATTTGCTTCTCTACCATTCAAAGGACCTTTTTCTAGGAACCAAAGGAATGGTAAGAAGATGTGGTTCAGAAAGTCCCAGGGTTATCACAAAACACTCATGGAGACAGCCCCCTCCCAGGGTAGAGAGGAAGGCAAATCAGATAGATGTCACCCTAGGGCAGATGTGGACTGCACAACCAGATGTTTCACAGTCCCTTTGCCTGGAAATCCTACCAGCGCTCCTAAAGAATTACTCAACTGCAGCACTCTGGAGGCAGTTGGGGGCACTTATCCTTACACCCACAAAGCTGGTAAAGTATTACAATGAATTCCTCTGTGTTAAACATAATCACCGGAGGCTATTCTATTCCCGTTTTTTATCCTCCAAAGAAAAAGGGAAAGATTCCCAGCATTCTACCCAGTCAGTTGGAATTCCCTTTTGTTATCCTCCAAAGAAGAAGGGAAAGATTCCCAACATTCCACCCAGTCATTTGGAATTCCCTTTTGTTATCCTTCAGAGAAGAAAAGAAAGATTCCCAACATTCCACCCAGTCAGTTGGAATCTGCAGCAATAGAGGTTGTCAGATTGCAAGAAAAAAGGGCCATCCAACAGGTCCACTGAGAACAATTAGAATCTGGAGTCTATTCCAGATTCTTTTTAGTTCCAAAAAAAATCAGGGGACCTCAGCCATCTCTTTCACTTCGTACAACACACAAAATGCTCAATGTTCACAGTACAGTCCATATTCTCTCTTCTTTGTAAGAACAATTGGATGTTCTCTTTAGATCTCCAGGATGCCAACGTCACATAAAAATAGAGGGGTGATCCAGGAGGTTTCTCTATTTTTATCTGGGTGCCAGTCATTTTCAGTTCAGAACATATCCATTCTGTCTCACCATAGCCCCCCAGATGTTCGCCAAAGTAATGGCAGTGGTAGCAGCTCCTCCCCAACTTCAAGGGGTCCAGGTGTTCCCATACCTAGGCGATTGGCTCCAAACCACTACATCCAGGGATCTGCTGGTTCAACACTGGGATCTCTTGCTTCATCTTATACGGAAACTGGGGATTACAGTCAATCAGTTCAAAAGTCACTGTCACCCACTCATCACATACAGTGTATCAGATGTCACTGCAACATGGTCCTTCATATTGCCAAGATTCCAGACACTGAGTACAATCTCTTTGTGTAGTGTCTTCACAGGTATTTCAGCAACCCCTTCATCAAGCAACGTTAATTCTTCATCTGCTAGGCTTGATGGCTTGTACGATTACATTGATTCCCTTAGTAAGATACCACTTAGGAGTACTCCAGTGGACTCTCTCAGTTCAGTGATTGCAAAGTCTTCACCCCCTCCATACCAAGATTCACTTCACGCAAGTTTGTAGAGATCATATCAAACAGTGGATAACCTCCCCATTAGTAATAGAAGAAAGAATCTTTTGCCCATCAAATTCCTGGGCATCAGTAATTACCGACGCTTCCTTTCTGGGATGTGGGACATTTTGAGGGGAAGATTGTTCAAGGTGCTTGGTCCCCCCTAGAGACCAGTCTTCACATCATCATCTTGGAGATGAGCCAAACAAAAAAACACATGGCGCACACAAAATGAAAAAAAATTTTCAATGCATTAAAAAGGGGCCTTTACCTGAAAGCTTTGGTGTTTCATGTAATAAAGTGAATTTTGTGTTGTATTCTGTGATGATATGCCAGCAAACTCAATCTGAGAGGTAGTTCATTGGAAAGGAGGGAATTGTGGGTAGGGGAGTTGTCAGATCCTCGGATCCACAGCTTGATAAAAAAGGTCCAGAGGTCGAACCTGGTCGGAACTGACAACCCAGCGGTTGAACTTGCTGAAAATGAGACACCACAATCATTATGGTAAATTTTATTAGTTATTTATTTATTTTAACATTTGTTTACCAGGAAAGTCAAACTTGGAAGAAAGCCAATTTTCAGAGGAGGCTCGGGGAGAAACGCTGCAGACATGTCTTTGAATTGTGGGGGGAAACCAGAGCACCTGGAGGAAGCCCACATGAACATAGGGAGGACATGCAGACTCTGCACAGAAGGCACCAAAGCTGAGAATCGAACCAGAGAACCTCTTGCTGTGAGGCAACAATGCAACCGCTGCACCAGTGCACCGTGAAATAAATACATAATTTCTGCTTGTCATTTTTAAATGTGAAGTATCAGACTACTGATGCATTCACCCCATTTAACTTATTTGTTTGACATTTTCTTAGGTTGGATGGCTGGAGCAGATGTTAATATATTTATGAAAATTTTTAGTGCACAACATACAAGATGCACATACAGAGCTTCAGACGCTATCTTTTGCTTACAGTGTGGATTAAAAAAATAACCCTTCAATATCTTGTGAGTCATGAATGTGTTCAAAAATTTATGAAAAGTTTTGGTGTCCACAAGCTCATCCCATTGACTTTTTTTTTCTGGAACAAAATTATTTGTTCCTTCTTTGGGGTGCTAGTACTGCTATTCGTTCCTTCTTTGAGGCGCTAGCTGCCTGCTCATTTATTCCCAGATTGAGGAAAGCATCAGGTATTAGTGAGGAGGCCAGTCTACAGATCCTGCAGATCACCCTATGCCCCCTCCACAACAGCCTTGTGAGTTCCACTGTAGCTGCTTCAAGAGGTGTTTGCATGCTTCTGCACATGCGTACCTTCCCATTCTAGATGCACAACGCTAGCCATGTATGGCTTGGTTGCTCTGAATCCTGAAGCCATTGCCAATTCAGCGAGCCAAACTGCCTCACTCCTCCTGCAGGATGGGCAAGTCAGCGTCAGCTGTTCACTTCCATCCTCCCCCATCTAGACCTTCCAGCACCCATACAACTGATCAAACATGGTCATCTGGGGTGCAGTCAAAGCCTCATCCCTGTGCACCACAGGGCTGGGGGGGGTTATGTGTAGAATTGTGTGCACTTCTGTTTACTGCTTTTCTCAGAATTTTGTTTCAGAATTGGGAGTTATACTTCTAAGGTGGTTGACCTTTTTTCCCCTATTTTCCCATGAACTGGTGAAGAGAGAGAGAGATTAAGAAAAATTATAAATGTACCAGAAATTATTAATAAAAGGCTTCAGAAGTTTTACGGAAATTAAAGTACCATTGGGTGAGATATCCTGTGTTTGGTATGGCATGGATTTCACATCTCTGTGACAAGTGCAGATTCCATCATTTTTTTATTGTACTTCCTGAAACTTTAAAAATGAATGATTTCTGAAACAGTGTGGTATAGTAGTCTGAAAATCGCATGTTTGAAGTAGTACATAGCTTAAACCTTCTGTATTAAAATCCTTTCTACAGCAAAATGCTGCACATTATCTTTCACAATGAGTGTAATGCATTTTTATAACAACTTGTAATACACAGATGTTATAGTTGCTGAAAGCATGTACTTTGGATGTATAACTACAAAATAACAGATGTGAGGATCCTCTTACCTGAAGTGTGCATCCTTTCTCAGATTATCCACAGGGAGTGTGCTGTACTGCTGTGGTGTTTCACTTTTGTACAAACCTTTGTACGCTGTAAATAAACCATAGTTATGAGTGTGCATGTGGAAGAACAGCTCTGTCAGGGCTGACCACCCAGTGATGTGAACTATCTATCTGTCTAGATGATTGTCACTGTTGAAGTGACACCCTGACAGCATGTGTAAAAACGGGAAAAAGAGTTGTTGATGGATGAATGTTATGCACCTCCTTGTTAAAGTAGAGTTGTCACCTTTTCATGTGCCCAAAGTAGAACATTTTTTATTCAGTCATCAGATTTTGCAGGACAAACCATATTCACAGCCAGTGCAAAAGACTGAACTTCACTTTGTTGACAGAATAAAAGTTTATTCTTATATAATTTGAGTAGCTTATGTCATTTTATGTAATATATGTGTTTCAGATACAAATCATTGCCTTTATGCAACTGTTGAAGGTAATTTTTGAATCATTTTTGTCTTAAATGGCAGATGTCCTGATATTTTTTTTTTCATTTTTTCACAGGACACAACTGCCCAAATAGGGTCTATGTTGCACAGAGAGGAACAGGTGGTAATCCTCTCTTAAAGTATCCCTTTTATTTATTTACCTACTTACTTACTCTCTTGTTGACTGGGTTCGTCCCACTAGGCATACCCTGTTTTCATGGGAGATCTGAAGGGCTATTCATACTGACTAGTGAAAATTTGGTCTGGACACCAGCAAAACTCCACTTTTCTTTTCAGTATGTGCTGTGGGATGTTTTACCTCCACCTTAGCTACTGCCAGCTCAGGTAGTTGAGTCTTTCTTTAATATGTCATTCACAGGAGGGCAGTTTGAGTTCACCCCCCCCCCCCCGCTGAAATAACTGTTGTGGGTTTAGAACCCTAAATTTCTGATCTACCTGTCATTAAGAGCAAATGTGCTACCCTGCTTGAGCCATTCACAGTCATATGTCAGTTTAGCAATGATGACATAATAATATAGTGTTATGGCCCCACACCATATGATGTTATTGTGCTCTAACAACTGAGAGGTTTCTAGATCCTGATAATACCCTTCTAGCTAGAAATGACTGAACTTGTACAGTTTTACACCTGGCAAAGGTGACAGGTGACTTGTGCATTCTGTGAAGTTAGCTTATGTAAGTGGCACTCAGCGCTAAATACTGTAATTATATGAATCTGCTGACATTATCCTCACGTCTCACACACAGTAATGCTAGTAGTTATGCCTTGAAGCCATATTAAAGTATTTGCTGCTTTAAGGTGTTGTAGACCTCCTGGCAGTGTGCTGTTTAGCAGTCAGATACAAGGTAACTTAACTCTACACCCAGTGGAGGTACGGTGATGATCATAATGCCTACAGGATTTATACCTCCTGGCAGTATTCATTGTTAATACAGATTAGAGCGATTCCTTTGTGCTATGAATTGTGAGAACTGATAAACACTGTAGTACTGTGTTAGTTCTAATGTGCTTTTGGGAGGGAGGGGGCACTGTACACATTTGTAACTAAAGCATTATTGCGCCAGCAGTGTGTCTGTATCCTATGCATCCCCTACTTACTCCTGATGAGGTAAGATTTCTGTGCTTATAAAGGTAATTAACAAACATTTCAGGGTTGATGGGGGTCCATAAACTAATTGAAATAGTCAAAGTCAGGAACAAGTCTTTTGTAAGAAGACAGTCTAGTTCAAGGAATGTGTAAATGCATATGTACCCTTTCTGTATGTGTTACAGATAAGTATATCAAACTACAAAAATCCCAAATATCAAATAACTGAAAAAAAGTAACCAACAGCACAAACACTGGACCAAAGCATAAAATGCATAGTATTAAGTAAAAACACCTGCCTGACACCGAATCCCTATTTTTTTTTGTTGTAGGTAGGCGGGTCCCCTGCTCTCCTCACACCTCTCCCACATATGTATACCAACTTCACTGTCACACTGAGATGAGCAATGGTGAAACCTTACTCTGTTTTAGTTTTTTGGTCTGCCCAGCTGGTACTTGGTTGCTTCCTGTACCTGTCTGCCCTAAACAGGTCTATAGCAGATAATTGAACAGCACATTGTTGAATGTCATCTCATCGACAATGCAGGCTGCACCCCCCCCCCCATTATATATACCAACTCC
>NC_056744.1:1776627068-1776922068 GCF_019279795.1 Protopterus annectens | reverse complement strand
GTTTAAGTCTTTAGAACTGGTAATTCTGATGCCGTTTGTTTTGTGGATATTCAGGAGAGCCATCAGAGTGGGGTCTAACAATGCCCTGTATGCCAGGCATAGATCTCCCTTCAAAAGCCTGTAGGAGACAGAATACAGGGATAGGGCCTTGAGGCGGTCTGCAAGTGAGGAACCTCTGTGGACATTCCATTTGTTGAATATGCTTGGTTAGGTACATACCAAAGGCACTGTACTCAATGACAGGTCAGATGAATGCCGAGTATAGTGGAACAATGATCTCCTTGGACTTAAATGCCATACCTTTGTTTATAAGTTGCAAAACATAGAATGATTTCCTCACCACTGTAGACATGTGATCGTCAAAAGCTAGATTACTATCTGTGTGTGTCCCCCTAAGTACCTTACTACTGTGTCAACTCTATGGGGTGCATTGTTAATATGATAGTACCCATGGATGGGTGACTTGCCAGAGGATACTATTATGCATTTCTTGGCATTTAGCTTTAGTCCATGGCTCTGACACCAGTTGTTTGTCTGTGTCAGCCCCTCCTGGAGAACATGTGTGTCAGTGTGAGATTCAGTGACAGTTCCTAATTTGCAGTCATCTGCAAATTTAGTCAGCCAAAGACTACTGACATTGGCCTTGACTTCTGAGAAGTAAGTGCCAAAAGGAGCGGTCCAAGGACTGATCCCTGAGGGACTCCACTTGTGACTGGCCTCTCTGTAAAGGTGGACTACCCAGTTCTAACTGCCTGGGTCCTGTCTGTGAGCCAGCTGGCTATTCACCAGGTGACATACAGGTTTGTACCTAACCTCTTGAGTTTGTCAACAATGCCCGAATGGAGTATTGTGTCAAATCCCTTGGCCAGGTCAAGGTAGGCAGTGTGAGCGATTTTGCCCTCATCCGTTACTTTGGTGACCTTCTCAAAGAAGTCCACCAGGTTGAGTAGGCATGATCTGCACTTGACAAAAACAAACTGGGTTGGGTCCAGTGTCTGGAGGTTTACTATATCTCTGTTAATTATTTCCATGATAATTCTTTCCATGGCTTTACTAGTGAGACTAGTGAGACTTATGGGTCTGTAGTTTCCAGGGTCTGTAGATGGCCCACCTTTGTGCAGAGGGATGACTGTTGCCTTTCTCCATTCATGAGCCAAGAAGCCTGTTTGGAGGCTGCAGTTAAACAGTAATTCCAGAGGCCCTGATAGATCATGTTTCATGCTATTTAGAAGGCATCTTGGGGTATTGTCTGAGTCCATTGATGCAGTGTTCTTGGTCTTAGAGAGAGCATTAAGGACCTTTTCCCTATTGATAGTAGGGGGAGTTATATTTGATGATATTTCCTGAGGGAAGGTTGAGGGGGAAAGAGGGGTAAAGTTGGAGCTGAATTTATCAGCCAGGAGGTTTGCTATATCTTCTGGCTCATTATAGGTGGCTCCATTTACAGTGATCTCTGCACACAATTGTGCATTACCTTGGAGGTTGTGGACATAGCTAAAGAATGCTTTTTGGTTGTCCTTAGCCTGGGAGGTCAAACCTACTTCAAATTTGGCTTCGGTAGACTTTATTTGTCCTCTGAGTTGTTTGTTTAGTTTGATGAGAGTACTTTTATCCTGCTGGGTGCTGCACCTCCTAATTTTTGCCATGATTTTCTTCCTCCTGTTATACAGCCTATTGATTTTGTGATGCACCAGGGTGGCTTGTTTTTTTAGTTAGTTCTGTACTTCTTCCTGGTGGGCACAGCCGCCTCTATGTAGAAATTAATATGCTTGTACAGAGTTTCTGGGAACACTTCTACATAGGCAGCAGTGTTCTCGGGGTTTATGAGGGCTTTACATTTTGCCAGGGTCTCATTTAATAGCAGGAGGGTGGCCTTCGGATAGTTCCTGAGTATTCCAGGTTAGCTGGGGGTCCAGCTTTTATTTTTGCTTCAAAGGAGACCATTTTGTGGTCTGACCTTACTAGAGAAGGCATTTCAATAGGGAGTGTGCAGCAATCTCCCATATTAGTGAGGATCAGATCCAGTATGTTTGCATCCCTGGTTGGTGTATTGACTATCTGGTCCAGGGAGTTTGTGTTTACAAAATCCAGGAATCTCTGTGCATGTACATTTGGTGTCATATAGGATTCTCATTTAATAGTGGGGTAATTAAAGTCACCCATGAATATGGTATTGGGTTGGATGGTTAGTGTTTCTAATAAATTTAAATACATGGTATGGGTTTCCTGGGTCATAGAGAGGGACCTATAGCTTGCAGGGAAGTGGTACTGGATTTTTCCTATGGTGATTTGAACATGGAGCAGCTCAAGTGCATTGACCTGTTTGACCAGCCGTGAAGTATATTTATTTCTGATGTAAATAGAGACACCTCCATCTTTAGTCCCTGACTGTGAAGTAGCTTGCCTAAATGTGTGGAAGGCATTATAACTTTGTATTGTTGGTGTGCTCTTCGTGGCTTTAAACCATGTCTAAGGACTGCACACATGTCAGCATTTTCTACGGTAGAGAGAGATTTATAGGGAGTGGAGTTTTTTGTTTAGACTCCTAGCATTGAGGAGTAATACCTTTAGATTTTCTTGGTTTTGATTTGCAATGTCAGAAGTTCTTTCAGTTTGGCATTGCCTAAAAAGGCAGTATGAGGGAAGACAATGTTTTAACTAATATTCAAAAGCCTAGGGTGAGAGGTGCAGACGATCCCTGGCAAAGCAACCTGGCCTGTTGACCATCTCCTTCCATGCTGACAAGTATTGCACCCCCGTACAATGACACCAGAAACTAAGCCAATTATTAAAGTCAGTCATCTTTTGTTCATATTGTGACATCATCCTTGGAGAAGGTAAAATGCTGCTCAGTGCTAGGCTCATACCAGCCTGAGATGCATATTCTGAGAACTCCATGATGTCTGTCTTCATATAGTCTAGGGAGGTACATCTCAAGTCATTTACCCCCACATGGACTGTGAGTCATATTGTTAATTTTGGTCCAGTGACCTGAGTGCATGCATAATGTGGCAGATCCTATCCCCTGATAAGCAACTGACTGTGACTTTCTCCTTACTCAGCCTGGGAAGGGGGACATCAGTGTGTCTCATGGTTGAATCTCCAATGACTAGAATGTTGGATTGCGTGGTGGCTTGCCTTATGGGCTTAGAGGGAGAGGCTCCATCAGATGTGACTCTATATGTTGATATGGGTGTTGTTTTGAAAGAGTGCTGCTGAGGGTATTTGTTATGTGTACTTCATCTAATAGGTACTTTGTGGTTTAGGAAGGTTACGTTTAATTGCCTCCGCATATGTGGGTCGATATGTCTGCTTTGAATTATGCGTAATGGGTGCAACGTGTGTCCTATTGACAACCTTGCTGACATTAGGTGTGCTTTTATATGAGAGCTTTGCCTCCGGTGACATTGTGTAAATACATCTCTCACATACCATATCAGTTTGTTTGAGAATGAACTGGTTGTGAGTAAACATGAGCCGATTTCTACACCTTGTTTTATTAATTAGACAGTTGGAGTGAGAATATCAGTCACTGTCAGGAGTGTCTGGTTTGCAACTGTAGGGACAGTGATTGTCACTGCAGACTAGTTGTCCTATGTGCAACTAAGTATTGGAGAAATTTCAGTTGTGCTTTTACAGGAAAAATGTCACTCAAGGTGTCTGAGTATGTACAGAGCACTGCCAAACACTTGAGGGGAAACTAATATGGAGACCCTGAAAATTTAAGGTTTAAGGATTTAGGCAAATATTCTGAAGTTAGAAACAAATTAAGCAGTACTTACTGTAAAATAAAGAATTAGCTTGTCAAGAATGATGAAAAGAGGGGAGTCACATGAATGGCTACTGCTTGGCTACTACTAATGCTGGTCTCAGCACAGCTTCACTCTGTTGGGATACAATGTTCATTTGCTTCTTCTGTCACCAGAAGCAAATTGTTAGCACCAGTCTCATGAACAGAAGCAGGCCACAGCCTGTTTGGTGATCCATGGTCATGTGCCAGGTGCAAGGGTCAGTAGGCTTGTAGCCATTTCTTGCTGGATGCCTTGAATAGCAACCAGACCAATCAGGAAGATATAATCTCAGTTTACAGTGGGTAGGCATGCTCATTTTTGAATGTTAATGGTCAGTCATTGTATAATAAAACATAAACACCATTTGTAATAGTAAGCAGGATTCAGTAGAGTTGCATTATCCCTATATACTGTTTTGTAGTGAGAATACTTTGCAGGTTTGTGACTGTGCATTCATTTTGAAACAGAAGAGAGAGATTTAAGCAGCTGTAAGAAAACAAAATGAAACACGGAAGTGTTAATAGTTTTATAACTGTGGAACTAGCTGAACACTGTTCCGCGTATCAGAATAGAAACGCATACTTTTTACATGAATAGTTTCAAGCTGTGGGTGTTAGGAGTCCAGCTGTATAAGAAAGGGCACCTCTTTTTCTGCTTCTTGAAGGCCAAACTGTTTTTTCACCTTCTTCTAGTTGTACTGTCTTTACAATATTCTGGTTGTTGATTTTATTGATTTAACTACCAAGTAGGTGAGCTGATCCTTAGACTGTTTTCAGCCATGGCCCAGGCCTCAGGGCTATGGTGACATGCAGTATACATCGACAGTTTAGCATAGCTAATCAAGCATCATGATGTTCTTCGTGTTTCACTGTTGCAGTTATCACATTTGGGTAATCCTGCTGGCAGGTTGCCCTCAGTCGGTCTGAATTTCAAAGTCCTGGGTCCTGCGTCGGCTGCTGTCGCCCCTTCCCTTACATCAGGTCATCAGGGGTATAAAAGATGTGGCCAACGCCATTTCCTTTAGTCTTTCTTGCCGCACGGTGCCCGAAGCAGAAGCAGTTCGCAAGTGCTGGTCGGCCGACTCCTGAGATTTTCGTGTTCGAGTTTCAGATCCAAAGTCTTCAATAAAGCTAAGTACCCTATTGGGGTAACTTTTTTCTTGCTCCAGACCTATGTCAGAAAAAGTTAATAATTGTATTTCCTGTGGTAAATGAATACCTCATAAGGATTTTCATTCTTACTGTATTCCTTGCCTAGGCCGTGATCACAACGTTGCTGGTTGTCAGTTTTGTGCTAGATTTAACCAACGCACTATTAAGCGTCGGTATGACTTTGCTTTAAACTATTTTGGCCGCCGATTCAATTATCCAAAAATGTCGTCGGATAGCCATCCGACTACTGGAGTTCATAAAAGACGCAAAGAAAATGAGAGAGATAGACAACCGAGGCCCAAAACCGATGACGAAGCTTCTCCCAAGCCAGTCGCCGGTTCACCAGTTCTCAGTGAGGCGCTTTCGCAGCCAGTGATGCCCGTTACTTTAGAGTCGCAGCCCGCTACCGACTCCCACGTGGAGTCAGCCATGCTGCTGGAAACTCAAGGTATTGGAGCCTCGCTGAGCAGGCACCGACTTCTGAGGGTGTATTCAAACCTAAACATCTTTATATTAAACCAACTTCAGCTTCAAAGGCAAAGACTACAGCACCTTCTAAAGCAAATAAACAAACTCAAGAGCCGTGCGGACAGGCCTCTATGCCCAAAAAAACAGATGCTCAAAATGGCCGAAGACTTAATTACCTTGATCAGGGGTTCCCATCCCCCTCCTGATAAGAGGCCTAGGCAAGAGACTGACTATGAATCTTGAGATCAGGTTTCTATTTCTTCTGATTTCCCTTGTGATAAGGTATGTTCTCTTCCCCCCTATGAGGATTCTGATGCTGAAGAATCTATTCCTTCAGCTTCTCTTCCAGAGGACTATTCTTTTGGGGAAACCTTGCATACCATGAGGGAGCATTTCCACTGGTAGAGCCAAGATTTTTCAGAATCTAAAAAGAGGGTCAGGGATTTCCTTTTACTACCTCAACACAGGCCACTAGCCATTCCACCTGTGTTGGACATTGTAGATGATGTGTTTTCGGAGTCTAGTCTTACCCCTGACTCCGTACCTCCAGCTCCTGTTAAGCCTGACAGATATTACAGGGTTCCTGACTCTCATAAATTCCTTTTTAAAAACCCTGCTGCAGACCCAGAAACCATTTCACAGGGTCCCAAGGGAGTTAAGGCTTCTGCTGCAAAAAACCCTACCCCCTCTGACAGGGATTCTATGGCACTGGACAGATGGGGATAAAAGGTATACACATCTGCTACCTTGGCTATAAGGGCCTTAAACTGTCAGTTTCATATGCTCAAATATCAGCAACATGTCATGGCATTGCTTAAACAGAAAATGTTGTTAAACTCTGAATGTGCAGAAAACAAGGAAATTCAGGATTTATTGCATGCAGCTGAACAAGTTGGAAAGCATACTTTGCAATGTGGTTTTGATTCTTTGGAGGCCTTCTGCAGGGCCGCAGTTATGGGTTCTGTCAAAGTTAAATTATTAGATGTACCTTTACAGCATGATACTTTATTTGGTGTTAAGGCAGAAGAGGTGTTAAAGAAAATGGAGGACAAAGCTAAATCTATGCAAACTGTCAAAGATTTTTTACAAGTACAACCACCTAGGTTTAGTAGACACTGGCCAACAAAGAATTGGTAATTTCCTGTGTCAGACAGACCTCAAAGGGGCAGACCCAGATGCTCTAGAGGCAGATCTCAGGCGCAAGGTTCATACAGGTAAAAGCAATGGGGTGCCTCTACCTCCAAAGTTGGAGAAGACAAATCTCAACCATACAGGAAACAGTCCCAATGACTTCCCCCTGCCTGCACCAAGCACTTTTCTCCTAGCAGCACCCTTAGGGGGAAAATTAGCACTCTTTTCTCAAAATTGGCACATCATAACCCAGGACAAGTGGGTTCTAGATATTGTGTCACAAGGCTACAAGTTCCATTTCCATACCCTGCCAAAGGCAAACGGCTGGCCAGATCTGCCAAAAATTCAATGGGCAGAGGCACAAAAACAAGTCTGATCCCTCATGGACATGGGGGCCATTCAACAAGTACCAGAGCAAGAGCAGGGACAAGGATTTTACTCGACTGTTCTTGGTACCCAGAAAGGACAAGACCTGGAGACCAATACTGGACCTATCTATTCTGAACACTTTCCTGGATATTCCAAAATTCAAAATGTTGACTTTGCAGCAGCTTCTGCCCATGTTGGGCAAAAACGCTTGGCTTGTGACTTTAGACCTAAAAGAGGCATACCTGCATGTCCCAATCAGACAATTATGCAGAAGATACCTCAGATTCAAGGCTGGCTCAATGCATTACCAATTCTCTGCACTGCCCTTTGGCTTATCTACTACACCCAGGGTCTTTACAAAGTGCCTGGCACCAGTAATTGCATTTTGCAGACAAAGAGGAATACAAGTATATCCTTACTTGGACGACTGTCTAATTCAAGCAGAGAACAAGGACATTCTTCTACAGCATCTGACGTTTGTGAAAAAACTTCTACCATGTCTAGGGTACACAGTCAACGAAAAGAAATCAAAACTAGTACCCTCTCAAGAGATAATATTCCTGGGTGCAAGCTTAAATACAACTGCCCAGATGGCTTATCTCATGCCAGACAAACAAAGGCAACTGACTACCTATTTCAAAATGATGGCAACAAAGGCCCAGTTATCTGCAAGAAAGATTCTGCAGGCTTTGGGCTTCATGGCATCCTGCATTCTACTAATTCCATATGCAAGGCTGCATATGAGGAAACTACAATGGTAGCTCAAAAGTGTTTGGACGCAACATTGCCACAGCCTGGAAACTATGATTACTCTCATTCCCTGCCTGCAACAGGAGTTTCAATGGTGGGCAAAGGCTTGTCACCAAAACAAGGGACAGTCATTCACATTACCCCCAGCCAGGCAGACACTAACAACGGATGCATCAGATTATGCTTGGGGGGCCCACATGGCAGGAAGATGCATTCAGGGCATATGGGCCGCAAATCAAATGCATCTACATATCAATCAAAAAGAGATGCTAGCTAGCTGTTCAAAATGCCCTGACAGCCTTCAAGGACCTACTTCATCCAGGACAACTACTGATAAAGGCAGACAACACCACGGTCATGTGGCATATAAACAAGCAGAGGGGCACACATTCTTACCTCTTTGCAGGCTAGCCATGACTTTGTGGGACACAGCATTGACTTACCAAGTACATCTGCAGGCACAATTCCTGCCAGGAAGGAAAAATACTCTGGCAGATGAACTAAGCAGAAACCTCATGGATCCCCACGAGTGGCAGCTGAATCCACAAGTCTTCAGCATGATAACAAGGAAATGGGGATGCCCGGACATGGATCTATTTGCCTTGCCACACCTCAGTACTACCAACTAAAAAGATTCTACACAAGGATTCATCACAGACAAGCATGGAAAGTGGACGCCCTATCTTTCAGCTGGAAATACCTATCAGTATATGCCTTCCCCCACTACCTCTCCCCCCCAAGGTACTCCTAAAGGTCGGACAGGAGAAGCCAAAGATGATACTAATTGCCACGCCAGTACTGGTATCCAGTACTAAAGAATTTGTCTCAATGCCCAGCTTGGACCTTACCTCGAATACCTCATCTACTGTCCCAGCAAAACAATCAGATCCTGCACAGCCAACTCAGGACCCTAAACCTGGCAGCATGGTGGATAATGTAGTCATACAAAACACACCTCTCAGCAAAGTTGTGATAGATGCCATTTTGGAAGCCAGAAGGCCTAGTACTAGAAAATCTTAACGCTGGGAAATGGAAGAGATTCTGTGCTTGGAACCAGGCACAAGGGACTGATACAGCTGTGCCAAACATTCCTCAGATTTTGCAATTCTTAACTGAGATGCTGGACAAAGGCCTATCTTTTTCATCTATTAAAATTCATGCCTCTGCCATTTCGGCTCATTACAATACAGAGCCACCAATCTTTTCTCATCCCTTATTAAAGCAGTACCTCAGAGGAGCCAAATATTTAAGGCTTCCAAGGAGATCGCCAATGCCTGCATGGGACCTTAACTATGTCTTGGAAAAACTCACCCTGCCTCCTTTTGAGCCAGCTGCTACTGCTGATATAAAGTTTTTATCTTGGAAAACAGCTCTGCTCCTAGCAATAACTTCTGCAAGACGAGTTTCAGAGCTACAGGCACTCATGGAGGTGGAACCCTTTATCATTTTTTTTATCCAGACAGGGTCTGTCTGAGGACAAACCCAACATTTATGCCTAAGGTGGTATCCAGTGTGGCTCTTAACCAAACTATTCATCTGCCAACTTTTTATCCAAATCCACAGAACAAGGGGGAAAGAATTCTGCATTCTATGGACGTACACAGACAGCTTAGATTCTACTTGGACAGAACCAAATTTTTCAGAAAGACAGAGCAATTACTACTGGCATATGTTGCAGTATCACAAGGAAGGGCCATCTCAAAGCAGACAGTTTCAAAGTGGATAGGCCACTTCATTCGTTTCTGCTACTTACACCATGGCAAGCCAGTGCCTAAGGGCATTAGGCCACATTCAACCAGAGCTGCAGCCACTTCAGCAGCCTTTCTCAGGGTAGTACCAACCAAGGACATTTTAGAGGCTGCTACATGGAGTTCAGTGCACACCTTTACAAAGCACTATCATCTGCCACTCTACTCTAAATCCAGGGCAGGCTTTGCCACTGCAGTGCTGCAGGGGCTCTTGGCCGCTCCTAATGCTGTTTAGCTCCTGCCTCCCATCCATAGCTTTGAGACTCTACCCAAATTTAATGACTGCAACAGTGAAATACGAAGAACATAGTACAGTTGTGTGCACTTACCATAAATGTAGATGTTCGAGTGTATTCACTGTTGCAGTCCAGGTTACCCACCCTCCATCCCCCTGTCATTCTGGAGTTTATCTTTCCTTCTCTATTTTCTACAACCTATGTGGTGTATTTGCTTGTAGATGAAGTTAAGGCTTATATTGATGCATGTGTGTGTGTGTGTGTGTGTATATATATATATATATATATATATATTTATTTTTTTTTTTTGCTACCTTTATGAGGGCACCTGACATCTGGGGCAAGAAAAACTAAAGAAAATGGCGTCGGCCACATCTTTTATCCCCCTGACAACCTGACATCAGGGAAGGGGCGACAGCAGCCGACGCAGGACCCAGGACTTTGAAATTCAGGCCCTCTTAGGTCAACCTGCCAGCAGGATTACCCAAATGTAATGACTGCAACAGTGAATACACTCGAACATCTACATTTATAGTAAGTGTACACAACTGTAATTTTTTAGAATGTGGGAGGAGATCAGAGTACCTACAGAAAACTGACATAGACACAGAAAAGACATGAAAACTTTACAGACAGACATTGACAAGATGTCAGGATTGAATCCCAAAACCCTGGAGCTACAAGGCAGATATCTTATTACTAAGCCACTGTGTTTTTAATTCCAGGCACCTATTCTGTTAACAGATGCTGAAATAAATATTATTACTTTATTGGCTTGCATATTTAGTTATAGCTTCCTTTGTTAACGTACCAACATGTTGTTGCAGGCATCCAGATTCTCTACTGATTACCTTTGCTTTAAATGTTTGTTTTGTTTTGAGCATAATTCAGATACTTGTGAGCATTTTGTTAATTTAATAGAAAGACCAGCCCTTTGGTTCTGAGACAGGGTGTGGCTTCTGAAATAAAGCAACCTTTAAGAAAAAAGGCTGTAAAGCAATGTATTTTATCTAAGTTGTTGCATTATTGGCTTGGGTTGTGCCTGTGAACACACAGATGTGAGTTTTATATAGATATAGATACATATAAGTTATTGACATTTGATTACCTGGAAAGTTTGACTGGGTAGGAGCCCATTTTTAGCGCAACACTGGGTATTCAAACATAACATCCAAAGTATTACAAAGCTGTTTATTATTAATAATTTTAGAATATTTTAGTTTTTAGGTAAGAATTTAGAAGTATATCCAACAAAGTCCATGAACTCCATGCCACCATAGGCTTGTACTCCCCAGATATAGTCATCCTGACAGAAACTTGGCTAAAACCTCAAATTACCAGTGAGCAAATACTCCGTACAGGTTACGGCATACTAAGAGTAGACCGGCTAAACAAGAAAGGAGGCGGTGTAGCTATAATATTTAAACAGCATCTAAACAACCAGATCTTAAAATCATCAGCTCCACAAATAGGCAATGAAGAAATAATATATACCAACCTCAAAATAAACCAAAACAAAACCATCAACATGATTGGATGCTACTTCCCACCTGGCCAAAACATCCGTCCACTAGAAAACCTCCTCAGCTGGTCTACCCATAATCTCCCCCAAGAAACTATAATTTTAGGTGATTTCAATATCGACTGGCAATCCTGTTCTGGCAACCATCCAGCCCATCTTGTAAACCTTCATGGCTTCACCCAACTAGTCCAGTCGCCACCAGGATAAATAAGAACTCCAGCAAGCACACTACCCTGGATTGGATACAAGTCAGTAAGAGCCCCCAGTCATATATAACAGGCTGCTTATCAGATAGCCACAGTGATCACTCCCCAACATTCCTACTCAAAAAATACCCATACCAAGCTAAACCTGTCAACTACCGTCAAATACATAAAAAACTAAACTTTAACCCACTCACATTCATCTCATCCCTCAAAGAATGTAACTGGCATCCTCTAAAGTACCTCAGTCTTGATGACGCAGTTGAATTTTTTAATACTACCTTTCTGAGTATCCTTAATTACCATGCTCCCATAAGACTTTCCGATCCAAAGCACAACCCTTCCCATGGCTACAGAAAACCACTAAGTCAGAAATGAAAAACAGGGATAAAGCCTAGGAGCACTGGCGCAAAACTAAAACCCCCTCAACTAGACAGAAATCCCTAGAACTACGCAATAGAGTCAAAAAGCTAATAAAACAGGACAAATTCCAATACTACCAGTCTGCCCTAGACTCCTCACAACACAGCCCCAAACAATTCTGGTCCTCCATAAACTCCATCCTCCACCCAGGTAAAGTCAGTGCCCCTCCTCCTAACATCCCTCACTCCTCAGAAAATATTGTTACCTCATTCAACACACACTTCACCCAAACCATACTATCACTAGCTAAACAACACAACCCCCCTCCAACCCACACCTTCAACTAGTAATCTCCCCACTGCCTTCTCTTTTTCTCCTGTACCTACCTCCAACATAAAAAACTCTTAACTAAACTGAAACCCACCAAATTAGCAGCAGACAACCTCCCAAGTGAATACCTACAAATCGCAGCTGATGCTCTGGCCTACCCAGTATCCATCTTGATTAACCGATCTCTGTCAGACAGTTACGTTCCCACACTGTGGAAAGTATCACATATAATTCCTCTCCACAAAGGCGGACCCTCCACAGAACTAACCAATTACTGCCCCATAGCTATTCTCTCTCCACTCTCCAAAATATTAGAGAGATGCATACACTCTCAGGTCTCAGACTACCTCCTTATTAACAACCTCCTTTCCAGTACTCAGCATGGTGTCCAACCAAACCATAGCACCACCACTGCCTTACTCTCCTTTACTAACACTATCCTTCAGCATAAAAACAATGGCTATCTCTCCTCTGCTACTTTCCTAGACCTGTCTAAAGCATTTGACATGGTCCCACACAAACAACTTATCTCTGTTCTCAATAACCTATCCTTCTCTCAATCAGTCACCAACTGGTTTCAGAGGTACCTGTCTGACCGCCAACAGTCCATTGTATGGCAGAATGGCATATCCCCCAACTACCTGTCTCCATAGGGGTTCCCCAAGGATCCATCCTTGGACTCCTACTCTTCTCTGTTTACACCAATAATCTAGCCTCTGCCACCAAACATGCCACACTCATACAATACGCAGATGACTCAACCATCATCTGCTCAGCCCAGTCCCTACCCAAACTGCAAAAAGTCACACAGGAAGCCTTTTCCTCTGTTGAAACTTGGTTATCTGATGCCCAATTAATACTCAACCCAAACAAAACTAAACTACTTATCTTCCAACCCCCACCATACATACTCAAAACAACTCTCACTTTAACATCACAGCAAAAGACAACACCACTATATACCCAGCTGAACACACCAAATTGCTAAGAGTGGAAATAGACAATAAACTAAAATTTGACATTCACATATCCACGACCATAAAAAAGTCCACAAAAACTAGGAGCGTTATACAGAAATAAGCAACTTCTCACAAAAGCAGCAAAGATTTCAATAGCAAATTCCCACCTTATCTCCACCCTACTTTATGCCTCTCCAATATATACCAACCTAAGGCAATGCGATCTAAACAAGCTAGAGACCTGCTACAACAAAATCGCCAAATTCGCCACAGGGGCATCCTACCGTAGTCGCCACTGTCGCTCACTTGCTGAACTGGGCTGGCTTGAACTCCCTCACCTCCTTCAGTGGTATCAACTCTCACTCGCCCACAAACTAGTAAACCATCCTCTAAATGTCCCATCCCTCCAGAATCTACTCCAACCCTATCGCACCACCAGACCACTAAGATCCAGCAATAAAAATCACTTGCAGATCACTAAAGCCAATAACTCTGCTGGTGAAGCACTATTCTCTTGCACCATAGCCAAATTATGGAACTCACTTCCACCCACAATTACCTCCATACCATCATGCACCGACTTCAAAACTTTACTAAATGCGCACCTAAAAACATGCTGGCTATGCCCTTGCAACTCCCACTCTAATATCACCTTCCCCATCCAACCACTACCTTTCTTTCCACTCACTTACTACCTTGATTATAGCAAGCTCAGATGCTCATAAGCCTAGTACTTATTATACAGCAGGAACTTCTTATTGTAGCATTTGTTAATGTCTGTTATGTACTTCACAGATAAAGATTCTAGTTGTCTACTGATGTACTATGTTCTTCATCTGTAAATATGTTGTAAGTAATTGCTATGTTAAATTGTTAATCATTATGTAATCCAATGTAACTACTGTCTATTTTACCTGTGGAGCTTTTCTCCCCGGGCCTCCACTGAAAATGGACCTACGTCCAGTAGGACACTCCCGGTCAACAAATGTAAATAAAGAAATAAATGCATTTTACAATTTTCAAAAATAATACAAAAAAAATTTACAGTTTAAATAATTATAAAAACGCTGACATAATATGAAAACATTAATTAAGAATAGATACAAGTTATATTAAAATGATTATTGCTCCACTTAAAGAAATCCCAATCCCTCAGAGCCACACGATCCAGGGATCTAAACCTTGTCATCACAATGAACAAAACATGCTGAAGGGATAGGTTCCTGACCCAGATACTCGCCATACTCTGAAATAGACTGCCCATACATGTCAAGCAGAGCGTCTCTTTGGCCATCTTCAAAAGGAACCTTGATGATTGGATGGGAGATAGGAAATTCACCCCGGGGATCACGTCAGTCGCCCTCCTAGACAGGGGTCCAGGGAAGTAAATATTGTGGGGGAAGAAATATCCAGGGAATTGTTATGGCTAGGCTTGCCAACCTATGATTAAATATTTAGAGAAATTTTATCCAGTTTATAGAGAAACTAAAGGTAAGTTAGTATAATACAAACAGGAATTGCAGTATGAAGTGAGCGAAATTGACAGAAGTAAGGAAGTGAGTAACGAAGGGAGAGTAAAGAGATGTCAGGTATGAACAGATATTTGTTCACATTTAGGAGTATAGTTTATCCTGGTGTCGAGCAAGAGCAGGGCCAGCATTTGGCTAGGAAGTCTTTCAGATATAGGAAAGGTATTCCAGGCCTTATCAACCTGTTATGGGTATCGACAGTGTCCAGCCGATTTGATAGGTTTGTGGCCATTGGATTGTAATGGCCAACTGGGAACATAGTTGTATAGAATGTTATTTAGTACTGGACAAGCAGATGGGTGCTGGATAATTTTATAGGTGGTAAGAAGCTGTGGATATGCTAGTCTATTAGGTAGCTCTAACCACTTTAGGCTTTTTAGTGGTATACACTCATGGGCTGTGAATGGGGTATATACACTCATGGGCTGTGAATGGGGTATATACACTCATGGGCTGTGAATGGGGTATTTGCTGCACAGCATTGTTCAATTAAATATCTGTGTATAGAGGTGTATTAAAAAGGAAAGGGAATCGAGTGTCACCTGAAAAAATCTATATGTACATAGTGTGTGTGTATGTATTTATTGATAGGTAATAAGATATACCTATGTAAAAATTAAAATCTTTGGAACAAGACTGTTTCATCCCTCTGCAGGCACTGTTTATCAAGGGTCTGAGCGCTTTTAGTTGAGATGAGCATACTCCTGTATTGTTTTTTCTTCTCCAAGATTCTCAATTAGTGTAGCAGGAATACATGAAAAAGTTTGCAGTGCAGTAATACATTGGTTGTGTGGCAGAAATGTTAATTAAAATGGCATGAGTCACAGTTTTAATGTTATTTCTAAGGTATAACCCACTGTGGTTTTCAGTTTGCAGTAATTCGTTTTGGCATCTGACACTCCCTGGGCATTGCCAGGGGACATTAACTTTCCCAGTTTGTACTTTCTCTGAAGATATCTTTATAATTGTTATGGGATCCTGAGTCATCTTCTATTGGTTACTATTCAGCCAGTGTATTTCTGCCTGTTGCTCTGGTAACTAAAGTGATTATCAGCAGTTACCTACACATCTCATCTTGTCTTTTCTGTTCATCAGGCTGAATTTCTTTCTGCTCCCCTTCCAGTTTTGAAGATAAGAGCGCTAATAACACTTTAGCCCGTGGGAGTCACTGTCATCGTGTATACGTCTGAACAAAGACTGCATGGTAGCTCATTCTTTTTCCTTCGGTTCCTGTCTTGGAAGATATTTAATTTGTTATGACTCTGGCCTTGATAATGGGCCATTGTCAGTGGGAAGCTGGAAAACTGTCCTGTCTCAAAGCAAGAATGCTTCCCAAATGCAGTCAGAGTTTCTTAAGAGTACCTCTTTTTATTCTGATTTGAAGATGTACGTCCTCACTTTTCTGCTTCGCGGACACCAGTCTAGTTCTAGCACTTCTTGAGCAGAAGTTTCTTCAATGTTGACCAGAATGTACCTAATTAATATAAAAAATAATGTTGTACTCAGTTCCTTATCTGATAATAGAGAAGACATTGTCAGAAAAGTTGACACTAAAAATATATGCTGTACCCATTCAGAACTCTTAAGGGCCGTAAACTACCAGTCGCACATAAGTGTCAGGATAAAATACTGCAGCAAAACCAAGGATCTTACTTAGCCATTGCTTGTTGATGCAAACATCGGCGAAGTTACAAAGTTTATGCAGGCAGCTGATATGATTGGTACTTTTATTACAGAATGTGGATGTGATGCTGCTGTTGGCCTGTCCATCTGGCAGTTCCACTGCTGGTGTTGCTTGAGGATGGACGCATGGCTTTATGTACAGGACTGCTTCCCCTGATGGTGTCACAGGAAAGCTGCAAGTGCTGCTGTAGACCATTCCGTCGTATTTGGCCATCCAACTCAAAAACTTATCAAAACCTTTTGGAGAAAGGCTAAAACTGTGTGCAGCATTTTTTTCACACCACTGTTCGTAAATATGCCAGAAGTTACCTGCCGACTTTCTAGCCTTTTTTACCAAACCAAACAGGAGTATTTTAAGCAAAAACAACTGTATGCTTTCAAAAGAAACAGCCTCAGAAAGCTAGGAAATGACATCAGCACCACCATACCTCCAAAGAACTATCTAAGTCTTTTCAGCCTCAAAAGTGACATCATCTGCATCACCTACTGCTTCCAGGCCACCTTCCCCAGCACCAGGAATACAGGTTTTCCAAATTTACCAGTCAGTGGGTCAGGATTAAAGCATTGGTGAAGAAGGTAGTGTCTGCATTACAAACACTGTAGAGTTCTGGATAAAGCCTACCCCAGTTCACATTCCAAGCACGCCGAGAAATCATTTGCATCTTGCATTTCCCTTAATGTGTCATCTACTGGACAGACAAACATCTCAGTCAGTACCACTGCCAGAACAAAGAAAATAGTTTGTTCCAGGGTTAATTGTTGTAGAAAACTATGGCCTTTGGGACGACGTCTATATTTCTCATACCTGATTTGTTTTGTATGAAAAATTTTATGAAGCTGACTGTGCACACTTTACCCCTCTCCCAGTGTAGAATGTCTTCTAGTCACAAAGGACATACAGGATCTTTAGTTTCACATCCCTGTTCCCAAAGCCTGCAGGCATTTCCGGTAATTCCTGGGGGGGTACTTACAGTTCATTTCTGTGACATTTGGCATTTCTGCTTTTCCTGGAGCCTTTGACAAATACACCTTAGAGTTTTTGTCAACTCAGTATATCGGAAATTTACATCTGCACATATCTGAATGACCAGCTGGTCCAAACATAACTGTTTAAGGATCTCAGGATTTAGGGATCACTCTTAAAGAATGTAATCTGTTTAGGGGAAAAAAACTACTAGAGCACCTGAAAACATCCTAGAAATGCAGCTGCTTTCTTGACAAGGGTTAACTACCACAATCTCTTGATTAGTCTCCTGACTTAACTTCTACACGTCCACCCCTCTGTTACCAGCTGACGTATCAAGAATGTTCGATTGTCCACATATGTTGCAAAAATACCCATCTCTCTGTTAATCGTCTGAACAAAACATTGGTGAATAGTTTCTCAGTGACACATAAACTGTTTTATGTGTGTGTTTAAAGATGAGTTAATGTTGCAGTTCTTTGTTGCAAATCTCAAGTATTTTAAGTATGTATCACAATGTCCACCACATTGTCATTTCTTGTTAAAGGTGTAATTTACCTGTTGTTGAAAACAAAACAGTGTACATCCTTTGCAAAATATCTGTAATTGTGTGACTGCCTTGTGGTGTTAAATGAGTCTGTAATCAGCACCCTGGTCAGCAGACTTTACAGTACATAGGTTCATAGGTAGGTACTAGGCTATCGGCCCTAGGGCCCATACAAGCCTAGCCAAAAAATGTACCCTGGCTTTAGCCACCCAAGAAAATTATTTTCCTGTGCCCCTGTCGAGTAGAGCCACAAAAGTGATCCCCGGGGTGAATTTCCCATTTCCCATCCAATCATCAAGATTTTTCTTGAAGAGTGCTAATGAGGAGCTCTGTTTGACATAGATAGGTAGTCTGTTCCAGAGTATGGGAAGTCTCTGGGACAGGAATCTATCCCTCCAGCATGTTCTGTTTATTGTGGTGACAAAGTTAAGGTCCCTAGAGCGTGTAGCTCGGAGGGATTGGGATTTCTTTAAGTGGAGCATGTCCAGCAGCTCTGGGTTTGACATAGCTTTGTATGTTAGGCAGAGATCGCCCCTGAGTAGGCGATATGCGATGGAGTAAAGCTGTAGCTTTTTGAGACCGTCTGCATAGGGCATCTGTTTGAGGCCAGTAATCCTCTTTGTGAGGTATTTCTGTGGTCTTTCCAGTTGTTGTAGATGTCTTGTGAGGTACATACTAAAAGGGGCGTTGTACTCTATAATGGGTCTAATGAGTGATGAGTAGAGGGGAACAATGACCTCTTTTTTTCTGGATGAGAATCCTTTTGTGATGGGATGAGCCACGTAGAAGGATTTCCTGACCACTGTGGCGATGTGATTATCAAAGGAGAGACTACTGTCCACCTGTGTCCCAAGGTCTCATCACATTTTCGGCATTAAGTAGACTACCAGCTATGTGGTAGTTCATGGGTACAAAGTTTTTACCAAAGGGGATGACAATATACTTTTTGGCATTGAGCTTCAGGCCATGGCTTTGACACCAGGTATCTGTCTCAGTGAGGCCCTTTTGTAGTTTGTCCACATCGTTAGGAGTTTCGATTATGGCTCCTAGTTTGCAGTCATCTGCAAACTTTGTTAGCCAAAGACCTTCTGTGTTGGCCTGCACTTCAGAGAAGTAGATACCAAACAGGAGAGGACCCAGGACTGAACCCTGTGGTACTCCACTTGTCACTGGTCTGATTTCGGATTTGTAATCCACTACTTTCACAGTGTGGGTTCTGTCCGTGAGCCAGTTGGCAACCCATCTTGTGACATAGGGATTTATACCTAGTTTAGTGAGCTTATCTATAATTCCAGAGTGGGGGATGGTGTTGAAAGCCTTGGCGAGATCTAGATAAGCTGTGTGAACCATTTTACCCTCATCTATGGTTTTGGTGACTGCTTCAAAGAAGTCAATCAGGTTTAGGAGACATGATCTGCCTTTTACAAATCCAAACTGAGTAGGGTCCAGAGTTTGGAGATTACCAATGTCTTTGTTTATGAGTTCCATGATGATACGTTCCATGGCTTTGCAGACCAGGCTAATGGGGCGGTAGTTCCCGGGGTCCATCGTGGCTCCCCCTTTGTGGAGTGGGATAACTGTCGTGGTGCGCCATTCAGTGGGTACAAAGCCTGAGGTGAGGCTATGATTGAACATGGTACTTAGGTGGGGTGCCAGTTCATTCTGTAGTTCGTGTAGAACGCAGCCTGGGATATTGTCAGGTCCCATGGATGCTGTGTTCTTGGCTAGTGTGTTTTTTACCTGTGCAGCCGTGATTATAGGAACTTTGCATTCTTCCGGTATAGAGATGGGCCCTCTAGGGGGTGAGAGGGGGGTAAAGTTAGCACTAAACCTATCTGCTAGGATGTTGGCAATATCAGTTGGTTCTGTATATTTAGTGCCATTATGCTGTAACTCAGAGAAGATCTGAGTGTTCCCATTTAGATTCTTGACATAGCTATAGAATGCTTTGTGGTTGTCTTTAGAGTCAGTGGCAATTTTGTTTCCGTAACTAGCTTTGGAGATTTTATGAGGGATCTCAGCTTCTTACTGAGGTTGACCAGGGCGTTCCTCCAGTCATGGGATTTTATTCTTTTTTGCAACAGTTTCTTTCTTCTGTTGTAGAGTTTGTTTATAGCAGAGGACCACCAGATTGGCTTCCTTTTTTTGGAGGATAACATCTTGGTTCTATTAGGGATAACATGATCCATGCACTCATGTAAGTGCTTATAAAGTGCATTTGTGTAGGATTTGGCAGTCATACCTCTATTGTCCATCTGCATGGGTGTCGCGAAGATTTCCACTTCTGTCTTAAGAAGTGTGAAGTTGGCTTTTGAGAAGTTTTTTACGATGGTTTCCTTAATTGGGGCTGGGGGTGGGATGTGGATGTCTAGGCTGATTAGCTTGTGGTCGGATCTGACCAACAAGGAATTGACCTCTGGTGTGGAACACCAGTTTCCCATGTTGGTAATGACCAGGTCTAGGATATTGCTGCCCCTGGTGGGGGTGTGAATAAGTTGATCCAAGGCGTTGGAATTTATGAATTCTAGAAAACGTTGAGGAAAAGAGTTGGTACATGAGTAGTTTTCCCAGTTAATGGTGGGGTAGTTGAAATCGCCCGTTATTAGGGTGTTGGGTTATACCCTAATACTTTCTAGTGTATCAAGAAATGAGGAGTGTGAATCCTGGGCCATGGTGGGGGGTCTGTAGCAAGCTACAATTTGGATTGCGGTCTTGCCCAGAGTTAATTGCACTTGGATAATCTCGGATGCATTATGCTGTGCATATCCTTAATGAATATGGACACGCCTCCGCCTTTAGTGCTTCTTTCTGGGTTAGGTGGCCGAAAGGTGTGGTATGAATTGAAGCCTGGTAATGCAGGGGTGCTCTCTGGAGCTTTGAACCAGGTCTCTGTCACTGCACAGATGTCAGTGTTCTCCATTTTAAGGAGTGCCTCGAGTGAGTGCATTTTGAGGTTTAGACTTCTAGCATTGAGTAGCATTACCCTCAGATTTTGCTTGCTTGTACCTGTTACGGTGGTGAATTTGTCATTTGAACCTTGCCTAAAAAAGGCACTATAGAGGTGGCAAGAGTCTTAGCCAGTATCCGGAATCCTAAGGGTGACAGGTGCAGGCCATCTCTGGCAAAGCATCGTGGACTGTCGATCATGTCGTCCCAGGCAGACAAATACTGGATCCCATTAGAATGACACCAGAAGCTTAGCCAATTGTTGAAGTCAATCATTTTGTCCTTGTACTGTGGTATCATTCTGGGTGATGGCAGGATGCTACTCAAGGTTAGGGTCATACCTGCCTGGGATACAAGATCGGAGAGCTCCTCCATGTCTCTTTTCATGTAGTCCAGGGAGGTACATCTCCGGTCATTCATACCAGCATGGACAATGACAGTGTCATATTTGTACTTATTGTGGAGTGACCTGAGTGCATGCGTTATGTGGCGGATCCTGGCACCTGACAGGCAGCTGACAGTAACTTTCTCCTTGTTTAGTCTAGTGAGTGGAACATCAGTGTGCCTGACTATAGAGTCACCTATGACTAGAGTGTTGGGTACGTTGTTATGCCTCATGGGCTGTGGTTGAGTGGCACACTGAGTTTGTGGGCTATGTGTCATTTGGGTTGTGTTGGGGGTGGAGTTTGCTTGCGTTTATGCTTTGGATGTCCCTGATGCTTGGGCAGGTTTTTATTGAGAGCCTCCATGAATGTAGGTGTGTGTTTTGTGTTTCTATGTGTGTGTTTTGGTGGTGTAGGTTTTGAGGGACTATGTGATGAGTGTGGTGTGGTGCAAGTGTTTACCCTCTCCTCTTGACTCTCTAGTCCAGTCTTGGGTGAAGAGAGCTTTGCTTCCAGTTTGGCTGTATAAGTGCATCTCTCACAGGTTGTAGTGTTGGGTGGTAGGAGGAGAGGGTTGTCTGTGTACATGAGGCAATTGCTGCATTGCCCCAAGATGCCCAGATTCATCAGGTAGACAGGAGAAATCACTAGGAGCTGACCCTTAGACATGCCTGGATAAGTGCTTATTTATTAAGTACTAAAAACTGCTTTCCACTAGACAAGTGAGGAAAGTTGAGTGCTGTAGTAATTTGCAGCTTATGTAGTGCTTACAATGAGTTCTGAACAAGTGCTGAGTTCAAAGAAACAGATTTGAGTGCTGAAACTAGAAAACTCGCTAGTTATAAGAAAAAAAAAGTAAGCTAGAAGGCTTCCCTCCAACACAGAAGGGTGTGGGGGCTCAGAAGCCTACAAACAGTCTATACCACTTAACAGGAAAGGCAGGAAACAAGCTTAATTTTTTTTTCGTCTGTTTCCCAGATGCTCTCTTTGTACACAGTAGGAGTGTCTGAAATCAGAATATGATCTCACTGCACTCAGTACCGCAATAATGTATATACACAAGGCCTACTTGCCAAGATGTAATACTAGAAAAACATCTAAATTCAGCACAGAACTAACTCACATAATCAAACACATTTTATCTATCACAAAAAGACTTTTCTCAGGGGATATACACCCAAACCCAGGTCGGCTCACAGCTATACTCAAATCTAAACAGATATCTGATCTACTAATTCTTAATATCATCATAAGGAGTATAGCTAACAAAATACCTGGCCTGCATGCATTCATAACCCACTAGACTCCTGACCATAACAGAAACATGGCTAAAACCCACTACCCAAAATGAAGAAATCCTCCCTCCAGGTTATAATATCTTAAGACTGGGCAAAGTGGGTAGAAAAGGAGTTGGAGTTGCAATTCTTTTTAAAAACACGCTGAACCTTAAACCACTTCATAGCCCTGTACCTAAATTTAATAATGCTGAAAACCTTGCGTCTGTCCTGTATATTAACAAAACAAAAAAAAAATAACATTCTCTGCTGTCACATCCCTCCAGGAAATAACTCTCCTATAATTGAGGAAATCCTACAGTGGACTACAGATAATCTCCCGGATGAAACAGTCCTACTAGGCGATCTGAATACTGACTGGTTGGCCTGCAGTTTTAACAGCCCCACTAACCATATAAATCTCTATAGGTTCTCTCAACTTATTCAGGAACCCACTAGAGTAGACAAAAAATCCCAAAAAGAATCCTTCCTTGACTGGACACAGATCAAAAGCTCTAAGCAAAACTACCAGACAGGCTGTCTACCAGATAGTATTAGTGACCACCTCCCTACATTCCTGCTACGCAAACGTACAAGCACACCTAAGCCCATAACTTATAGACAAATCCGTAATGACCACAGTCTAAACCCCCAAGATCTAAACACTATTCTACTTTCCCTTGATTTGGACCAGGCGTTTGACTACTTTAATAGCACCTTCATTGATGTCCTTAATAGAGTCGCCTCTATCAGGAAAATTAGAGTTAAGACTAATTATGCACCATGGCTAAGTAGGGACACAAAAGCCATATTGAAGTCCAGAGATAAGGCCTTGAAAATCTGGAAGAGGGTTAATACCATCCAAGCCAAACAACACTACCAACAGCTTAGGAATCATGCCAAAATACAAACTAAACTTGATAAACAGAACTACTTTCTTACTGTACAAACAAAACACTCAAAAAAATCCTTAAAAGTTTTGGCAAGCTATCAACTCCCTAATTAAACCAGGCAAAACTACTACTCCGGCTCCCAACTCCACCAGTGCCAACATGGACATAGGCTGTCAATTTAATCACCACTTTGCAGAATCCATAATGGCACTATCCAGCCAATTGTCCAAAAACAGCGCTTCATATATCCCTGCCAAGTGTCTAGATAACATTTCCCTCCTTACTCTCTCACCTGTTCCCACCTCCAAAATTAAAAAACTACTTTTGAAATTAAAACCTACCACCCTTGCAGCTGATAATCTACCTGCCAACTTCCTAAAACTAGCTGCAGAATCATTAGCCTACCCCGTTTATATCCTCATAAACCACTCCATAAAAGAATCCTACATCCCTCAGTTGTGGAAAGTGTCTTACATTATTCCTCTTCATAAAGGCGGTAATTCCTATGACTTTTCTAATTACCATCCTATAGCTATTCTGTCTCCCCTCTCCAAGCTGCTAGAGATGTGTATTCACTCTCAAGTCATGTATCTCCTGAACACATACAACTCCTCTCCACCACACAATACGGGTTCCGGCCACACCACAGTACAACTACTGCACTTCTCTCATTTACCAGTCTAGTAAACCAACACAGAAATGACTGTTACTATACATCTGCTATATTTTTGGATCTATCCAAAGCATTTGATATGGTCTCACACTACCTACTATTAGATTCACTTGCGTTCCTATCCTTTGCCCCTTCTACTATTGCATAGTTCAAGAACTATCTAGCTGATAGTGCCCCTTGCCATTGGACAGATTGTTGCCTATCTCCTCTACTTTCAACTTTCATAGGTGTACCACAAGGCTCAGTACTGGGCCCACTTCTCTTTTCTATCTACACTAACAATCTACATACTTCCACCCAGCATGCCACACTCATACAGTATGCAGATGATTCGACTTTAATCTGCTCCGCCCCCTCTCCTTTTATTCTCCAACAACAGACCCAGGAATCCTTTAGCTCTACGGAAGGCTGGATCACAAATATCCAACTCATCCTTAACCTAATAAAACTAAATTGCTTTTATTTTCCCCAACAAATCAAAGTCTGCTCCTCTTTCCTTTTCTATTACTTCCAAAAGTGGTACTATCGTTTCTCCTTATGCCCATACCAAACTCCTCGGTGCTGAGATCGACAAAAACCTTTTCTTTGTTGTCCATGTCTCTCAAACCGTCAAAAAGGTTCACAAAAAATGGGCTCATTATACAGACACAAAAACTTCCTCTCAGATCAAGCACTGATCACCCTAGCCCAAACTCACCTTTTGCCCACACTAATGTATGCAGCACCAATTCTTACCTATATCAGAAAAATTGACCTTGATAAACTTGTCATGCTATAATAATATTGCCAAATTTGCTAACAACACCACTTTCAGATCGCATCATTGTCTAGCTGTAGGGGATTTAAAATGGTTAGAATTTCCTCAACTGCTAAATTACCACCAACTGTTTACCGCCTAGAACATTCTGAAGTATCCTGATAAAACCCCATCACTAAGTCAATTACTTACCTACTATGCAACAAATCACACACTCCGCTCTAGTGACAGATCACTTCTATGCATCTCTAGGGCTAATAACAATACTGTAAAAGCGCTATTCTCCCACACTGTTGCTGAAAACTGGAACAACCTCCCCCCATCACTGACCTCTATCCCCACCACTGCACACTTCAAAAATTCTTTAAAATCACATCTCATAAGCACCTGGCTTTGCCCATGCATAACCTAAAAACACTGCTTAAGTTCTGTTGAAAGTTGAAAGGCTTATTATTTGACTAATGTAAATACTACAGTTGTTTATCCCTTTAATATAGGTACTTCATTTCAACATGTTGTATGTCATGACTCTCAGTGTTAAATGTATTTAGTCTGTTCAACTGCTGAGTTTATCCTGTCTGTTTTATATTTCTGTCTTTCTAGCTGGATTTTTGCTGTCATAATATGTTAGTATCAGTTTTTTACTACTATGTATTAAATTCTAGTATTTCTGTTAATATATGTGGAGCTTTTCTCCTCGGGCTTCCGCTGTAAATGGACCTGATCCAGTCGGGCTGTCCCAGTTAACAAATGTAAAATAAATAAATAAATATTATGCTCTGGCACCTGGGCCATGGCTGAAAAGTGTTTTCAGACCAGTCTACCTCCTTGGTTAGCAAACAGTAAGTACATAAATAAATAAGGAAAAGGCAGATCTGATCACTTCTCAGTGCAAACGTTTTAGGAAGCCATTCTCAACATTGTATATGTAATTTATTTCCATCAGGGCAACGTTCAGCAAATGATGGGCTTTTTTTTTCTTTATTGATTGAAGACAGTTTCTCTAACTGCAAGAACATTTCTCAGAGCCCTGGGATACATGTCTTTCTTTGTCTTGTTGGTTGCTGGTGCAAAGTGCCTCAGAAACCTTTAGAACTCTCTCTCTCCCCTTTTGAGCTTTCCTGTAATAAGGGGATTTCAGAGGTGTACGCGCCATACCTTCTTGGTCACCTCAGGGGTGATCTGGGGAAAAGCATTAAATGCAGAGCAAAGGTAACAAAATGCAGAGACATGATGCAGATTATTCTTAAAACAGTAATTAAAACATTCTGGCAGTTGCCTCAAAATAATATACAGTTTAAAATACAAAGCAAATACAGTTTTAGTAATATGTACTGAAGACAGGAATAAAATACAAGTTATTGTGTTTTTCGAGGGCAGCAGAAATGGAAGATTCTTTTTTAACTAAACATGGGTTCAGTTCATGAGGTGGAGACCTGTTTGCATTTTGCCACAGTAATTAGCCCTTTTGCACAGTACTTACTATTGAAACATTGCTCTTTAGTCTCCCGGGCTTTCATTTCCCCCTTTTACATTTGTACTTGGGGCTTTCTAATGTCTGCCAGCAGGTCTGTCTGATCTCTTTTAATCCTTTTCTACGTTTTGATTTACCCTTTCTAGTCTGTAAGTGCCACTTCTTGTTGAAAGAGGCTTCAGATCGTTTTTACAGACAAATCCATTAAAATTGCATCAGATAGGGAAAATACAGGAGCTTAAAGAACTTGAAATGGCCCCTGTTAATCATAGCTGCAGGAGGGGATTTCAGCTCACTGGATGTGCTGATGCATAAACACACTTAAAAGATTGTGGTGTGCTACATAGGAGAATATTTTTGCTTAAGCATAAAAGAAAAATGGCTAATTGTACAATTATGTGCTTACAGAGGTATGAAGAGTAGTGCTTTGGTGTGCTGGGAGAAAAGCACAGAACATTGTTTCTGGGGGGTGGCATTAATAGCACTGGAGTGAGCATTATTATGAGATACAAGACTGAAGAGCAGCGTTTGCATCCTTTCATTATTTTATTACTCTTTTCTGCATTTGCTGGCCATGTATGTTAAGCAAAGTCCCTCCAATCTCACCCCGTGGCCCCTGACACATGTATTTAATTCCCTTGACTCTTTGTAGCAATATTGATGGTGGCAGTGCTTGTTTTGTTTTTTTATTTTTGTTGGCCTTGTACCCCATGAGGGAAGATACTGCAGTGATTTGAAGCAGAGTTATAACCTCGTCATGCCAGAAACCTAGAATGTGACAGCTGGAAAGGAATTTCAAATGTATGTATATACACACACACACACACACACACACACACACACACACACACACACACACACACACACACACACACACACACACACACACACAGACACAGACACAGACACACACAGACACACACAGACACACAGACACACACACACACACACACACACACCCTGTTTTCACATGTGCATCTTATTCTGTGCCCTTCCCCAGCATCATTTGTCATTCCATCCCTTTCTGAGGAAAGTTGACTGTGCACCAGCCATTGTCTGTAAAACATGAGCTGTTACATCAAGGGCTTATTTGCCTGATTTGGTTGTAATGCATAGGTTCACGTAAAACATCACATGGCACTTATGGATAGAAAAGAGTAGGGGAACTTCCTGGTGCCCTGACCAAGCGCCCCTAGTCGGTATGAATATCAACGTGGGTCACACCTGAAAAAAAGGCCATTAACCTAAAGGGACTAACCTTATCAGCAGAGTGTAAGTAAATAAAGAATGCTTTTCTTAGTCATCCCTGTCTATTTTCAGGTTGTAACCTCCTTTTCTTGTATAGTTCTTTGTTTCTAAACACCCTTATTAAGTGATCACTTACGACATTGGGACACATACAGTCATAGAAAATAAAACAGACCATGTTAACATTTTTTCATATTCATGCATTATACCTTACATGTGTTTTCTTTATTTTTAACAATTATTCACTACATTACATAAATTGTTCAGTTCCTGCCTTCTTTTATACTAACTTAACTAACCCTCACCCAAAATGTCTTTGAGCTTGTACAAGACTGTTTTTTACAGCGATGTCTCCTCCTCAATCCCAAAAAGACTAAACTACTGCTATTTACTCCAACACAAAAATCTACTCCTATCCAGTTCTCTATCGTATCTAAAAACGGCACAGTTATATCTCCTGACACAACAACCAAACTCTTAGGGGTTACTATTGACCATAGCCTTAACTATGACACTCATATTAACACCACTATTAAATCCATAAACAAAAAGCTTGGCTCCCTCTACAAAATTAAGCCCTTCCTCACTCCCACAGCCAGAACTACCATAGCCCGCACCCACCTTATCTCTACTCTCTTCTGAGCTTCACCTATATTCACTAATCTTTCAAAAACTAACCTGAACAAATTGACTACCTCCTATAACAGTATAGCCAGATTTGCTACCAGCTCCCCATTTAGATCACACCACTGCCTAAATTTAAAACAACTTGGTTGGCTTGAGCTGCACAATCAGTTCTTAATTCAGCAACTAATTATCACCCAAAAAATCCTTTATTTCCCCAATAAAACACCAGTTCTTACAAATCTTATCAGACCTTATAAAAATCTCTCTAACCTTCGCTCAGCTCAAAAACTTTTAGTATCCATAGATAAATCCAACAATAAAGCAGGCGACTCCTTTTTCTCCTATACAGTGGGGAAAAACCTGGACCCTACTTCCTGATGAACTCACTAAGATCTCCTCTACTTCACTTTTCAAAAAGGAACTTAAACTTCATCTTACCAACCACTGGCTCTGTCCCTGCAGCAACCCTGACTAAATACTCTAGCCTCCCATTACTTCACCATCTGACTCTTCCTTAGTTATTCCACCTTTTATTTTTTAATTTTTAAACCTCATTCTACATGAAAGTTGGGCCTACTTCACCCAGCTACACTTAATAGATTTCCACCTGCTTCCTGCTCTTCTGAAAGCTTTCCGCACTTTATTTCTCTCTCCTTTTCCTCTTTATATTCTCCTCCTTTACTAGTCTCCTTCCACTCCTTACCTAGACCTATTCTATAATTTTTCCCTCTTCCTACTTGCTACTATTTTTTTAAATATATATATATTTTCTTTTCAGTCCGGTAAATCAGGGAAGTGGTATTTTATCTGTGTTGTCAGCTTATCTACCCTATAATGTATCTGTTAACAAACCTAAATGCCTTGTAACTGGAATTTGTTTAAATTATTTGTTCTTTTGGAGCTTTTCTCCCCGGGCCTCTACTGAAAATGGACATATATCCAGCTAGACTAGCCCGGTCAACAAATGTTAAATAAATAAATAAAAAAAATAAAATAAAAAACTTCTCCTCTTGAATATTATTTTGCATCTATTGCTCCCAAAAATTCCATTTATTTCTGTGAAATTTACTCCTTCACCTTTTTTAAAGATCCCTGTAGTTATTTTATCTCCTTTATAATAATCAGTATTTTATTCATAGCTTGTTTAGATTATGATTTTCGTTTTCTAGTAATTGCCTTTTTGACAGTCAGTAACATTAAACTTAGTAAGGCCTTACTATGTATAGCCATTTCAGATCCAGTGTTCCAGCTCAAAGGAATCATTTACTTAGTTATAGCCATTTGCTCCCTCAACATTTCTGACAGAGTACTCTGTAGGGAATTTTTTAAAATCTACTAACTTACACTTCCATAGGTTCATAAGAGGTTACTAGGCTATTGACCCTAAGGTTTTTATAAGCCTAGCCATGGTATACCCGTGTTCCCTTATTGACCAAGTTATATGGTCTATATTTCCAGCATGAGTCTATGATCAGCACTGACTGCCCTTATCCAGGAGGGACATATGTGACACCCCTGGGGTATATTTACAGTCTCCCATCCAGTTGTCTAGGTTACATTTAAATAGGGTCATTGAGGAGCTCTGTTTTACGTGAACTGGAAGCTTGTTCCAGAGGGGTGACTATCTCTGGGAGACATATTGCCTCTCAAGCATGTCCTGTTAATGTCACAGGACAGGTTAAGATCCCTAGATTGAATGAATCGTGTCCCATTTGACTTGCGGATGTGCAGGATTTCCATTAGGGCAGGGTCTGAGACTGCTCTGTAGACCAGGCACAAGTCTCCTCTCAGCACCCTAGATAAAGAGTACAGTAACAGGGCCTTCAGTCTGTCCACGTAGGTCATGTGTTGAAGGCCCTGAATTTTCTTGGTGAGAAACCTCTCAGGTGTGTCCAACTGCTGCAGGTGTCTGGTGAGATACATACAGAAGGGAGCATTGTACTTTATTAGTGGTCTGATGAGGGATGAGTACAGGGGAGTTATAAGATCCATAGCTCTGGATGCGATCCCCTTGCGTATGAGCTGTGCAACATAGAAGGTCTTCCTTATCACTGTGGACACATGTTGATCGAAGTTTAAGGTTGCTATCAACCTGTGTTTCCAAATCTCTCACCACAGGGTTTGAGCTAAGGGGGTACTGTTAATATTGTAATTTGCAGGGACTTTCCCTTTGCTGAAAGGGATGAAAACGCATTTTTTTGCATTTAGTTTATGTCTGTGGATTTGGCATCAATCATTTGTCTGTGTAAGCCCTTTTTATAGCATGTTAACATCATCGAGGGGCTCAATGATTGCACCCAGTTTGCAGTCATCGGTGATCTTGGTAAGCCACAGGTGATCTATTTTCACCTGAACTTCTGAGAAATAGATTCCAAACAGTAGGGGACTCTGCATAGATCCTTGTGGTACACCACTGGTAACTGGTCCGCTGGTAGAGGTAGAATCCCCAACTTTGACAGTATGCATTCTGTTGGTGAGCCAGTCGGCTACCCATTTAGTGACATATGGTTAATTCTCAGCTGGATTAGATTCTCAGCGATGCCTGAGTGGGAGATTTTGTGAAAAGCCTTGGCTAAGTCAAGATAAGCTGTATGTACTGTTTTGCCTTCATCCAGAGCTTTGGTGACATTCTCAAAGAAGAACATGTTCCCAGTTACAGTTCTCCTTTCCATCTTACTGTCTACATAAGCAAAACTTTTTTGAAGGCTGTGCGTGATGTACAAATATGCATGGAAACACTTTCAAGCAAATATCTTAAACCTTCTGGACTTTTTTGCTTACTTGGGAGCCATACATATGTCATCCCACTGCTACCATGTAAACTGCCTTTCCAGTCTTTCTTCCCAGTCTTTTGTAACCTCCTGTGATTGATTTTTATAGTGACCATGCAGTATTTTATGCGCCGTACTAATTACCCCTTTTTTAGCAGCAGCTTCTATTCTAGACTCAACTAAAAACTCTAACAGAGCTAGTCTTTCAAACTTAGCATTCCCCTATCACTTTCTTTTTCCTCTTTATCTTTACTATGATATCAATCCCCAGTCGGGAAAGCATTCTTTAAATTACAATTCAAACTTCTGTTTGGTCTATCCCACTCTTTTCTCTTCCCCTCTCTAGTAATTTGCTCTTAATACGTTGGTTCCTTTGCCGATTTTCTCCATTAAATTTAGCACCTTCTTGTAGGCATTCTTATTGGCAAAATCTCCTTTCTCCATCCCTGGGTTGGCTTAGTTCTTGTTTTACTTTCTGTAGCTTTATGATTATAACATTCTGTATGGTGGTTGTTATTCTCTTTAAGGGCCTACATCCAAAGTCCTACTCTGTCGCAATCTCCTGAACTTCCCCCATTTCATCATTCCTTCTCACTTTGAATTATAACATTCTGCTTGCATTGTGTATATCAGCCTTAACTGCATAGCTCTAAAGTGTCCATTCATATTAGGTAATCCTAAATCATCTTGTTCTGTGGGGACGATCTACTTCTCCCACTTAACTCTTGTTCTCTTCCCCTCCCAAATAAATTCCTTTAATTCCTTCGCATCTCATTGATATAAAATATGCCTGACCTATGTATAAAACATTTTCACTGGCTGTAGCTTACTACCCATATCCATGAGCATGATATTCCAGTTTCTCAGTTAATGAACTTTTTGTTTAGTCCCTTCCCACATAACTTTAGCTGCCATAATAGAATCTTTTTTAATTCATACAGCTAAATACTTCATCCTTTTGTGTCCCTTAAATATGGGTATCACTTAACCAGTTAATGTGTGGGTGTATAGTTTACAACTGCAACCTTTGTTTTATCTTCATTAGTTTTATATCTTGAAAAGGCTTGAAGCTGTCTCAGAATATTCCACAACACTGAAATGTCCTTGTCCGGAATTATCAAGTACAAAATGATATCGTGCAAATAAAGCTTTTTCTTGAGTACCATACCAGTTAATCCTTGAATTTGTGAGTCCATTGTTTTCTTTGCCAATGGCTCTAAATATAAAACAAATAAAGGGGAAAATGAACTCCCCTGCCTGGTTCTTCTGTTCAAACCAAATGCAGTTTGTCAGAGAGGAAACCTCCCTCCTTAATTCTTGTCTCTGACCTTTCATATATCCTCCAAATTAACCATTTTTTGCATTCAGCAGTAAATCACCAAAAGTGGTATACATAAGGTTTAGACTTCGAGTCCAACAAAAATTACTTGTCTCACACACACACAATTGCACACATCTAAAATCACTCTTGATAGCGACACTCACCTTGCCAATCACAGTGCTTGCATCTCAAATCCACTTATAAACAGTAGAAAACCAACAATAGTGGAAGCATTGTAGAAGTACCCAGATAGTGCCTTTCTGCTTTAGTACAGCCAGAGTGCTTCACAATTATGTTTTGTGCAGTGATCATAAATAAACCTACGGAGAAATGCTACAATTACAACAGAAACATTGCAGTACATAAATTTGTCATTAAAAAATGAAGAAGCAACCACTCCAGCAAAACACACGCTCCCATGACACTTAATCTTGGAAACCACACCGCCATATTAATGTATGCAATAACTCTGTGATCACACAGCTGTAACCCAAGGGAATTCACCACTTCTGTACTATTGTCAACAGAATGTAAATCTACTGTAGCACAAATTGACGCATTGTAATTTTGGCAAGTTGTGACAGCTTCACAGCCTGGTGATAAACTGAACACTCAACAATACAAAGTGCTAGCATATATATGTGTACATTTATAAATATGTGAGTATATAGGTGTGTGTATATGATTTTTGTGTGTATGGTTCCACTTCATAATCTTGAAATACTGAAATTCGATTTCAGTATTTCTAAACTATAAAGCTGAACCATTCACAATCACGACTCACACAATCACAAACATACACACACCATACACCACATAACACACACACCATTCTACCCACAGCACACAAACCACACAACCCTACACTACATGTAAGCAGGTGGGCAATCCCCCCCACCCCCCTTACTTATATATACCAAGTCCGAGATCGCAAATAACAAAAAAAAAAATTCACACCACGGCATTCTACACTCGTACATACACACGTCACACATACACAAACACCAACACATCTCACACTCATACTTACAACTCCCTACTCTTACCCACACACACAACGTACAAAAACACACACACACACTCACTCACCTTCAATTCCAGACACCATCCCACCAAACACTTCACGTACCGTACCGGAAATGCATAAGCACCGATTTGAAATATTCGAATTCTTGCTTATGCACTTTCGGTATTCTGAATTTTTGCCTTCATGGTCTCGGAATACTGAAATTTGAGATTTCAGTATTTCAAGATTATGAAGGGGAACAATGTGTGTGTGTGTATGTGTGTGTATATATATATATATATATATATATATATATATATATATATATATATGTCTGTGTGTGTATAGATTTAGATAGAGGTGTGTGAGAGAACACACATTAGCTTGGGTATGTCACAGGTCCCTTTCTTGGGTTCATAGGTTTATACTAGGCCAATAACTACCACAGTCTTTCTATGCCTATCTTTGCAATCCAACCCAGTTTTGTCCCCAAGTTCATTGGACACATATATGGTGGTGGGGGGGTATGTTACTAAAGAGGCAACTAAGGGTTATGTGGGAGGGGGATGTTATTTGGGAATTAATTTCCTTACTGTCAGCCTCTGTCCATCAGAGACGCGGGGCCAGGCTGGAGGTCAGTTTGCAATTTCCCATTTAATGATCAAGGTTTCTTTTGAATGGGGTCAGGGATGAACTCTGCTCCAAATAGATGGGCAGCTTATTCCATGATGCTGGGATCCTTTGAGATACATATTGGTTTCTCCAGCATGTTCTATTTATGTTGCAGGCAACGTTCAGGTTCTTTGATCTAGTGTTTCTGGTGGTGTTTGTTTTGTGTATGTGCAAGAAATCCATCAGAGCTAGATCTGACGTTGCCTTATATGCCAGGCAAAGATCACCTCTTAGTAACCTGTAGCAGACTGTGTACAGAGATGGGACCTTATAGGACAGGTTGAAAATACCCTGAATAATACTGGTGAGGAGTAACGTATAGCGGGCTGTGTACAGAGATAGGACCTTAAAACAGTCTGTGTAGGACAGGATAAAAATACCCTGGATCATACTGGTGAGGAGCCTTTGAGGGCATTCAGACTGCTCAAGTGCCTGGTTAGGTACATGCCAAAGGTGGTATTGTACTCAGTGATGACTCTGGTAAGTGGTGAATAGAGGGGTACTATAATTTCCTTGGACCTGGATGCTATACTCTTGCTTAGGAGTGGGATAACATAGAATGATGATCTTACTACTTTAGGTACATGTTGGTTGAAGGACAAATTACTCTCTACTATGGTCCCAGATCCCTGATTAATGTAATTAGCTTTGGTGGATGATTTCCCAAAGGGAATTATAATCCATTTCTTTATGTTGAGTTTTAATCCATGGCTTTGGTACCAGTCATTTGTTTGTATTAGACCCTCTTGTAAGATGTTGCTGTCGTGAGGGGAATCTATGATAGCACACAGTTTACAGTCATCTGCGAACTTGGTGAGCCAGAGGCATTTGACATTAGCCTTTACATCCGTGAAGTAGAGGCCAATCAGAATCAGGCCAGTATGGAGCCCTGAGGTACTCCACTGGTGGAGACGGTCTTACTGATCCTGACTTCATGGGTCCTATCTGTGAGCCAGCCAGAAATCCAGTGAGTTATATAGGGATTTATACCTAGTTCCGAGAACACTTTGGAGGGTCAAGGTAGGCAATATTTCCCCCTCATCCATAGCCTTGGTGACCCTTTCAAAGAAGTCTACTAGGTTGAGTAAGCAAGACCCTCCCTTAATAAAGCAAAAATGGGGTAGGTCCAGTGCCTGTAGTTTGCCAGTGTCCTTTTTGATCATTTCAATGATAATTCATTCCATGGCTTTGCATATCAGACTGGTCAGACTGATGGTGCTGTAGTTCCCAGGATTGGTTGATGGTCCACCCTTATGAAGAGGGATGACTGTTATGGCCCTCTATTCACATGGCACGTAACCTGTTTTGAGGCTGTAGTTGAAGAGTGTCTCAAGTGGTCCTGCTAGATCTTGTTTTAGGCTAATTAGGAAGCAACCAGGGCTATTATCGTGGCTCATTAAAGCAGTGTTGTTGACCTTAGCAAGTGCCCCCAGGACCTGCACCCTGTTGAAAGTTTGGGGGTGGATATGCTAGAAAGGATTTCACAGGTGGAGTGTTGGGGGGGATGAAGTTGGAGATACATTTATCAGCCTGTAGATTCGCTGTGTCACCCTGGTCAGTGAAGACTGTGCCATTACCACTAGTTCTGCACACTGCTGAGTGTTACTTTAAGGTACCTGACATAGCTTAAGAAGGCCTTGTGATTGTCCTTAGACTGGGAGGCTATCCTGACCTCATAGTTGGCCTTGATGGACTTTATTAGACCTTTTAGTTTCTTGGTTAGTTAAATCAGAGATCTTTTGTCTCAATGACAGTTGCTCTTTCTGATTTTTGTCCATAACTTTTTTCTTTAGTTATAGGCTCTTTTAAGGTAAGGATTCCACCCGTGGGGTTTGCTTTTGGTGTTAGATCTGGACTTACTACTGGTGGGTAAGGCAGCCTCAATGCAGCAATTTAAATGTGTGTACAGAGTTACTGTAAATAATTCTGTATAGCTGTGTTCTCAGGGTTTGAGGGAGACATGAACTTTGACAAACTGTCACTTAATGGGATATAGTTTGCTTTAGAATAGTTCCTAACTGTTGAGGGTTTAGTTGGGCTTTCCAGGATGATTTTTATTTCGAGGGAGACAGCTTTGTGGTCCGACCTAACCAATGAGGATGAGACACAGGATGTGCAATGCTCTCCCATGTTGGTCCAATACATGTAAGGCTGTGGTCTGTAATGCCGTGATATCTATTGACAGAAGGTATATCTGCTTCACAATTTTATGTTCAGTAGGTTCATAGGTAGGTACTAGGCTATCTGCCCAAGAGCATTTATAAGCCTAGCCAGAATGTGTTGGCTTTCGCCTCCCTTTTAAATTAGTTTCCTGGGCCTCTGTCTAGCAGGACCATTGAAGTGATCCCAGGGGTAAATTTACGATTTCCCATCCACTCGTCAAGATTTCTCTTGGAGAGAGTCAGTGAGGGGCTTTGCCTAACATAAACTGGGATTCTATTCCAGAGCGAGGGAAGTCTCTGAGACAGGAATCTATCCCTCCAGCATGTCCTGTTTATTGTTGTGCTGAGGTTTAATTCACTGGAGTGTGTGGCTCTAAGAAATTTGGTTTTCTTGAGGTGGAGCATGTGCATTAATTCTGGGTTGGACATGGCCTTATACGTCAGGCAGAGATCACCTCTGAGCAGGCTGTAAGCAACCGAGTAGAGCTGGAGTTTCTTTAGTCGTGCTGCATAGTGCATCTGTTTGAGGCCCATGATCCTCTTGGTGAGGTACTTCTGTGGTCTTTCCAGCTGTTGCAGGTGTCGAGTAAGGTGCATTCCAAATGGGGCATTGTACTCTATTGTGGGCCTAATGAGTGATGAGTAGAGGGGCACAATGACCTCTCTTGATCTAGATGTGAACCCTTTCGTGATTAGGTGGGCTACATAGAAGGAATTTCTAACCACTTTGGCAATGTGATTATCAAAGGAGAGGTTGCTATCTACCTTGGTCCCCAGGTCCCTAATTACATCTTCCGTACTTAGTGGATTACCACCTATGTGATAATTCGTGGCACTTTGTTTTTCCCAAAGAGGATGACTATGCATTTTTTGGCATTAAGCTTGAGGCCATGGTTCTGACACCAGGGATCTGTCTCTGTGAGACCCTTCTGGATGATGTCTTAGTCGATTATGGCCCCCAGTTTGCAGTCATCTGCGGACTTGGTCAGCTATAGTCCTCCTGTGCTTGCCTGTACCTCAGAGAAGTATATACCGAACAGGAGGGGTCCCAGAACCGAGCCCTGTGGGATGCCACTTGTAACTGGTTTAGAGTCAGACATGGCACCTGCAACTCTGACCATGTGTGTTCTATCTGTGAGCCAGTTGGCAACCCATCTCGTGACATAGGGGTTAATGTTCAAGCTGGTGAGCTTATCTATGATGCCAGAGTGGGGAATGGTGTCGAAGGCCTTCGCGAGGTCCAGGTAGGCTGTATGGACTACCTTTCCTTCATCTATGGCCTTGGTAACTGTTTCAAAGAAGTCAACTAGATTTAGGAGGCAGGATCTGCCTTTAACAAAGCCAAATTGGGTAGGGTCCAGTGTCTGGAGGTTCCCAATGTCTCTGTTTTGTTGGTTCATGGAGTTGGTTCATAGATTAGTACTAGGCTAACTGCCCTTTTTGGGCCATTTGAAGCCTAGCCAGTTACCCCATGTGAGAATCAAACCCTCCACCTTGTGTCTTTAAGGTAAACACCTTAACCATTATGTCATCCTTCCACCCACTATAAATCAATAGAACCCCCTTTACACATTATCATCCCTATTTACATGTATTTTGTTCCATTAGCTTCTTCTGGCAATGATGTTGGTGGCAGTGGTCTGTCATCCACTTTCACCTTTAATCTACCTTTCTTATTAGAAAAAAAAATACCAGCAGCAGACTCCCCCTTTTTTAATACTTTCAGATCTGATGTTGTCATCTTCATTCATTAACTTGTGGGTCTCTGTTCCGACCCTCAGAACTGACCAGCCGCTTCACTAGCTAAAGATTCCAAGCTCAAGCTCCTCCCTCCTACCTATAATTCCCCTTTCCGCCAGATTACCTCTGATCTCATGTGCAACTCATCGGAATAACAGCAAGATTCCAGTGCTCCTGAGCTCCTCCACGGGTTTTGTATTCTGAGGCTGATCAAAAGAAGAAACCTTTAGGTTTTAAGTAATGCATTTCCTATGGGCACAAGATTCCACTGTCTGATGCCCACAGGGAGTGCGTTTACTGCCTGGGGCCTGCTTATCTGGACAATGACTGCAGTATTTGTAAAACTTTTCTCCCCAGGACCCTGGCAGATAGGAGGAGAAAGCTTATTCTGAAGAGTTTGTCCCTGCCTTCATCTTCCTCTGTTGTCCCTTCTATGCCAGGGGCTGCTATCCCTTCTATGTCAGGGGCTTTTCCCCCCTCCAAATCTCCTAAAGAGGCCCAGGAGAGAAGGAAACACTCCCCTGTGAGGTCCTTTTCAGAACGGTCAAAAAAGGTGCCAAGTTCCTCCGTGCCAACCCTATTAGCACCGACTTCTTCAGTTCCATCACCCGCCCCACTGCTCCATGCTTCTGCTTCCTCTGGGCTGAGCGGATTGGAGCAGATGTCTCTCCATCATGCCATGACTTCTGGCTCATGGCTGACCACCCCTGCTTGGACATCCCCTTCTCCGAGGAAATCTTCCAGGCCTCCCTCTTCCACATTCTCCAGGTCTTCTTGAAGCCTCTCTGAGAAAGATGTGAGTAGACTAATGAGGCAATTTCTCGTGGCTCTGATCCAGATGGGAGTTTTGTACACTCTGTCCCCTTCTGGATCTGTGAGACTGTCCCATTTCAACCCCATGGCTCCTTCTCCAGTCCGGGCTTCGGTTTCAGAGTCTTCGGTTCTGTTACTCCTGGATGCTGAGGTGTCAGGGCCGATAGTGATCTCATATTCATCCCTGACCATTTTCCAAACATGCTGAGCTTTGACTGTTTTGGGGCCGAGTGCATCTCAGAACCATAGCCTCGACGTCGGTTCTGAGGGTTTGACTTCCACTCCGAAACTTTTGGAGTGGCTGCTTTCTCTCGGAGCTTCAGCATTTGGTAGCTCAGCTCTAACTTCCCCTTCGGAGCAGGGGGGCTCAGAGGCTTCAAGAGATGTTCGTTCTGGTAGTTTCAGCCCTGGAGAGTATGCTTCTGGGAGCTCATAGTCCCTTGGCTTTTGAAGTGGTGGAGAGGGCCCACTCGCATTCCAGGAGACCCTTTGCTCTCACTTCTTCGTAACCTATCCCTACCCCTTCTGGATTGGTGCCAGAGGCCTCTAGTCTGCCACACGGACAGTCAGCTCTGGAAAGTCTCCATACACTTCTGTCTGTGGAACCCCAAAGCTGTTCTGACACCTCTTGGAACCCCAAAGCTGTTCTGACACCTCTCGGGAACATCCCACCGAGCAGTTTCCTAGGAAGAGACTGTGCAAGAGGAGGCTCATTGAATCCCCTGAATAATCTGTTACCACTGACACCAACTTCGAGGAAGGTGAAGGATCCCCAAGATTGCCACCAGAAGACATCTCCTTTGGAGACATTTTAGAAACTCTCTGTCAAAGAGTTGGTTAGTCTGTCCAAAATCCTTTTCCGGAGGAATGGGTGCTGTTGGAGGCTTTTGGGTTCAGCCCATCTACATTCTGTCCCCCCCCCCCCCTGCTTATCCACTCATTCAGTTGGTGTCTTCTAGGGCATGGAAAGAACTGTATATGGTGGAGCCCATACCAAAATGTGCTGATAAAATTGCTCCTGGGCAAGACCTTCTAGAACAAGGCTATCACCGTAGATGCAGTGCAACAGCCACCAAAAAGGAGCTAGCCCAAGAAAGCTCCTCTGTCCATCCCTCAAATAGAGAATCTTGGGCTTTGGACAGATTTGACAAGAGAGTTTTTGCCTCCTCCACATTAAACTTTGAGGGAGTTAAACTATTTATCCCATTTTAAGAGACTACAGAGGGACCTTGTCAAGGAACTCTCTAGCTCAGGGTCTATGTCTGCCGAGGAACAGAAAACCTTTTCCTCCAGATTGGCCACCCTTCAGTCACTGTCTAACACATCCATGAGGCTTATATCCTGTAGATAAGAGTGTAAAGAATGTGTGCTTGTATCTTTAAGAAGCATGCGAGGCTGGACCTGCACATATATAACCGCACACATGCACGTGCACATCCTTAGCACCATTTTGTAGAAGCAGTTAAGGAGTAAGCATGTATGGTCATGGTCATTAATTGTATATAAGTTACTTAAATTAGAGTCAATAGTCAACAGTAGTAATGTGTTTGTATGTAATAAAGCTGCTTAAACAGAACCCCTGAAGATTTGTTTATTCATGTACCAACACGAAAGCGGCATATCCCATGCAGTAGAGGGTACCTCAAGGGCAGCCAGTTCCAGCATTGCCATAAGGCATCATGCCTGGATGAGGCTGTGTGACTTTGCTGAGCCCTTTAAGGCATCTTTCTTCAATGTGCCCTTTGACGGAGTGACCTTGTTTGGACCCACGATTTGAGACATACTCTCCCACAAGGACAATGTGGGATCTGATTTTCTACTCCACAAAGGTCCTTTTCCAGGAACCAGCTGAGCAGTAGAAAGATATGGTTCAAGAAATTTCAAGCTTCCTGTCAGGACTCTCTGAGAGATTTTTCCCCCAGAGGTAGTGGGGGAACTAACAAGAATGGTAGACGCTGCCCACCGTACAGAGGGGACCAGCAAAACCAAGGGTCTTGGGAACCCTTCTCAGACAGACCCTTCCATCACTACTGAGTGATTGCCTAACTGCCTTCCTCTGGATGCAGTCAGGGCGCTTTTGCTTGCACCCCACAGCCTGGAAAGCCATCATAAACAACCAATGGATGCTAAGGATCATATACAGATGATACTATATTCCTTTTTTAGAGAAACCAAACCCAAAGAATTACCTCCCTGATGTTCCATCCAATCAGAGGGTGGAAACAGCTGTATAAATTGTGAAATTGCTGTAAAACAGAATCATCCAGGAGGTCCTTCTCGATCAAGCCAGATTGGGTTTCCCGGTTCTTTTTGGTACCCAAAAAGAGGGGAGACCTGAGACTAATTCTGAACCTAACTTCTCTAAAAAAAATGTGTAAAGAACACAAAATTCAGGATGGTCGCATTTCAGTCCATCCTACCACTGTTGAGGATGAATGTCAGGACTCTCTGAGAGATTTTTCCCCCAGAGGTAGTGGGGGAACTAACAAGAATGGTATGCAGCAGGATGTGCTCTATAGACCTCAAGGATGCATACTGTAACATCAAAATAGACAGGCTGCCCAGATGGTACTTTTGTTTCAGGCTGGGAGCCAGTCATTACCAGTTCAGATCACTCCCATTTGGTCTTAGGACAGCCCCCAGGATCTTCACCAAATGCTTAGCAGTGGTGGCAGCCCATCTCAGACTTCAGGGGTACCAGATATTCCCCTATCTGGATGACTGGCTCCTAGTCGCACCAATCAGGCATATATTGTTACAGGCCAAGGATTATCTCCTCAACTTGGCTCCATCTCTTGGAATAACAACCTGCACAAATCCCAGTTGGAACCCATTCAAGTGATAGAGTTCATAGGAGCACGGCTGGACAGATGAATTTCTCGTGCTTATCTGATAACAGATAGAGTATCAAACTTAAGATTTCATATTAAATAAGTCGTGGCCATTCCAAAACCTCCAGCCAGTTTAGTTATGGGAGTGCTGGGTTTCATTGGCAGCCACGATAACCCTGTTGCTCACAGTGTGTTTTCATATGAGAATTCTACAGTGGTCATTAGGGGTCCAATGGTCATTACACATGGATCCCCTAAGCTTTCCCCTCAATCTTTCTCAGATTTGCAAAGAATCTCTTCTTTGGTGGCTTCACTCTGCAGATGTTATTTATGGTCATCCTTTCGTTCTTCCTCCCCCAAATGCCACATTGACCACGGACGCCACCCACATGAGTGGGAGGGGGCATTGTCTAGGTCAAACAGTCCAAGGCACGTGGATGCCCCAGGAGACCAAATTGCATATCAGTGTACTAGAGATGAGAGCAGTTCTTTTGCAAGAACTACACAGTTTCTTCCTCTAGGAACTATTTCTTTTCAGACAGACAATATGTCAATGGTCCAGTACATCATCAAACAGGGAGGAGCCATGTCTTAGCCCCTGTTTTGAAAAGCTGTGAGAGAGTGGCAGTAGGCGATCTCTACAAACTGCTTTCTGATGGCAATGAAATTTCCGGGGGACTCCAACATCCTGGCAAACAGGTTCAGCCAAATGTTACTGATGCCTCATGAGTAGTCCCTGAATCAATCCATGGCAAACAAACTCGGAAATTGGGTCAACCTTGCTGTGATCTTTTTGCATCACCTCTCAGCAACAAATGCAGCAGGTATTTTGCTTGATCTTTCCTCAGGGACAAACCAGCCAGGGATGCTGCAGTCCATGCTTTTCCCCCACTGTCCTTAATCCCAAAATTCTTACAGAGGGCTCTCAGGTAGAAGAGAAAGGTAATCCTCATTGCTCTTTTCTGGCCTCAACAAACCTGGTTCCCCTTTCTTTGGCCTCATCTAATTTGCCCACCAGTGAAGCTAGACCCAACCCCGGATCTACTTTCTCACCCTTCAGGGCAACCTTACCCAGACATTCAGGGACTGAAACTAACCACATGGTTTCTCCCATTCTAGTTATTGCTAGACACCCCAGGCTCTCCTCCCCTGTTCAGACAATATTGATCTCCACCCATAAATCCTCAACCAGAAAAATTTATAAGAGCAAATGGAAAAGCTTCTCCATATTGGCGCAACAGAAACAAATAGATCCTTTCACAGCCCCTGTCTTGGTAGTTTTAGATTTTTTCCCTTTCTTTTCAATAATGGAGCTAATTACTCCACAGTTAAAGTACAGCTAGCAGCTATCTCAATTTTCCATTTTGGACAAGATTCTTCTTCTCCTGCTTCATCCAATCTCTGTAAAACCTTTCTTAGGGGCACTTTAATGCTTTGTCCCCTGTAAAACACCCTACTCCTCCTTGGGGACTTGACTATAATTTTACAAGCTGTGGTCACCCCTTCCTTTTCGAACCAGCAGCTGCAGTAGATTTGAAATTTCTTTCCTGGAAGACATTGTTTTTGGTGCCTATTACTTCAGCAGAAAGAGTCTCTGAACCTCAGGGTCTTTCCTGCAAATTTCCTTACTTGATATTCCACAAAGATTGGGTAACCCTTCGTACCAATCCATCCCTTTTGCCTAAAATCGCTAGGGAAGATAATATTAATCATTCTACTTATCTTGCTGTTTTTGTACTTAATTTTCAGAATAAGGGAGAGTACACTTTTCATTTGCTTAGTGTATATAGACAATTACGTTTTTTACCTGGATAGAACAAAGTCGTTCAGGAAGTTTGTATCCTTTACAGACATTAGCAAAGGTAAACCCATTGCTAAGATTACCTTATCTAGATGGTTGAAAGACTGTATTTCCTTTGTGTATTCCTCCAGGATCATTCCAGTACCTGGTCAGATTAAGGCTCATTCCACAAGACCTATAGCAACTTTCCAAGCATTTTGGTCAAGGGTATCTATTGAGGACATTTGTGCAGCAGCAAGTGCCTTTGGCTGTGCTGTACTTCGGAATATCCTTCCATGAGGCCATCCTTGGCTGTTGTAGCTGGGAACTCTGTCCCACAGGTTAATGAATGAAGATGATAGCATTAAATAAAGAAGTTATGTTCTAACCATAATGTTTCATCTGTGTTGTCTGCCTTCATTCGTCATTAACCTTCCCCTCTTCCTTCCCCCAATCCAAGACTTTGAGAGATCTGACAGATATGTTGATAGGAACCAAAGTTCTTGACATTCTGATTCTTTTTCTGTGCTGGTTATGTTGGTCTGTTTGTTAACCACTGATAGCTGTTATTGCAAACTCGATCTAAGGAAATCTGGAGGAGTGGGGAATTATGGGTAGGAGGGAGGAGCTCAAGCTTAGAATCTTTAGCTAGTGAAGCGGCCAGTCAGTTCCGAGGGTTGGAACCGAGACCCAGAGGTTAATGAAGAATGAAGATAGACAACACAGATGGAACGTTGTGGTAAGAACATAGCTTCTTTTTTCCCCAGCAAAATCCTGAAGTGTCCTGTACTAAACATAAAATCTGATCTCTTAAATGGTGTACATTCAAATACTATAAACCCTTATTTCCAGGTAATTCATTCTTCAGACAGACTAGCCACTGCTGTTATAGACTGAGCACTTCTTAGCTATGGTACCATACAATAAGAATTCGAGGCTGATCTGTTTATTATATAAAATGTTTCATTCCTTTTCAGAAGATGCTTCAGGTACAGAGGCTGATAAAGCACTCAGCTGGTTGGTTATCCACTTAATTTAGACAAAGCCACCATACTATCTTGCTGTAACTTGTACACCTTCCCCTTCCACTGTCACAGCAATTGCACTCTGTTTGAATATTTTTTCACCTTAGCACAACCGTAATAAATTCGTACTCTTCTGTAACTGTAGTCTTAGATGAAGTGAGCCTGTGACGCTCTGATTCGTCAACTCCAAACATAGATCATCTTGCAGGCTTTACCATTTAGCCAGTACACTCACTGGACTGGACGTCAGACCATAACACCCTTATGGATGTAATTCTTACCAAGTCTCCACACCTCTGACCAGTAAGGTACCTAGATAAAATCCGTCAGTGGCGATTTCCTTCTAATTTTACTTGGTTACCGTTTACTGTCATTTGTGGCTGCAACTTTAAGTATGTTCTAACTCCTTATACCTTCCTATTACTTTATTCATTTAAGTAGTCCCATTTGTATAGCTTTACTGACTGTGACAGCACATCACATCACTACTGTGACACCAAAACCCTAATTCAGTACTGCTTTTCCCTAATCAGACATCATTAAATGACAAAGATACTCACATCAGAATATAAAACACCTCCCAGAAGAGAGAAATACTCAAAGTCTGGTAGAATTGAGAGAGTGCAGGCCACCTCCAAGATCATAGAAACTCATTTTAAAAGCTGTGCCACATTCCTGGAAATAACTGTTGAAGCAGCCAAACCCAAACTTTTAAGAAACCAACAGGCAACACTCGTTACTAACCCCATAAAGAAACCTTCATTACTGAAAACCAAATGTTCCTGCTTTTGCTTCAAACTTGTCAGTGTCTGTCAATTTACTCAGAGACATCCTTCTCCAGAAAAAAAAAACTGTCATTCAGAGTAACCACAAACACCCCATTTCCCTACATTCCACTTAAAAAAATCTGTGATAAAAATCATGCTTACTGCCCGGATAATAAACCTCATAGTTTATAACCTTCTCTTTCTCAGAACAGTCATACTCCTTATTTTGTAATCTTTTTTTCTGCAATATTCATTTAATCTATTACATATGGCAACTGTTGCACTCCTCGAGATTAACCATAATCTCTCTGTGTTATGCCAAACCTCCAACCCAGACAAATCAACCCCTTATACACCTGTTGCCAAGCTTCAGCCTTTAGCTAATAATCTGTTAAAACCCATTTGTTTATTTTATTTTTATTTAACATTTGTTGATCAGGAATATCAGACTAGGACAGAGCCTATTTTCAGTGGAGGCCTGGGGAGAAATGCTGTAGACGCAGGTTTCTGGAATGTGGGGAGAAATCCATGAAAATGCAAGGAGGACATGCAGACTCTGCACAGAAGGCATCCCAGCCGAGAATCGAACTGAAGAACCTCTTGCTGTGAGGTGACACTGTTAACCGCTGTATCACTCCTACATAATTGAATATACTCACCAAAAATGGGATAAATAACAAAAGTCAGTATGGTTTCCAGCAAGGATTCAGCACCTTAACAGCCCTGTATTCAGCAGGTGACTTCCTTTACTCAGCTATAGGCAGTGGGCTCCTTATGTGAGCTGTTTCTTTTGACCTTTAAAAGGCTTTTGATCTAGTAGGTTATTCCTACCTTTGTCAAGTGTGGGACTTGCTGAGAGGTTCACCTAATGGTTTATAAACTACCTTGCTTCCAGAACAGTATTAGTCATAATGCTTACCATTTGTTATCATGAGCTACTAACATAGATGTCCACAAAGCTCTGTCTTAGCTGCAGTTCTCATCTGTCTGTCTGTTAAATGGCCCACTACCTAACTGTCCGACATCAGCATTGCATTATGTACAGACAACCTGTTTATCCTATGTGATCATGTTCCAAGACCACTGCAAAGTGATTTCACTAAAGTCATCCACTGGCTTAAAGGTAATCTCCTAACAGTATCAGTTCTGATCAAATAAAGGATTACACACTGACATCCACGTAAACTGACAAAGTCATCCGTAAGAATCTTCATTGACGTTTGCAGAAATGCTATAATGTAATGTTGACATTCAGATCTTACATGGGTTTTTACCTGGACCCTTTCTTTACCTTTATCCGTCACATCGAAACTACAGCAAACAGAATGCAGTCACAACTGAAACTGTGCTATGAAGTTACTAATCTGCCCTGCAGTAACAGAATGAGTTCTCCTAGTGCCTTCTTAAGTAATCATACACTCCTTTGTGCTGTCATGATATACCTATTAACATCGTATTTTATGTATTCTCTTGTTTTGTCTTGCAAAGAGATTGTTTTTTTTTTTTTTGAATAATCTGTACTAGGTCAGTCCATGAACCTGGTTTGCAGAGTAATAAAAAATGCAGCATTCATATAACACTGTGGTTATCAAATCAGTGTTCCTTCACTTACACCAAGACGGGTTGGCAAAACTGGTAGTTAGTCCAGAAGATTAAGGCTGTGAGCTTGTTAGCAAGCTGCTTCCAGCAGTCCAGAGTTTGATTCCCACTGCCTTCACTTGCCTATACCTCTTAATTGGACCTCATTACAAGAAATGTTCCTCATTTAGAGTCTTAAAAAAGTCCATGCTCCTCGGAAATCCAAATTAAAACGGTCTGTCACACATTGAGTTTTAAAATTTTTTTAAACAATAAACATGGGAAATAATACTGAATCATGTTAATTCATCAAAAGAACTTTATGCATGTATAAAGTAACATGTTTTAACCATCTTGTGAGACTGTAGACTGAGAGATGTGCACTTGCCTACTGTTCAATTGGGTGCAAGTCATTCAATCCGACAGTGCTCCCAAGTTGCCCTTGAAAAGGGCTTACCTAGTTCCAAAAAAATGATGGAGCCTGTACCTGCAGTACTCTCTTAGCTAAAAACCTTTTGATGCAGAATTAAATGTGAGGAAACAATAACCCTTAAAACAGTATTTATTTTGCTTTCAGTTTTCTTGTAACAGATAAAACTGTGCAACCAAACAAATGCGTCATCAAAAGAGAGAAGGAAAAAAATGGTCTAACAGAAATGTAGGGAAATCAGCTGAAGGTGTAAAAAAAGAAGTGGAAAATGCGACTTGGAGTGCTGTAACTGAACATAGAGTAAGATGGTTTAAATAAAATAAGACGAGACGTTTCTGAAAGTGAATGAAGTGAGGAAAATGTTAACAGTTCAGAGAGAAAAAGATAACTAGACGTTGTGCAGTAATTGTGTAAAGGTGACAGAGTAAATAGCTGGAAACGGAATGGAACAGTAAAAGAGTTAATGGTGAAGTACCTGTGTAAAGGTAGCAGTGTAAAGTGCTGAAGGAAGTATACAAAAATAAAAGTGCGAATGGTCAGACAAGGGAGGGATGAATTACATCTGCAAAGGTAAGAGTGTAAGCTACTGTAGAATGAAAGGAGCAGTAAAGTGTACGTGTTCATGTCTAGAGGGATGAAGTACCTCTGTAAAGGTAACAATGTAAGCTACTGTAGGATGAAAGGAACAGTAAAGTGTAAGTGTTCATGTCTAGAGGGATGAAGTACCTCTGTAAATGTAAGAGTGTAAGCTACTGTAAGATGAAAGGAGCAGTAAAGTGTAAGTGTTCATGTCCAGAGGTATGAAGTACCTCTGTAAAGGTAAGAGTGTAAGCTACTGTAGGATGAAAGGAGCAGTAAAGTGTAAGTGTTCATGTCTAGAGGGATGAAGCACCTCTGTAAATGTAAGAGTGTAAGCTACTGTAGGATGAAAGGAGCAGTAAAGTGTAAGTGTTCATGTCCAGAGGTATGAAGTACCTCTGTAAAGGTAAGAGTGTAAGCTACTGTAAGATGAAAGGAGCAGTAAAGTGTAAGTTTTCTTGCCTAAAGGGATGAAGTACCTCTGTAAAGGTAACAGTGTAAGCTACTGTATGATGAAAGGAGCAGTAAAGTGTAAGTGTTCATGTCTAGAGGTATGAAGTACCTCTGTAAAGGTAAGAGTGTAAGCTACTGTAAGATGAAAGGAGCAGTAAAGTGTAAGTGTGCATGTCCGGAGGGATGAAGTACCTCTGTAAAGGTAACAGTATAAGCTACTGTAGGATGAAAGGAGCAGTAAAGTGTAAGTGTTCATGTCTAGAGGGATGAAGTACCTCTGTAAAGGTAACAGTGTAAGCTACTGTAAGATGAAAGGAGCAGTAAAGTGTAAGTGTTCATGTCTAGAGGGATGAAGTACCTCTGTAAAGGTAAGAGTGTAAGCTACTGTAAGATGAAAGGAACAGTAAAGTGTAAGTGTTCATGTCTAGAGAGATGAAGTACCTCTGTAAAGGTAACAATGTAAGCTACTGTATGATGAAAGGAGCAGTAAAGTGTAAGTGTTCATGTCTAGAGGTATGAAGTACCTCTGTAAAGGTAAGAGTGTAAGCTACTGTAAGATGAAAGGAGCAGTAAAGTGTAAGTGTTCATGTCTAGAGGGATGAAGTACCTCTGTAAAGGTAACAGTCTAAGCTACCGTAGGGTGAAAGTAGCAGTAAAGTGTAAGTGTTCATGTCTAGAGGGATGAAGTACCTATTTAAAGGTAACCGTGTAAGCTACTGTAGGATGAAAGGAGCAGTAAAGTGTAAGTTTTCATGTCTAGAGAGATGAAGTACCTCCGTAAAGGTAAGTGTAAGCTACTGTAGGATGAAAGGAGCAGTAAAGTGTAAGTGTTCATGTCCAGAGGTATGAAGTACCTCTGTAAAGGTAAAAGTGTAAGCTACTGTAAGATGAAAGGAGCAGTAAAGTGTAAGTGTGCATGTCCGGAGGGATGAAGTACCTCTGTAAAGGTAACAGTGTAAGCTACTGTAAGATGAAAGGAGCAGTAAAGTGTAAGTGTTCATGTCTAGAGGGATGAAGTACCTCTGTAAATGTAAGAGTGTAAGCTACTGTAGGATGAAAGGAGCAGTAAAGTGTAAGTGTTCATGTCCAGAGGTATGAAGTACCTCTGTAAAGGTAAGAGTGTAAGCTACTGTAAGATGAAAGGAACAGTAAAGTGTAAGTGTTCATGTCTAGAGGGATGAAGTACCTCTGTAAAGGTAAGAGTGTAAGCTACTGTAGAATGAAAGGAGCAGTAAAGTGTACGTGTTCATGTCTAGAGGGATGAAGTACCTCTGTAAAGGTAACAGTGTAAGCTACTGTAAGATGAAAGGAGCAGTAAAGTGTAAGTGTTCATGTCCAGAGGTATGAAGTACCTCTGTAAAGGTAACAGTCTAAGCTACCGTAGGGTGAAAGTAGCAGTAAAGTGTACGTGTTCATGTCTAGAGGGATGAAGTACCTCTGTAAAGGTAAGAGTGTAAGCTACTGTAGGATGAAAGGAGCAGTAAAGTGCAAGTTTTCATGTCTAGAGAGATGAAGTACCTCCGTAAAGGTAAGTGTAAGCTACTGTAGGATGAAAGGAGCAGTAAAGTGTAAGTGTTCATGTCTAGAGGGACGAAGTACCTCTGTAAAGGTAACAGTGTAAGCTACTGTAGGATGAAAGTAGCAGTAAAGTGTACGTGTTCATGTCTAGAGGGATGAAGTACCTCTGTAAAGGTAACAGTGTAAGCTACTGTAGGATGAAAGGAGCAGTAAAGTGTAAATGTCCATGTCTAGAGGGACGAAGTACCTCTGTAAAGGTAACAGTGTAAGCTACTGTAGGATGAAAGGAGCAGTAAAGTGTAAGTGTTCATGTCTAGAGGGATGAAGTACCTCTGTAAAGGTAACAGTCTAAGCTACCGTAGGGTGAAAGTAGCAGTAAAGTGTAAGTGTTCATGTCTAGAGGGATGAAGTACCTCTGTAAAGGTAAGAGTGTAAGCTACTGTAGGATGAGAGGAGCAGTAAAGTGTAAGTGTTCCTGTCTAGAGGGATGAAGTACCTCTGTAAAGGTAACAGTCTAAGCTACCGTAGGGTGAAAGTAGCAGTAAAGTGTAAGTGTTCATGTCTAGAGGGATGAAGTACCTCTGTAAAGGTAAGAGTGTAAGCTACTGTAGGATGAAAGGAGCAGTAAAGTGTAAGTGTTCATGTTCAGAGGGATGAAGTACCTATTTAAAGGTAACCGTGTAAGCTACTGTAGGATGAAAGGAGCAGTAAAGTGCAAGTTTTCATGTCTAGAGAGATGAAGTACCTCCGTAAAGGTAAGTGTAAGCTACTGTAGGATGAAAGGAGCAGTAAAGTGTAAATGTCCATGTCTAGAGGGACGAAGTACCTCTGTAAAGGTAACAGTGTAAGCTACTGTAGGATGAAAGGAGCAGTAAAGTGTAAGTGTTCATGTCCAGAGGGATGAAGTACCTATTTAAAGGTAACCGTGTAAGCTACTATAGGATGACAGGAGCAGTAAAGTGCAAGTTTTCATGTCTAGAGGGATGAAGTACCTCCGTAAAGGTAACAGTGTAAGCTACTGTAAGATGAAAGGAACAGTAAAGTGTAAGTGTTCCTGTCTAGAGGGATGAAGTACCTCTGTAAAGGTAACAGTCTAAGCTACCGTAGGGTGAAAGTAGCAGTAAAGTGTAAGTGTTCATGTTTAGAGGGATGAAGTACCTCTGTAAAGGTAACAGCGTAAGCTACTGTAGGATGAAAGGAGCAGTAAAGTGTAAGTGTTCATGTCTAGAGGGATGAAGTACCTCTGTAAAGACAGTACTGTAGTCTACTGAAGGAGATATGACGTGTCAGTCTGGGGAGGGATGAATTGCATCTGTAAATCTAACAATGTAAGCTACTATAGGAAGTAAGCTGTGGTAAAAATGTTAACAGGCAGTCAGGGGAGGAGAGGAGTACCTCTACACAGGTAACAGTTTAAGCTTCTGATGGTGGGAAGGAACACTAAAAGTCAGGAGAGATGAAGAATGCATTTGCACAGGTAACTATAAATTTCTGAAGGTGGGAAGGAGCAGAAAAAGTATTAACGGGCAGTCAGGAGAGGGATAGATTGCCTCTATACAAGTAGCAGTTTTAGCACCAGAAGATTGTAAGGTGCAGTAAAAGTGTTAACGGGCAGTCAAGGGAAGAGAGGGGTACCTCTACATAGAGAACATTAAAAGTGTTAATGGACAGTTGGGGTAAGAGTGGATTACTTCTGTTCAGCTAGCAATATAAGCATCTGAAGGTGTTAAGTTGCAAGAACAGTGTTAACAGGCAGTCAGGGGAGAAGTAGCTCTACACAGCTTAAAGTGTAAGCATCTGATGGTGGGTGGGGAGGAACAGTAAAAGTGTTAATGTGCAGTCAGGGGAGGGGTGGATTATCTCTGTATAAGTAACTCTGTAAACATGTGATAGTGAGAAGGTACTGTAAGTCTTAATGTGCAGTCAGGGGAGGGGTGGACTACCTCTGTATAAGTAACCGTGTAAACATGTGATAGAAGGAACAGTAAGTCTTAATGTGCAATCAGGGGGGGGGCGGATTATCTCTGTATAAGTAACAGTGTAAACATCTGATGGTGAGAAGGAGCAGTTAGTGTTAATGTGCAATCAGGGGAGGGGTGGATTATCTCTGTATAAGTAACAGTGTAAACATCTGATGGTGAGAAGGAGCAGTTAGTGTTAATGTGCAGTCAGGGGGAGGGGTGGACTACCTCTGTATAAGTAACTCTGTAAACATGTGATAGTGAGAAGGTACAGTAAGTCTTAATGTGCAGTCAGGGGAGGGGTGGACTACCTCTGTATAAGTAACCGTGTAAACATGTGATAGAAGGAACAGTAAGTCTTAATGTGCAATCAGGGGAGGGGTGGATTATCTCAGTATAAGTAACAGTGTAAACATCTGATGGTGAGAAGGAGCAGTTAGTGTTAATGTGCAATCAGGGGAGGGGTGGATTTTCCTTGTATAAGTAACAGTGTAAACATCTGATGATGAGAAGGAGTGGTAAGTGGTAATGTGCAGTCAGGGGAGGGGTGGACTACCTCTGTATAAGTAACCATGTAAACATGTGATAGTGAGAAAGAACAGTAAGTATTAATGTGCAGTCAGGGGAGGGGTGGAGTATCTTTGTATAAGTAATAGTGTAAACATCTGATGGTGAGATGGAGTGGTAAGTGGTAATGTGCAGTCAGAGGAGGGGTGGACTACCTCTGTATAAGTAACAGTGTAAACATCTAATGGTGAGAAGGAGTGGTAAGTGGTAATGTGCAGTCAGGGGAGGGGTGGACTACCTCTGTATAAGTAACCATGTAAACATGTGATAGTGAGAAGGAACAGTAAGTCTTAATGTGTAGTCAGGGGAGGGGTGGATTGCCTCTGTATAAGTAACAGTGTAAACATCTGATGGTGAGAAGGAGCAATTAGTGTTAATTTGTAGTCAGGGGAGGAGTGGATTACCTCTGTATAAGTAACAGTGTAAACATATGATGGTGAGAAGGAGCAGTTAGTGTTAATTTGTAGTCAGGGGAGGGGTGGATTATCTTTGTATAAGTAACAGTGTAAGCATCTGATGGTGAGAAGGAGCAGTTGGTGTTAATGTGCAGTCAGGGGAGGGGTGGATTACCTCTGTATAAGTAACAGTGTAAACATCTGATGGTGAGAAGGAGCAGTTAGTGTTAATGTGCAATCAGGGGAGGGGTGGACTACCTCTGTATAAGTAACCGTGTAAACATGTGATAGTGAGAAGGAACAGTAAGTCTTAATGTGCAGTCAGGGGAGGGGTGGATTATCTTTGTATAAGTAACAGTGTAAACATCTGATGGTGAGAAGGAGCAGTTAGTGTTAATGTGCAGTCAGGGGAGGGGTGGATTATCTTTGTATAAGTAACAGTGTAAACATCTGATGGTGAGAAGGAGCAGTTAGTGTTAATGTGCAGTCAGGGGAGGGGTGGATTACCTCTGTATAAGTAACAGTGTAAACATCTGATGGTGGAAGGAGTGGTAAGTGGTAATGTGCAGTCAGAGGAGGGGTGGACTACCTCTGTATAAGTAACAGTGTAAACATCTGATGGTGAGAAGGAGTGGTAAGTGGTAATGTTCAGTCAGGGGAGTGGTGGACTACCTCTGTATAAGTAACCGTGTAAACATGTGATAGTGAGAAGGAACAGTAAGTCTTAATGTGTAGTCAGGGGAGGGGTGGATTACATCTGTATAAGTAACAGTGTAAATACCTGATGGTGATAAGGAGCAGTTAGTGTTAATTTGTAGTCAGGGGAGGGGTGGATTACCTCTTTATAAGTAACAGTGTAAACATCTGATGGTGAGAAGAAGCAGTTAGTGTTAATGTGCAGTTGGAGGGAGGAGAAACGTACCTTTGTACAGGTACCAGTGTTAGCATGTGAAGGTAGGAAGTAGCGGTATATACTCAGTCATATGGAAGAGGATTTTCACAAAAAACAGGAAACAGTCAATGGATGAAGAAAGACAGGGTTGGGGGGATGCACGTGTGACAAAAAGCTTATAGAAAATTCTGAAGTTCATGTTAAGTAAGAAGAAAATAATATTCAAGCAAAAGAATGTATTTTTTTTTTCAATTATTTGAAATAAAGTATTGGGGAAGTACACTCTGGTTTTCTGAATGATTATTTGAAACAAATTATTGCTGAAATGTTAAGCTTTAAGTTTGACGACCTTTGCTGTAAATGCATTCTCTTAACAAAAAATAATTTTAAAATGTAACTGCATATTAATGTGCAGCATGTAGTGGGGGCTGTTGGTTAAAGCATTTTGTCAGCCTTTATGGTAGGTACTTAGGAAATGGAAGCTCTGAGTGTGCCGCACCTTAACGCTTGAAGACTCCTTTTAGAAGTAATCAAGTGTCTTTGGTAGAATAGAGTTGTGAAAACAGTTGTTAAATCAGACCAGCTAGATGTTCAGAACAGTTTGTAGACTACCTGCACTGATTAAAACCAGCAAACAGTTTGCATAGCTAAAAAGGAATGCATTTGTTGCTCAAGTCTCCCTTCTTTTGTGCCTCAGATGGTTGCCTGTGGCAAGATGTTGTAAATACATACAAATAAACTGTTTAAGTTGCTTCTCCAGAAAGAGAAATCTCATGTTATCAGAAGTCAAACCCTTAAGTAACTACAGATTCACAACACAAAAGTTTGAGTTTTTTGCATGTGAAAAAGGTAATAATCTTTCTGATTGCACTTACAGAGTTTAAGGAGATGCTTTTGCTGGTAACAAAGGAAAAGACACAGTGGAGTCATTAGTGATTTATATGCAACTGTGGGAGCTAATAGCCTGTTGGACAGAACATGAGTACCAGCTGTATGACAGAGAATAAAATCCCCAGTTATGACGCACCTAGAATGTTATCTGAAAATGTTTCTTCCATGATTTAAAAAAATAAAGAGAGAGAAGTCTTCCAAAGTTGTTTTGCAAACATATTTGAAGCTACATTAGTAAAATGAGACAGTAGAGATTGTTACGCCTGTCTTCCTTAGCCTGAACATGACCTGTTAGTACCATTGGAGTCACTGTTTAACAATAGCATCCAGACAGGCATTGTGCCATGAATGGAAAACTGCAGCGGTCATTGCTCTGTACAAGTGCAGGCCATCAACAGACCCATAAGTCTGACTTGTCGCATATGCAAAGCCATGGAAAGAATTACTATGGAAATGATTGCTAAGGACATAGAAAACCTTCAAGCACTGGATCCAAGCCAGTTTGTTTCATCAAGGGCAGATTGTGCCTACTCTTGAGAAGGTCACCAAGACATTGGATGAGATCAGAACAGTGCGTACTGTCATCTTTGACCTGGACAAGGCATTTGATACAATACACCACTTGGGCATTGTAAACAAACTCACGGATATAGGTATGAGCCCCTTAGATATGCAGTGGAGAGCCAGCTGGCTCTCACATAGGATCAGCTAAGTTAGGATAGGGAAGACCACCTCCACAAAGAGGCCGGTCACTAGCAGAGTCCCTCATAGTTCTGTGCTGGTTCTGCTCTTTTTAGCATTTACACCTGGGAAGACAAGGCCAATGTCAAGGGCCTGTGGCTGACCAAGTTTGCAGATTGTTTGCAAACTTGGAGCAGTCACACTACCATCTTACAGGAAAGACTAACACAGAGCAGGACTGGTGTCAAAGTTAACAGCTGAAAACTAATAGCAAAGAAAAGCATAATAGTACCCTTTTGGAAGTCAACCACCCTAGGAAATTAGCTTATCAATAACACGACCCTAAGAGTAGAACCAATAGCCGGGGATTTGGGGACATATGCACAGAGTAACCCTGGCTTTTCATCAGCATGTCTAAGGTAGCAAGGAAATCATTCTACGTTGCTTAACTTACAAGCAAGGACATGGACTCTAGGTCCAGGGGGTCATTGCTCCACTGTTTTCAGCCCTTATCAAGTCCATCATTGATCGGTATGTACCTGACCACCTGACCAGGCACATTAAACAACTTGAGCATCCACAGAGGTTCCTCACAAATAAAATAAAGGGTATGAACAGCATGTCCAGATTGCCTGAAAGCCCTCTTGCTATACTGTGTTTCTTACACACCGTTGAGAGGCAATCTGTGCCTTCCATACAAAGCATCCTTGGATCCCATTCTGATTGATTTTTCCATATCCAAAGAATGAATACATCTGAATTGCTCAATCTAAAGAGTTAAACCTAGCTCGAGACATAAATAGGACACATTGGAGGGAGAGGTGTGTGTCTCAGAGAATTCCTCTACTCTGGAATGGGCTTCCCATTCACGTACAGCAGAGCCCTTCCCTAACCCTATTCAAGATAAAACCTGGAGCAGTCTAACACTATCCTGTAAGCCTCACATCTCTCACCATCCTGTGGACAGAGCAGCCTGTAAATCACATCCCAAAGACTTTATGTAGGAGAATTGGCAGTCCTTTAAATTGCATGTAAGTGTTATGTCTTGCACCCGCTGTGTCAGGATAGGCTCGTCTCCTTTGGAGCCCTGTATTGGAGTAAGCAGGTTATCAGAAAATAAATGAATGAATCAATGCTCTGCATTATAGCTGCTGATAAAATATAGTCTTATGTAAAGGTGTCTGTAAAGATGTTACCAACTCTTTAAATGTATGCATTAGATACAGACTCTGTAAATGGCATCATATTGTGAACCACATCTTCATCATCATCACCCTGTGCTGCGAACCCTGCCTCCATTATTCTCCTGCTAACCCCTCTGTCATCATCCTGTGAAATTTGCACCATCATAGTCCTGTGAACCCTGCCCCATCATCATTCTGCGAACTCCACTGCAGTTGTCCTGCACCCACCTTCGTCATCATCCTTTGAGCCCACTCCCATCATCATCCTGTGAACCCTGCTACCATCATGTTGTGAACTCAGCCTTCATCATCATCCATTGAACTCAACCTCATCAACTTCCTGTGAACCCATCCAAACATCCTTATTATGTGAACCTCACCCTCACATCATCTTATTGTGAACCCAACCCCCATCATCTCCTGTGAACCACTCCTGTCATCATCCTAGGTACTTTGCCCCCATTATTGTCCTTATGAGCCTTGCCCCCCATCATCATCCTTTGAACCTTGCATCCATCACTATCCTGTAAGCCTCACATCTCTCACCATCCTGTGAACTCTGTCCCATCACAATATTGTGAACCTTGCCACCACTCCATCTTTGCTACCTCCAACCCTATTATTATTCTGTGAACCGCAGCCACTTCACCATCCTGTGAATCTACACCATCATCTTCATGTGACTCCTATTCCATTATCATAATCCTTTGACCAGGTCTTATTTTCATCGTTTTGTGAATCTGCTCCCATCATTGTCCTGTGAGCCCTGCACCATCATCCACTGAGCCCCGCCCTTTCATCCTTTGAGTCCTGCTCCCACTGTAAGTCACCTAACATGCAGTGAATCCCCAGTCATCATCGCCTGATCCATGTCCCATCATCTTCTGAATCTTGCTCCCTACCATCATGTAGTGAAACCCCATATTGCTGTGAACCATGTCTCCATCATGCAGTATACCTTGCTGTGAACCATGTGTACATCATGCAGTATACCTTGCTGTGAACCATGCCTCCGTCATGCAGTATATCTTGCTGTGAACCATACCTCCATCATGCAGTATACCTTGCTGTGAACCATGCCTCCGTCATGCAGTATACCTTGCTGTGAACCATGCCTCCGTCATGCAGTATATCTTGCTGTGAACCATACCTCCATCATGCAGTATACCTTGCTGTGAACCATACCTCCATCATGCAGTATACCTTGCTGTGAACCATGCCTTCATCATGCAGTATACCTTGCTGTGAACCATGCATCCGTCATGCAGTATACCTTGCAGTGAACCATGCCTCCATCATGCAGTATACCTTGCTGTGAACCATGCCTCTGTCATGCAGTATACCTTGTTGTGAACCATGCTGCCATCATGCAGTATACCTCTACCACCATGCACTGAATGTTTCCTCCTCATCAACATCCTTTGGATCATTCCATAATATCACTCACTAAAGCCACAACCATCATATGGTGAGCCCCTGTATCACCGTTTCAATCTCGCCCCATCATCATCCACCAAATTCCTAGCCATCACTCTCTGAATAGCCCTGCTTTTTATTAATTGACTCCAGTCCCCATGTCATTCTCTGAGCCCTGCCCACCATCATCTTGTGAAGTCTTCTATGTCATCTTCTGAAATTTACCCTGTTTGCCATCATCCTCTGAATCTTGCTGCTTAGCCATCTGACAGTTAGATCACCATTTCATCCAAGCTTACCCCAACCCATAATCCTGTTTTGCAGAATGGAATTGAAGGCCTTTCTGAAATTCAAGTGACAACATTTAGTGCATTGCTATGTCCCAATTCTGCTGTATCCTATGAGGCTAAACTGAGCAGTTCCCCCCTAGACTCACCACCATTAACTAATGCTGTGCTGATTACTGTGCTCCAGGTCTGGCCTTCAGTAAACAAACTGATCATCCCTTTAAAATCTTCTGTGTTTCCCCAGGGCTGAGTGCAGACACTATGGCCAGTAGCAGACTGTTTCCCATCACACCTTCTGTGGATTTTCAGTCTTTTGGTAGTTCTGCATTATCAAGGAACAGTGTATATTATTTAGTCAGCAGTATAATCCCGTTGTGCCACACCCAGTGTAGACTATCCTACCCCTGCACAGTGTCATCTGATAACGTCTTCAGTCCCCTCTGTACCTTTCACTGACATTGCCCTCCTTTATGCTTTACCTTGAGACTTCTCCTTGGCCAGGTCTGAGACAGGATATTCCTTAGGTCTATCAGTGGGTTGCTGTAGCTCAGGTTTCTCATCTCTAGGTACTTTAATATAGCAGTCTTCATTCAGTCACTCAGATATTGTAACAGAGCAGAGGTTCTATGCACCTCACCCTAATGCCTATATCTCTGCTCTCTTTTACAGTGTTTAACCTGCTGCATTTTTTTACTGAAAATATAACTCTGCTGCTTTGCCTCTCCATCTGGACTAGAGCTGCTAGTTATTAAAACCTGTAGGTGATTTTTTTTTCATTAAAGTATCTTACTTGTTGTTCTGAGTCAGTAGTGTGCACGGACGCTAAGGCCTGCCGTAGGCCCTACATTTTACTTTGCAACTGACTTAAAATTAACAGCATCCATTAATTAGCAGTTGACCCTGACTTTCCACCTGATTTTGTGTTAGCTACTGCCCATAAAAGTCACAGTTGTGTTGCCAGTCACAGTTAAATATAATCGCACTTTAACCAGTACCTTACCTACTCTAGCTCACTGTTTCAGTTCTTTGCTGAGTTCCTACCTTGTGGAGTTGATTCAGCCCGCTCCGCTCGCCCTTGCTATCACTCAGGTTCACTTTGCACCTCACCCTGCCCCTTTATCCCACCCCGCCTATACCCAAATTTATTCATAACCACAATCACCTGACTTCCCTGACACCTCCCACCAACCACTCCCCCCTCTCTTTCCTTTCACCACCTGCTCATTAATTTGTTCTGTGGCGCTCTGCCACATCACACTATCCTTCTCCTTCTAATAACTCCCAAACCAGATAACTTAACTCCACATATATTACCACCACCCCCTTCAACTCTTACCATGCTTGCACCTCCTATTCTCTTATCAGTTCTCCCCCCCCCCTAGGCTGCCATTTAACTTCCTACCACTCCACTGTCACTAACCACAATCACCTAAACTCCCCCACGCTAACCTTTTCAAACACTCACCACCATAATCGCATATACATTTCACCTACTATCTTCAACCACACCCCTTTGAGCTCACCAAACTCACCTACAAAGAAACTAATTATAAGAAACTACTCAGTTTACTCGTACACAATATGATCGCTAGTTATCTGCACACACTGACCACTGCTACTAACCAACTTGCACTCTAAGCCAGGCCCTTCCACTACTATACCCACCGCTACAAACCTACATAGACCTAATATCCCTTACAAGCAAAAACCCTCTGACCTCTTAATACTCAGTATAAACATCTGCAGCATCATGAATAAAATTGAAGAGCTACATGCCTCTATATCCTTCTAAAACCCTGACATTGTACTCCTAACCGAGACCTGGCTCAAGCCCCACATCAAAGATACCCCTCCTGGCTACAACATCTTTAGATGTGATTGAATAGCTAAAAGAGGTGGGGGCATGGCACAACCTTACTCGCCAACAAATATGTAAACATATACCCACTTTCAACTATGCAGAAACCCTGTTTGCAAATATAAAATTAAAGCAGCAGAAACAACTCAACATTATAGGTGTCTACTTACCACCAGGTGTCACTATTGATACCCTAGAGTCCATTTTACATTGGACTTCCTTCGCCCTCCCTCAGGAGACGCTTATCCAGGGGACTTCGACATTGATTGAGCCTCTATCACGGTATCCCCCTGAAGTACCACTTAAACCTACCACACATCTTATCCAAACCCCCACCTGCATAGACAAATCCACCAAAAAGGAATCCATATTAGTCTGCATCCTAACCAACAAGCCTTCATCTGCCAATATATCTGGTACGTTACCCGACTCCATCAGTGATCACCTACCCACATTCATACTAAGACAGCCCACAAAACTCATAAAAAACCTATCCTACTTTCTATCTGTAGTTCCAAAAATTTCCTACCAGACCAATTCATCAACACCATAAAAAATAAATTGGTCACCTCTTAAAACTCTACCATTAGATGAGCCCATGGAGTACTTTAATACTACCTTCTTAGGTATCTTTAATCTTGTGGCCCTGCAACGTATAATTCATACTAAAACCAACCCAGCCCCCTGGATCTCAAAGGACACAAGATCCCTACTACATAGCTTGGACAACTTGACGTACCAACAAAACAAGTACAAATCGACAATACTTCCTAGAGTGCAGAAACAAAGCAAAAAATCAAGTACGTAATGACACAAAAAGTTATTATATCCAGCTACAAAAAACTCACTACAACAGTCCACAAAAATTCTGGTCCGCAATCAACCACATTCTCCAACCAGGCAAAATCACCTCCCCAAACCCTAACATTGAAAGTGATAACAAAGATATTGCCACCTAGTTTAATGACTATTTCATCTCCTCCATCCAAAAGTTTTTCAACAATTTCCCCACTACTACTAATACTCCCAAAATACAAAACTGTCACCATAAGACCAACTCCCAATTCTCTCTTAAACCAGTTACAACTGACCTAATTCGTAAACACCTTGCCAGATTGAAACTGACCACTCTCGCTGCTGATAAACCCCCCCCCCGCTGATTACCTCAGGATTGCCGCCTCTGCCATTGCCTAACCTATTTCCATACTCATCAATAGATCCATAGCTGAACGCACTGTCCCCTCTCTTTGGAAAAATTCTTACATCGTCCCCCTACACAAAGATGGTTCCTCTACAGAACTTAGTAATTATCGCCCAATAGCTATACTGTCTCCCCTATCAGAAATCTAAGAAAAATGTGTACACACCCAACTACTGAATCATCATCTTCAGTATAACCTGCTAGCAAATTCCCATCATGGATTTTGGCCAAACCATAGTACCACCTCTGCCCTTATATCGTTTACTGACCACGTCAACCAAATCTCAGTAACTTAGTATCTGTTGTCTTCCTAGACCTGTCAAAAGCATTTGACACGGTATCCCACTGCAAATTACTATCGACTCTCTCTGAGCTCAATCTGGATAACTCCTCTCTACTGAGGTTTAAAAATTATCTGTCCCTCTGGCAACAAGCTGTTAAATGGCATAACACTCTCTCCCCTCTCCTCCCAGTGAGACAAGGTGTTCCGCAAGGATCTATTCTTGGTCCCTTACTATTTTCCATCTTTACCAATAACCTTCCCTTGGTTACCCAACACATTTATAGTACAGTATGCTGATGACACCACCCTTATTTGCTCAGCCCTCTCTCAACAATTACTCCAAGATAAAACCCAGGAAGCCTTCACCACTATAGAAAAATGGCTAAATTCCTCCCAGCTCATAATCTTCCACCCATCCAAAACTTTCACCCCTACCTCGCCATTCTCAATAACATCCTCCAGCAGAGCTATTCTCATGCCTCATGAGTGGTCTTAGAATTAGGTAGTTGCGGATCTGATCTTCTACAGATGGGGACAGCCTTGCTGCGATCTTTTTGCCACCCTCTTCAACAGCAAATGCAGCAACTACTTCTCCCACTTCCCGGTCACTCCCCCAGAGATGCTCTAGTCCACGATTGGCCTCAGGGACTTCTTTATGCCTTCCCTCCGTTCCCTCTAATACCAAAACTCATACAGAAAGCTATTTAGTTGGGTTGCAAAATGATCCTCATTGCCCCCTACTGGCCTCGATAGATATGGTTCCCGTTCCTGCGCCGTTACCTTCTTGAGCAGCCCTGGACTCTGGATCCTATTCCAGACCTACTGATTCATCAGTCAGGTGGGCTGCATCAATCTCTCCAAACACTCCAGCTCACAGCTTGGTTGCTCCACTTCCAACCTTAGCCAAGCTTCCCAGCATTTCCCCGGACATTCATGAGATTATTGTCTCCTCTCACAAGTCCGCCACTAGAAAGACTTGTGCTAGCAAATTGAAACGTTTTTCTTGTTGGGCAGAGGCTAGGAACATAGATCCCTTTGCAGCCCCAGTCCAAGAAATCTTGGAGTTCCTAGCAGAACTTTTTCATTCTGGGTCCGCTTCTGCTACAATCAGGGATCAATTGGCGGCCATCTCTAACTTTCATGTTGGTTTGTCTAATGCAAACATTATGTCTCATAAGCTATGTAAAGCTTTTCTAAGAGGGACTACTCTCCTTAGGCCCCCAGTGAGAGATCCCCTCCTTCTTGGGACCTTAATTTGATACTAACCTCCTTAATTATGCCCCCTTTTGAACCTGCAGTGTCCTGCTCCATTAAGTTTCTATCTTGGAAAATTCTCTTTCTGGTAGCTATTACTTCAGCCAGATGTGTCTCTGAACTTCAGGCACTAAGTGTTCGTCCTCCGTACTTAGTTTTTCATAAGGACAGGGTTGCTCTGAGGGACTAATCCCTCTTTCCTTCCAAAAGTCTGCTCAGAAAATAATCTAAACCAATCTATAGACCTCCCTGTGTTTTTCCCTAACCACACCAATAAGGCAGAATACAAATTACACCAATTGGATGTTCATAGACAATTACGTTTTTACCTGCATAGAACGAAGGATATAAGGAAGTCGGACCAACTTTTCCTTTCCTATGCTCGGGGCAAACAAGGTTTCCCAGTTTCCAAAGTGACCTTATCCAGGTGGTTGTCTCACATTATTACCTTCATCTATCAACTGAGAAACAAAGAATTGTCTATCAAACCGAAAGGTCATTTTACTAGGGCTTTGGCCACCTCTGTAGCCTTCCAGTCTAGGTTGCCCATGGACTCTGTCTGTGCAGCTGCTACGTGGGCAAACCCTCATACCTTTATTTCTCATTGCAAGTTAGATATGGTCTCCAGGAGCAGAGCTAACTTTGGTTCCACTGTTCTGAAAAGTCTGTTCCAATGAGCCGCCCAGGATTGTAGGTGCTAGGGACGCTGTCCCAACCAGCAAGAACGAAGGTGAGATAGACAACTTAACATAAAGAAGTTATGTACCTACCATAACATTCCATGTTAGTTGTCTTCATCTCGCCTTCTTTCTTGCGTCCCCCCCTCCATCCCACTGTCCTGTTGGACCGAGAGGAGTTCAGGTTTCACTGGCTGAGTGTGCTCTGGTTTGTTCCGCTACTGACTTAGAGAGTATGACAGGTATGCTCAACCATTTTGTTTGGAGAGGTTCATTCTATAGCTATGGCTGGGGTTAGCTATTTCAAATGAGATCTGGGTAGCTAGCGCTAGGCATCATGGGATAAGGGGTAGCCTCGAGCCAGTAAACAGCTCTTGAGATATAGAAGATGGCCGAGTCGGAGCCGAGGATCGGCACCGATCCCAACCAGCAATAAAGAAGGCGAGATGAAGACAACTAACATGGAACATTATGGTAGGTACATAACTTCTTTTTTTTATCTTGTCTTTGATCTTTTTTTGCAACAGGTGGTTCTCCTATCACCCCACTCTTGTCATCTACCATGTCTTCATTACTATCTTGATTCTCCTGCTGTTACTGGCTCCCTGCCATCCACCATGTCTTCATTACTGTTGTGATTCTCCTGCTATTGCTGGCTCCCTGTCATCTACCATGTCTTCATTACTGTCTTGATTCTCCTACTGTTGCTGGCTCCATGTCATCTACCATGTCTTCATTACTGTCTTGATTCTCCTGCTGTTGCTGGCTCCCTGTTATCCACCATGTCTTCATTACTGTCTTGATTCTCCTGCTGTTGCTGGCTCCCTGTCATCCACCATGTCTTCATTACTGTCTTGATTCTCCTGCTGTTGCTGGCTCTTTTCACCTCCAAATCATGGCCCTTTCAAAGACTTTTAAAAACAATACATCCATGTTCCACCTGCATATTTTTTCAGTGTGTTGAAACATCTTTCCTGAAGTTTGAAACACTCTTCTGCAAATAACTGATAGCCTTCATCAGTACCTCTCACCATGCCTTCCTGTGAATCCACCGTCCTCCAGTGTCTTTTAAAGGCCAGGGTCTCTGGATTACAGCAACGTCCAAGAGTTGCACTTCATTCTTAGTTCTGGAACATAAATGCTAAACATGCAACTACTATCTCTTTTGTCCAGTCCCAGCTTGCATGAAACACAGCGTTTTGTGTGTATGGCAGCGACTCCTCAGCACTGTTAAGCTTTGGTGATTTTTCTCACCACAAAGGCAAGTGTGCAAATGTTAATTTTACCTGAACAGTGGTTTTCTTTGTTTTTAATTTTGCGTTGCAGTCATAAACCCACAATAATGCTAAGCAGAAATAAGTGTAGATAACTTTCTGACCGTAGGGGCAAGTGAAGCAGTTGCACTGTAACATGAAAGGTGATCCTTTCTGCTTCTATTTAACAGTTCTGTTTGCCCTGGAAAATACACAGCAATGCTGCTGATGTGTAAAATTAGCACACTAAAGGACTCCCCCCCCCCCTTTCCCCACAGAGTGACTCCCATATCATCCAGCCTTTTTCTGATTCTTTCATTCTCTTCCTGTCCCACTGCTTCATCTTTTGCTCCCTACTTCAACCTCTTTTCTCCTTTCATCTCATCTGTAATATCTCCTTACAATATCTCATGCTTCCTTCCTTCTACCACAGGTGAATTACCTTCTAGCTCTAACAGTATTACTTGATTTTGTTTGTGAATATGTATTGGAATATTTTACTTATTTAGCTGTATTTATTTTGTATAGATCTGCTTATTTGTATGTCTCTGTCCAAAATTTTTCCCCTGTACAATTTACTGTTGTTTTATATTGCATTTAGTATGTCATTATTATGTTGGCTAAAAATGTATCGTGTTTATGCAGATTTTATGGTGAAACCGGTCTGGTCCTGAGATCCAGGAATATACATCTCTGGAGATAGCAGTGGGCTATGTGTTGGTGCTTGATTTTTTGGTATGGGGAACTAGTCAAAAATACATCTCTGGAGATAGCAGTGGGCTGTGTGTTGGTACTTGATTTTTTGGTATGGGGAACTAGTCAAAATTTTATTTGACATTTCTTTATTAGTAAAGCCAAGCGGGTAGTTAGTTAACTAACTAACTAACTACCTACCTACCCACTTGGCTTTACTGATAAAGAAATGTCAAATAAAATTTTTGACTAGTTCCCCATACCAAAAAATCAAGCACCAACACACAGCCCACTGCTATCTCCAGAGATATATATTCCTGGATCTCAGGACCAGACTGGTTTCACCAGTAAGAAACCGCTTATTAAATTCATCTCCCCATCCTAGCCAACTTTATCCACTGCTGTTAGCATTTAAGAGTTGAACAGTGTTATACTGTTATCCTAGGTAGACTGCTTTTTCTTGAATGCCTTACCTTGCCCTTTCAGCACACCTGTAACCAATCCAAGACGTAGCATGCAGTAGACGGTGTGGGTTTAGATGCGTACACAAGCAGCTTTTCCATCAGTTATCCATGCAAACCCCTACAACCAATCCAAGACGTAGCATGCAGTAGACGGTGTGGGTTTAAATGCATACACAAGCAGCTTTCCCATCAGTTATCCATGCAAACCCAAGTTAGCCGAATCTCCTGCCAAATTCACGGTCTTCACTTAAGATTTTTTAGCAGGACTTGTGCAGTCATAAGACATATCCTTTCCCTTTTCACAGAATAGTCTGACAGGGGAAAAATACTGTCACCCATTCCTTCATCCTGCAGGCCACATAAAACCTCTCTCATCTAAAACATATTCTAAGTTCCATCTTGTTGTCATACAGAGCCTACTGCAGGTTCTTATAAAAAGTTCTTTTATTTGAAATATTTTTTTTTTCTATTTCATGGTTTATCAGTAGAAAAACATGTGTTTATTTAATTTCCTTCAAGGTGGTAAAGCTTTACAGTCAATTGCATAAAAAAGGTGGGTGTAGGGAGCACAGTGTGGAATCTTTGTTTGCATACAGAAAACTGAATTTAGCATTGTTGGTATAGTCAGTTTATTTTGGTTGTATGTTTTGGCCTGATGGCTTTTAGCCAGTTAACCTAGCCCCATGGCAGCACATACAAGAGTATTAGAAATCATGTTCTGTCACTTTTTCTGACCACCACCAGCATTGTATAGCTGGAGCAGTGCAATTTCATCTTCTTGGCATCTTCCTTTCTGGTTTCTGGATGTGAGATGGGGTTAAATGACATTTTGATGGTGCCAAATTTAAACCAGGCGCTGTGAATAGACAGTGTTGTTCAAATAAGTGTTAATATCAAGCAGTTAAATAATTGCTCTGATTGGTTAAAAAAATAATATATAAGAAGTAAAAATGCTCAAGCTACTTTGTAAAACAGATACAAACTGAACAGTATTTTCTTGTTTAAATTCTTTAACATTGCTGGTAGGAATGTAGGTATACCTTGAGACAGTTGGAAAATGAGATGCAGTGAACTGCAGTTGTAAAGTCAGATCATGCTTAGCCTTTTCAAAGAGGTAGAAGCATGCTTTGGAGCATTGTTTTAAGTACTTTTGGGTGAATGTTGAAGCTCTGAGGTGCCGTGTTCAGAACAATAAGATAGCAAGACACTGGATTTAGAATAATAACTTGTTTTAGGAGTTATTCCTATTGTTTAAAGTTTCATTTCCAGATTGTATAGAGATTTTGCTCCCTTCACGTGTTTTTGATAAATAAGCACAATAAAAGTAGTCTGAAAACACAGAAAACAAGTAAAGAAAGTTAACAGTAAAAGCAGGAAAAAACACACAAGCACACTCGGCTTTGTGTACGAGTGTGCAACTGGCAGTGTGTGCATATATGTGCTTGCATAATTTAGGTATATGTGTGTGTTTTATTTGTTTACTTACATATGTGCATACTGTGCCCATGTGCACACAACCCTTTCTGTCACTTTAGAACTTTATTGCTTGTGCTGAATATTTCCCTCTTGTGGAATTTGTTGGATTTTATCCAGTGAAATACGAAATGCAGCTGTACCATTGAGTCAATGTATGCTTCTTTTAGAACTGTCTTCCTTCCTCAGGAAGAGCTGTGCTGGCCTGTTTCTTTTCTGTTTGTAAATAACTGCATCTGTTACTGGTTCTTTTATCATATTTTTACTTGGAATGAATAGACCAGTGTCATGGGCAGTCTGAGGGTAATGCCCAGTTAAGGCGCTCCCTTCTCACTTCAGTGTCTTGAATTTGTAATGTTATGGATTAATGCAGTCTGGTACTTTCCTCTCTAGTATTAGCAGTCCCTCCTCTTTCAATACCATGGGATATATCCATGAATGAAAGCCTGTGAGCCATTATTTGCAGAGTAAAATGCTCCATCCTCATTTGTGTCTATCCCAGTGAAGAACATGAAGTGTTTCCCCACACTGTCCATCCCTCACCTTTCATCAGCTCTAAATACTTCACAGTAAGGGCAAGTTTACTTCACTCATGTTCATATTAGTATTCATGTGGATAGACAGAGGGCTTCAGGCACCAGTATTGTCAGTCCATCACCTCTCATCAACACTAAAGCTTAAAAAGAAGACAGTGCTGTCACTGTACTCACCCTGTGGGTAGTCAAGGGGCTTCATTCCCCAGTGATGTCTGTCTCTCACTTTCTACAGGCCTTAAGTGTATCACAACATGGAAGCATGCACTGTCCTTGCCAAACATGGTACCTCTCCCTGTGGATAAACAGGGAGCTTCAGTCCCCCATGCTATCAGTCCCTTTCTTTTCATCAGCACTAAATACACCAAGTATGGAAACCTACACTGTGCCTTCCCCATACTGTCCTTGTAGATAAACAGAAGCCTTCATTTCTCAGTTCTGAGCCCCTCATATTGTACAAGCACTAAGTGTTTAACCCACATGGAGAAGTTTACTGTGTACTTCAGCCTTGATTCACTTCCCCAGGGATCAATCAGAGTGTTATGCTCTTTCTGCAGAACATATTGCATGTTTATTTATTTTGCAAACAGTAGAGCATTTGAAACACTAAGTCATTGCTGTGTTTTATGATAAACAGCTTAGAAACATAGAGAGAAGTTTATTTCTCTAACAGAGTTAAAGTCCAAGTGCCTTTGTAAGCATATGTGCATTTGTGTGATTTCATTGTAGTGTACAGATGGCTATCTCTTTGACTTAAGGTATTTTAAGAGCTATAGAATGTTAATCATGTCTTAATCTCTGCATCAGGCTCACACCTAAGTACATTGTGTTGGGTGAGTTATAAACAGGACCTGCTAAAAATCCTTGCGTTACATCTCGGGAGAAGAAGTGGAAGACAAATGTGTGATGGGTATAAGACTTAGCACTCATATGGCCTGTTTGGCACTGGTATACAACAGATTTGGACATATTCTTTGAAGGCTTGCTGTTTGTTTATTTATTGCTTTTGTTGACTGGGGTAGTAGTCCAATTTGGTGGTAGTAACCCCCTTTTCAGTGAAGGCCTGGGGAGAAAACTATTTATAAAATAGACATTTTTGTACAGTAGAGGAAATTGTAAAACTTCAAAGTTGCAGTGTGGACATACAGTAACTGAAAGGTAGCAATACGAGAGAGAAAACTACAGTGAGTAAACTATAGTGTCACTACATATTAATACATGACAAAGTTACAATTTTATATTTATAGGTAGAAGAATAAAAGAGTGGAGAGTTGTGTGCGATATGAGTAGAAAGAAGATAGTCGGCAAGGACAGGTGAGTGTTGTGTATATTTGTTAGGTTGTTGTTGTGTCTTTCGGCTTTTCCCAGAGAAAAAAGTTGTAGATGTAGAAGGTAGTGAGTATAAGGTGGAATTTTACTGGAGGGAAACACCTGTCAGGGGGTAAGCAGAGACAGTGGAAGTGGCAGTCAGATCAAAGGGATAGATGACACTAGGAAAGTTACCCCAAGAATGTACCTTGTTGAGGTATATAAGGATAAAGTAGGTGTGCAAGGGCCAAGGTAGTCTAGCCTGGGGAGGCGCAGGACAAGAGCTAAGTGTTTTTATGTGTTTTAACAAGTTTTTGAATCTGGATAGGTTGATTTGCTGTCAGATGGTAGGAGGGATAGAATTGTAGATTGTTATGAATAGTTGCTAACTGGGTGACAGAGAAGATAGTATGGAAGTTCTGGCCAGCCTAACTTTTTTAAGGCTAGGCAGTGGTGGGATTTGGCAAATTGGTTAATGGCAAATTTAGTGATCTTGTTATATATAGTTCGGTTTCTATTAGGAGAGATTGATGAAATTTAATTTAGGTGGGGATAGTGTTAAGTAGTGAAGATAAGAGATATGCAGAGCCTTTTTTGGCATTGCTTGTTAAAAAGTATTGGCTATAGTGTAGCAATGTGAGTTTTCTTTATAGCTTGTTGTACTTGAATATCATCAGCTCTATTTTCCTTGTACAGATGCAGTGAACACTGTTACAGTGTTTTAGACATGATCGTGTTCTACGCAGCTGATGCCTAGTACTCTGGTAGATCCGATGCTGTCTGTTCGGATGCAGTGAACACTGTTACAGTGTTTCAGACATGATCGTGTTCTAAGCAGCTGATGCCTAGTAATCCACTGCTGTCTATTTTCATCTGGTTCAACGTATGGGACTCTGATCTGACTTAGATCTGGACTCTGCACCTTTAAACCTTTGAATCCAGGGCTTTGACTCCTCCCCTACCCATAATTCCTCTTCCACCCTTAAAATACCTCAGATCTTGTTTATCTGAACCGAACAGTTGCAGGGCTCTGATCTCGACATTAGGATAAGTCCTTTTTGTCTTGTTATCATGCAAATAATTAGTTTTCTACTCGGCTTTAGCTGTTGTGTGTTTTTTCTTCCTTATCTATCATTATTATCTGTTAGCGTTAGAATTCTTGGAAGGGCTGACTTTAGGAATAGCGGTTAGTTTTGTATTTGGCATTCTTATCTTAGTTTTTTGCAGTATCTGTTACCATTTCTCATGTTTTCTGGATATCAAAGTTTATGTGTGTGAGCTTAATGCTTCTTCCTTTCCAACAACACGGCTGACAAAAGTTTTAAAAAATGCTCAAAATGTATGCTCAAAATGTGACTATAAGATACCTACACAAGACCCCCCCCCCCACTCCCTTTGTGTTTACTGCTTGGAAGCAGTGCATTTAGACAAAGACGGTAAAGTCTATGCTTCTTTTGGTCACAAAGCCTTTCAGAGAACGAGGGGCAAATTGATTCTTCCTGCACAGTCAAGCAATTCTGTGTCATCTCCTTCCCCCATCAACCTCAAAGGATAAAGAGAAAGAAGTTTCAAAATCAAACGAGTCAACCCCAGAAAGCTAGACTCCAGAGAAGACCCTCAAGAGAGCTAGAAAATGGTTTCCATACCCAATAGTTTCCATCAGCCTGGAATTAAAAGTTACAAAGCCTTTGGATCCGAAGCCTCGGATCTGTTCACCCTCTCCACTGCTATTCTTTTCCCGTGGAGCCTATTAACCCTTGGCTCCTTTCACTTGATACTCCAGCATCAGTCTAGGGCATCCTCGATCGCTTCTTCCTCTAGACCTGCCCATTCTTCAGGAAGCCTTACTGAAGCCAGTGTTGACAGAATATTGTGGAGGTTCCTTTGACTGCAGGTACAGTTGGGGGTCCTCTTGGCTCGATCTCTGATATCCTGGCTGGGAACAATGCCATTGACCCCACCACTGATGTTTCCATTGCAGGTCTGACCTTCAGAACCAAAGCCCTCAGATCCATATATCTCTGGACCACCTTTGCCAACAGCAATAGTACCTTCTACTTTGGCCCCAACTCTTCCCCAGTCTCTTTCGACTCTGTCCTTGTCAGAGCTGAAGCATCAGAGCCGGTAGTGAGAGTGACAGATTTACTCAGAAACTGTTGGAGCCCTCCCTCTCCTTTTGGGGTTTCAGCTGTCAACAGCTCAACTCTAGTGTTAGCCTCGGAGATAGGGCAGGTCTGGGCCTCGGGGTCTCTCTCTGCTCTCCCCATTAGAGAGACTTCCTCTGCTCTGATTTCTGCTTCAGCTTTCGAGGCCTTCCATCAGGTTTTCTTCAGACTGAGAGAGGAGGTGCCTCCATCTTATTTGGATCCAACCTAGTCTCGTCCTTGTTCTGCTTCAGATTCCGCTTCTTCTCATCGACAGGGACAGTCAAGTATCAACAGCCTTGAAGAGGTTCTGTCATTGAGCTCCAAGTCTGATTCAGATCCATCACCAGAAGTTCCCCAATGACAGGGCCATAGAAAACATACTTGCAAATGAAAGCATTTAAGTTCATTACTGGAATTTGTTATAGAAGACATGGATTTGGCTGAAGGGGAGAGTTACCTTAGATCCTCCTTCAAAGATGTCTCCTTTGGTGAAATTCTAGAACTGAATTGATGAAACGAAAATGGGGGATTGTACTCTGATATACCTTTCCCAGAAGAATCCATGTTCTAAAGACTTTTGGAGCTGGCTCTTCTACTGCCTAGGTGGTCTCCCACCTGATGCCTTCTTTGATTTGTTGGTGCAGCAGGCCTGGAAGGCGTCTGATACAGCACCAATGCCCAAAAAATATTTGGCCATACTAAAGGATAGTGATCGTTGGAATAAAGGTTTTCCTGTAGATGCTATGGCTGTGGTGGCAGCCACGAAGAAAGAGCTGTCCAAAGACCGCTTATCTGTCCATCCACCTTATGAGAATATATGGCTCTGGACAGATTTTGTAAATGGACTTAGTTCAGTGCACTGAAGGAAAAGTCAGGAAAAGGTCACTGAAGTGTATCTTGCCCACGTTACTCATTTCAAAAGAGTTGACAAAGGAGGTCAGTAATTCTCTGTCAGGTAGTTTGCCAGTGGATATGTAGAAGACTATGGAATCCCAGCTATCAGTTCCCTCTCTGTTTCCATGCATCTGCATTTCAACACAACAGATGGAACAGCTAGGCAGCAGGTACCACTATAGCTGTATGCCTGGATGCAGTTGTGCGATTTTGCAGAAGGCTGTGAGGCATCTTTCATGAACTCCCCTGTGAATCCAGAGATGATGCATGGCTAAAAGTGAATGATTGTGAAATGTGATTATGCTAGACTGAAGCAAACAAAATGTATCCTCTTTGTGTGTTGTTTTTTCATCTGTTTCTGGCATGTTAATCTTAACTTTTTAAACAGGTAAAACTCAAGTTACCTACTTTCACATCTAACTTCTCTAGTGCATACTGCAGAGTGCATTCTTTTCAATCTTACCTTTAAGCATCCCTGTGACTAGCACTTTCTCTAATACCTGCTGGAAAGCACTAGGAAGCCTTAAACTCATACAAACACTGAACTCTGCTTGTTAACAAGGAGATATTAATAGTAGGCACTAAACAGCCTATAATTGCAAAGTACCTTTCTAAGGAAACAGCTCCTATACTTTACAAAGAAAAATAAAAAGCCCCAAACCAGGCATGTCCAAGGGTCAGCTTCCGGTGATTTCTCCTGTCCACCTGGTGAATCTGGTCATACTGGGGCAATGCAGCAATTGCCTCATGTACACAGACAACCCTCTCCTCCTACCACCCAACACTACAACCTGTGAGACATGCACTTACATAGCCAAAATGGAAGCAAAGCTCTCTCCACCCAAGATTGTGCTAAACAGTCAAGAGGAGAAGGTTAACACCCACACTACACCTCAAGCAACACATAGCCCTTCTAAACCCACACCACCAACACCCACATATAGCAACACTAAATCCACATATGCAGAGGCCCTTAACTGTAACCTGCCCAAGCAACAAAGACCTCTGAAGCTGAAACGCAAACAAACACCAATCACAACCAATGTGTCACATAGTTCACAACACCAGTGTGCCACCCAGCAACAGCCCCTAAGGCAAGACAATGTACCTAACACTTTAGTCATAGATGACTCTATAGTCCGCACACTGATGTCCCTCTCACCAGGTTGAATAAGGAGAAAATTACAGTCAGCTGCCTGTCGGGTGCCAGGATCCGCCACATAACGCATGCACTCAAGTCACTCCACAACAAGTACAAATATGACTCTGTCATTGTCCATGTTGGAGTGAATGACTTGAGACGCACCTCCCTGGACTACATGAAAAGAGACATGGAAGAGCTCTCGGATCATGTGGCCCAGGCAGGTATGACCCTAGCCCTGAGTAGCATCCTGCCTTCGCCCAGAATGATACCACAATATAAGGATAAAATGATTGACTTCAACAATTGGCTAAGCTTATGGTGTCATTCAAAGGGGATCCAGTATCTGTCTGCCTGGGATGACATGATTGACAGACCATGTTGCTTTGCCAGAGATGGTCTGCACCTGTCGTCCCTGGGATTCAGGTTACTGGCTAAGGCTCTTGCCACCCCTATAGTGCCTTTTTTAGGCAAACTTCAAAGGACAAAACCACCACCATAACAGGTACAAGCATGCAAAATCTGAAGGTAATGCTACTCAATGCTAGAAGTCTAAACCTCAAAATGCACTCTCTCGAGGCACTCCTAAAAATGGAGAACATCGATATCTGTGCAGTAACCGAGACCTGGTTCAAGGCTCCAGAGAGCACCCCTGCAATACCAGGCTACAACTCTTACCACACTTTTCGTAACCAAACCAGGACCTAAACACTAAAGGTGGAGGAGTGTCAATATTCACCAAGGATATTCACACCACCAGGCTAGTTGGCCAATACAATGTGTCTGAAATTCTCCAAGTGCAACTAACACTAGGTAAGACTGCAATCCAAATTGTAGCTTGCTACAGATCCCCCACCATACCCCAAGATTCTCACTACACCTTTCTAAACATACTGGAAAATATTAAGATAGAACCAAACACCCTAATACTGGGTGATTTTAACTACCCTGCCATTAACTGGGAAAACTACTCATGTCCCAACACCTTTGTGCAACAGTTCTTGGAATTCACAAATTCCAACGCCCTGGATCAACTAATCCATAGTCCCACCTAATCCATAGTCCCACCAGAGGCTCCAATATCCTAGACCTGGTCATTACCAACATGGGAAATCAATGCTCCATACCTATGGTCACCCCCTCGTTAGTCAGGTCTGACCATAAGCTAATCACCCTTAACATCCACATCCCACCCCCACCCCCCCAGTAAAGAAACCACCATAAAAAACTTCTCCAAAGCCAACTTCATGCTACTCAAGTCAGAAGTGACAAACTTCATGACACCCATGCAGACGGGAACTGAAAGTTCAACTGCTGAATCCTACACTAAGGCACTGTATGAGCATATCCACTCATGCATGAATCGTGCCATCCCAAATAGAACCAAAATACTCTCATCTAAAAAAAGGAAACCAATCTGGTGGTCCCCTGCCATAAACAAACTTTACAACAAAAGGAAGAAACTTTTGCAGAAAAGAGGAAAATCCCAGGATGCAAAGAACTCCCTTACTAGCCTCAGAGATGCCTCATAAAATCCTCCAAAGCTAGTTACGAAAATAAAATTGCCAAAGATTCCAAAGACAACCACAAAGCATTCTATAACTATGTCAAGAATCTAAATGGCAATGCTCATATCTGCTCTGAGCTAAAACAGAATGGTATTAAATATACTGATCCGAAGGATATTGCCAATATCCTGGCAGATCGATTCAGTGCCAACTTCACCCCCCTCTCACCCCCTAAATGGCCCATCTCAATACCGGAAGATTGCCAAAATCCAGTAATAACGGCCACACAGGTACAAAACGCACTCTCTAAAGCCAAGAATACAGCATCCATGGGACCAGATGACATCCCGGGCTGTGTACTACATGAACTACAATATGAACTGGCACCTCACCCAAGTGTCATGTTTAATCATAGCCTCACCTCAGGTTTCGTGCCCACTGAGTGGCGCAGAGCTATAGTTATCCCAATCCACAAGGGGGGATCCACCTTGGATCCCGGAAACTACCGTCCCATCAGTCTGACAAGCCTTATTTGCAAGGCCATGGAGCATATTATCATGGAACTTATAAACAAAGACATTGGCAACCTTCAAACACTGGACCCCACCCAGTTTGGGTTTGTGAAGGGCCGATCTTGTCTTCTGAACCTGATTGACTTCTTTGAATCAGTCTCCAGAGCCATGGACAAGGGTAAGGTGGTCCACACAGCCTATCTATACCTTGCCAAGGCCTTTGACACCATCCCCCACTCTGGAATCATAGATAAACTTACTAAGTTGGGCATTAATCCCTTTGTCACCCAATGGGTTGCTAAATGGCTTACTGATAGAACCCACACTGTAAAAGTAGCCGACTCCAAATCCAGCTCCAGACAAGTGACAAGTGGAGTACCTCAGGGTTCAGTCCTGGGGCCGCTCTTGTTTGGCATCTACTTCTCTGAAGTACAGGTCAACACTAAGGGACTCTGGCTAACAAAGTTTGCAGATGACTGCAAACTGGGAGCCATTATTGAATCCCCAAATGATGTGGATACTCTGCAAAAGGGCCTTACAGAAACAGATGCTTGGTGCCAGAGCCATGGGCTCAAGCTCAATGCCAAGAAATGTATTGTTATCCCCTTTGGGAAAAAACATGTATCCATGAATTACCATATAGGTGGCAGTACACTAAACACAGAAAGTGTGATAAGAGACTTAGGGACACAGGTGGACAGTGGTCTCACCTTCGATAACCACATTGCCACAACAGTCAGGAAATCCTTCTATGTGCACACCTTATCACGAAGGGCTTTTCATCCAGAAAAAAGGAGGTCATTGTCCCACTGTACTCATCCCTCATTAGACCCATTATAGAATACAACGCCCCATTTGGTATGTACCTCTCAAGACATCTGCAACAACTGGAAAGGCCTCTGAAATACCTCACTAAAAGAATCACAGGCCTAAAGCAGATGCCCTACGCTGACCGCCTTAAAAAACTCCAGCTATACTCTGTCGCATATCGTCTACTCAGAGGCAATCTCTGCTTAACATACAAGGCCATGTCAAACCCAGAGCTGTTGGACATGCTACACTTAAAGAAATCCCAATCCCTCAGAGCTACACGCTCCAGGGATCTAAACCTTGTCATCACAATAAACAAAACATGCTGGAGGGATAGGTTCCTGACCCAGAGACTCCCCAGACTCTGGAATAGATTGCCCATACATGTCAAGCAGAGTGCCTCTTTGGACCTCTTCAAGAGGAACCTTGACGATTGGATGGGAGAAAGGAAATTCACCCTAGGGATCACGTCAGTCACCCTGCTAGACAGGGGTCCAGGAAAGTAAATAATGTGGGAAGAAATAGCCAAGGAAAGCCCAGTACCAACCTATGAACCTATGTTGATTGGCAGCGTATGTTACCTAGTGAAATATTTTGTTGCCCAGATGTTAAAGGACAGAGGGACGGGCTAGTTCACAGACAGGATGGCACCTTCTCCTAAGATAACACGTGAGGATGAAATAGCATTGGAATGCAATTGTCACTGAAACTTTTTAAGGTTCATTTGGGATGCAGTTGAAGAAGCAGGTGTGAAGGTATTGGGACAAACTCATGCTGTTGTGATGTGTGTGGAGCTAGCTGGTTTATGACCAGTCACTGTAGCAACAATGAAGTCACGCAAAGATTTTGGCTATGTAATTTTGACTTAATGAAATGTTGAGAGACTAGTGTGAAGTTGCTGTGAAAACATCCTTTCTGTGAAATTATTTGTTTGTTTATTTACATTTGTTTACCGGGAAAGTCCGACTGGACCAGAAGCCCATTTTTAGTGGAGGCCTGGGCAGAAAAGCTCCACAGAAATATAAGCAAAATACAATAATTAGATAGTACAATAGTATACATACAGTAAGATGCAGAATACACATCATCCAGTTAGCCTATACAAAGAAGTATTCAATACAGTTTTCCAGTAGCTACTGGTTTAAAAATAAAAACACAACCATTTCAGTGAAGATCACTGTGAGAAAAATAAAATTAGTATGATATCTTGTCAATCAGGTTGGGCACAGGAGCAATGCCAGTTCTTGGACAGATGTTCAAGTAGTAGTTTGAAACTGGAAGATTCAGGTGCGGTTTGGAGGGTGTGGAGTGGAGAGTGCCATAATTTGGCTATTTGATTTGAGATTAGTTAGTCATTTTAAGGTACAGTACTCCTTGTAGCAGCTAGCTAGAAAACTTAGCTTTTGTTAGATTTTTCTATATGCTTTACTTTAATCTTCTTTTGTGCCAACCTATGTATATTTTATTTGGTATTTGTGCTATTTTCTTTATTATTTAAGTAAAACCTATTTTAATTATCTGCAAGCTATTGTGGCTGGTATTTATTTGTTACAAGTGTATTTATGCACTGTTGCTTAATTGAGAAGAGGGTAACCATTTACACTGAGGATAACACACAGTAAGAGCCACGTCTTTGAGACCGCTTCGGACGACTACCTGTAAAAGAGATATCAAGTGGCACAGTCCGAGCATACCAGTAACTGGAAGTCTCCAACTTTCTTCAGAGTGGTGGCAGTACTACCAGGCCCGGGAAGAAAGCTGTGTGGAATTGGGGGATTCAACAGCCTCCCCTGGAAATTGTATGCATGTGTGTGAATGTGAAAAATAATACTTTAAGTGAAAGGCAATTACTGTGGCTAGAGGGGCACTGGGAGACATTGGTTCACAGAGAGAGTTGTGTAGCTCTGTAAGTGAACAGTGTACAGTCTAATTTTGATATGGAGGTTGGAGACCCATACCTAAGTCAGTAGTACACAATCCTTCTAGGCTCATAATGCCAAGGTTGTGTTTTGTGGAGTATTCATTGAAACAGACTGGGTGACAGCATCTACTTCACATTTAGTGATATTGTTTGCCATGATGCCATCACATCCCCCTTTGATGGTTCCACCTTGTTTGGACCAAAGGTTAGAAACCACAAAGCCTCAGCTGAGCAAAAATCAAACTAACAGAATCTTGAAATGCTCAGCGGTACAGGGATCCAACAAACTTATTGCTGTCTAAAAAGTTAAGCACTTTAATCCATTAACATAGGAACTTCTTCAGAACAATTCTAAAAATATACAAAACCATTTTAAATAACCTTTGGCACAAACATCAATCAAATGTCACATATGACATCACATCCTCCACAACTTCTCCTATATCACATCACCACCACCTGTCACACATGAATCTACAAAACAAGCACCGGCAAAACATACGCATAAATACACAAAAACATATTCGGAGGCACTAGGTACCAATCTGAAAAAGAAACAGTGCCCTCCAAAGCAGACAAGCAAGCAACCTGCACCCCCAAACACAAGCCAGAAAACACATAATTCACGTCAGCAGTGTGCCTCACAACAGCCCTTAAGGCAAAACACCATACCTAACACGCTAGTAATAGGAGACTCTGTAGTAAGGCACACGGATGTTCCACTCACCAGGCTGAACAAGAAGGTTACTGTCAGCTGCCTGTCGGGTGCTCGGATCCGCCACATAACACAGGCACTTAGGTCACTCCAGAACAAGTACAAGTATGATGCTGTCATTGTACATGTTGGTGTGAATGATCTAAGATGTACCTCCCTGGACTACATGAAAAGAGACATTGAGGAGCTCTCTGATCATGTAGCCCAAGCTGGTATGACCCTGACCTTGAGTAGCATACTACCTTCACCTAGGATGATACCACAATACAAAGACAAAATGATCAATTTCAACAACTGGCTAAGCTTCTGGTGTCATTCGAAGGGGATCCAGTGTCTGTCTGCCTGGGATGATATGATAGACGAGCCTCGCTGTTTTGCCAGAGATGGGTTGCACCTGTCACCCCTAGGTTTTCGAATACTGGCCAAGGCTCTTGCCGTCCCCATAGTGCCTTTTTTAGGCAAGGCTCAAGGGACAAACCAACCACCGTAACCAGCACAGGTAACCAAAAACTAAGGGTAATGCTACTCAACGCCAGAAGTCTCAACCTCAAAATGCACACACTCGAGGCTCTCCTCAGCATGGAGAAAATCGATGTTTGTGCAGTGACGGAAGCCTGGTTCAAGGCTCAAGAGAACACCCCAGCACTGCCAGATTACAATTCATATCATACCTTCCGGCCTCAGTTACCGGATCGCAGTACAAAGGGCGGAGGTGTATCCATATTCATCAAGGATACCCATATCTCCAGGTTAGTAGCGCAGCATGATGCCCCAGAGATCATCCATGTACAATTATCAGCAGGCAAAACCACATTTCAAGTCGTAGCCGGTTGTAGATCGCCCACCATGTCCCAAGATGCTCACTCTGCATTCCTTGAGACATTGGAAAATATAAAGGTCCTACCCAACACCATAATCTTGAGTGATTTCAACTACCCTGGTATAGACTGGGCGAACTACCAATGTTCCAATTCCTGTGTTCAGTGATTCATAGAATTTATAAATTCAAATGCCCTTGAACTACTTGAACCACTAGAGGGGACAACATATTGGATTTAATCATCACAAATATGGGCGCCCATTGTACCACACCCGTTATCACTCCCTCCTTGGTCAGATCCGACCACAAACTGATAACCCTAGACATCCTCACCCATCCACCTCCCTCAGTCAAAGAAACCATAGTCAAAAACCTTTCCAAAGCAAACTTCAAACTACTTGCATCCGAAGTGGAAAGCTTCACTATTCCCTTGCAGAAGGATAATGATATCCAGGATGCGGAATCCTACACCAAGGCACTCTATATGCATCTTCAGGATTGCATGGACCGTGCTATCCCAAATAAAACCAAGACTCCTTCCTCAAGCAAGAAGAAACCAGTCTGGTGGACCCCGGCCATAAGCAAACTATACAATAAAAGGAGGAGACTTATACAAAAAAAGGCCAAATCTCAAGTAGAAAAATCATCCCTGATCAGCATTAGTAAGAAATTGAGGGCCCTCATCAAGTCAACTAAAGCTAATTTTGAAAAGAAAGTTGCCAAGGATAACCATAAGGCCTTCTATGGCTACATCAGAAACCTAAATGGCAACGTTCAGGTCTGTTCTGAGCTAGTGCAAAATGGAACAAAATACACTGACCCTTCTGACATTGCCAGCATCTTGGCTGACAGGTTCAGTGCAAATCTCCCCCCCACCACCACCACCTACAGGGCCTATTACCATTCCAGGGGATTGTGTAAGTCCAATTTTTACTGATACATTGGTTAATAAGGCTCTATCTAACGCTAAAAACACTGCCTCCATGGGACCAGATGTTGTCCCAGGCTGTATCATACGCGAGCTCCAAAAGGAATTAACCCCGCATCTTAATACCCTGTTCAGTCTCAGCCTCTCCACGGGATATGTGCCCATAGAATGGCGCACAGCAACGGTGGTCCCGCTACACAAGGGTGGGCCCACAACTGACCCTGGGAACTACCAACCAATAAGCCTGACCAGTCTGATCTGTAAGGCTATGGAGCGAACCATTATGGAACTCATAAATGGAGAGATTGGGAACCTCCAGTCGCTGGATCCCACACAGTTCGGCTTCGTCAAGGACAGATCATGCCTCCGGAACCTGGTGGATTTCTTTGAGACAGTTACTTAGGCTATAGATAAGGGAAAGGAGTTACACAAGGCTTACCTTGACCTTGCTAAACCATTTGACGCCATTCCCCATTCAGGTATTATTGTTAAGCTCACCAGCCTGGGCATAAACCCTTACGTCTCAAGATGGATCACAAACTGGCTCTCAGACAGATCCCATAAAATAAGAGTAGCGGGATCTATGTCCGAATCCAGACCAGTAACGAGTGGTGTGCCTCAGGGCTCTGTCCTGGGGCCCCTCCTGTTTGGCATATACTTCTCAGAAGTACAGGCAAGCACGGAAGGGCTGTGGCTGACTAAGTTTGCGGACGACTGCAAACTGGGTGCTATAATAGAGTCTCCGGCCGACATGAAGATCCTCCAGAAGGGCCTAAATGAGACTGATGCATGGTGTCAAAGCCATGGTATCAAGCTAAATGCAAAAAAATGTGTAGTAATCCCCTTTGGAAAAAAACAGAGTACCCGCAAACTACAACATAGGAGGTAATCCCCTGAAATCTGAAGAAAAAATAAGGGATCTAGGGGCCCAAGTAGATAGTCAGCTTTCCTTTGATAACCATGTTGCCAAAGTGGTTAGAAAATCCTTCTATGTGACCCATCTGATCACGAAAGGGTTCACATCAAGATCTAAGGATGTAATGGTGCCCTTCTACTCTTCCCTCATCAGACCCATTATTGAGTACAATGCACCAATTGGAATGTACCTGGCTAGACATCTCCAGCAGCTGGAGAGACCACAGAGGTACCTAACCAAGAGGATTACTGGCCTCAAACAGTTGCCCTATGCAGCACGATTGAAAAAGCTAAGACTGTTCTCTGTTGCATACCTCTTTCTCAAAGGCGATCTCTGTCTAACGTACAGAGCCATGTCCAACCCAGAATTGTTGAACATGCTCCATCTTAGCAAAACCAAATCTACTTGAGCTACATGCTCTAGGGATATAAACCTCAACACAACAATGAATAGAACATGCTGAAGGGATAGATTCCCTTCGCAGAGACTTCCTTTACTATGGAACAGGGTCCCGATCTACATAAGACAGAGCCCCTCACTATCACTGTTTAAGAGGAACCTTGATGAGTGGATGGGTAACAGAAAGTTCACACCGGGGATCACACCAACAGCACTACTAGATAGGGGCCAAGGGTACTAGCTGCTAGTACAAGGGTCTAGGGAACTACTAAAGGGGCGGTGAATACCGCACAACGTGGCTGGGCTAATATACGCCTTAGGGCAGATAGCCCAGTACCAACCTACGAACCTATCACAGCCAATTGAAAGCCAAGTGACTTCCTTCTACTAAGCCTTAAATATTAGAAGTATATCCAACAAAGTCCATGAACTTCATGCCACCATAGATGTGTAGTACTCCCCAGATGTAGTCATCCTGACCGAAACCTGGCTAAAACCTCACATTACCAGTGAGTAAATCCTCCCTACCAGTTACGGCATACTAAGAGTAGACCGGCTAAACAAGAAAGGAAGCGGTGTAGCTATAATATTTAAACAGCATCTAAACATCCAGATCTTGAAATCATCAGCTCCACAAATAGGCAATGAAGAAATAATATAACTGTTCAACATCCCTCCCTCCTTTACCCCTTCCAGATTGTCACCTTCTGTACCTTGAAGAACAGGTGGTACTCTAGGAGAGTCTTAACGCAAACCTCGACAGGTTGTCTCACCTTAGCCTTCACATAGGACCCTTCTTCCCCTGTTTTGTTTTATGGACACATTGCTTTAAGTGGAGTCCTCAGAACATGTATTCTTATGTTAGGCAAAGTGGATCTGAGTTTTTTAGGCTGGAAAGGGAATTATGGCAGGGGAGGAGTCAGAGCCCTGGATCCGAAAGTTTAAAGGTGCGAAGGCCAGATCTGAGTCAGATACTACTCCCATATGTTGAACCTGACAAGAATAAGATAACGTGGATCTATCATTACGGTGAGAGCATAACTTTCATTCAAAAGCAAAATATTCAGCCTGCACGTAAAACTGAAATGCATTGCTTGGTAATGGCCCACTGGCTGATCTTCGTCCATTATTGTACTTTGTAATAAGGTGCAGACTGTGTAGATGGACAAATTTTAAATTCTGTACTTTTGTGTGTGATTGCAATTTGCATTGTTCTTCCACATTCTGTGTAAACCAGTGCTTCCTTACGTTACTCCTTAGTCATCTTCCCAATTTGCATTGTTCTTCCATGTTCTGTGTAAACCAGTGCTTCCTTACATTACTCCTTAGTCATCTTCCCTCTTGACTTCTCATGTTGCTTAAGTTTTATTGGTAAATTAGGGCCTGCTCAGGCTTTTTTAATGTATTTTAAATTGTTCCTGATGTCTTTTCATGCATCTAGACGGTGGATGCATCACTTTTCTTCTTCTTCTTCTTCTTCTTGTCCCCTACAAGCTGTGCAGTAGTATCTGAAGGATTCCCTCATTTAGATCCCTTACTTTCAGTATTTTATACATCATTATATATTAGAATCCTAATTTGCCCCAAACTCAACTTGCTAATTAATGTACTTGGCTTTTACTAATGAAATGAAGTCTCTCTGACCTTCACCAAGATACTAATATGGTCCTGTTCCAAGATACCAATATGGTCCTGTTTCAAGATACCAATATGGTCTTGTTCCAAGATACCAATATGGTCCTGTTCCAAGATACTAATATGCTCCTCTTCCAAGATACCAATATGCTCCTGTTCCAAGGTACTAATATAGTCCTGTTCCAAGGTACTAATATGGTCCTGTTCCAAGATACTAATTTGGTCCTATTCCAAGATACCAGTATGGTCCTGTTCCAAGATACCAGTATGGTCCTGTTCCAAGATACCAATATGGTCCTGTTCCAAGATACTAATATGGTCCTCTTTCAAGATGCCAATATGGTCCTTTTCCAAGATACCAATATGGTCCTGTTTCAAGACACCAATATGGTTTTGTTTCAAGACACCAATATGGTCCTGTTTCAAGATACCAGTATGCTCCTGTTCCACGATACTAATATGCTCCTGTTCCAAGATACTAATATGGTCCTATTCCAAGATACCAATATGGTCCTGTTCCAAGGTACCAATATGGCTGTTCCAATGTACTAATGTGGTCCTGTTCCAAGATACCAATATGGTCCTGTTCCAAGGTACTAATATGGTTCTTTTCCAAGGTACTAATATGGTCCTGTTCCAATGGTCCTGTTCCAAGATACTGATATGGTCCTGTTCCTAGATACCACTATGGTCCTGTTCCAAGGTACTAATATGGTCCTGTTCCAAGGTACTAATATGGTCCTGTTCCAAGGTACTAATATGGTCCTGTTCCAAGATACCAATATGGTCCTGTTCCAAGGTACTAATATGGTCCAGTTCCAAGGTAGAAATATGGTCTTTTCCAAGTTGCAAATATGGTCCTATTCCAAGGTACAAATATGGTCGTGTTCCAAGATACCAGTATGGTCCTGTTCCAAGATACCAATATGGTCCAGTTCCAAGACACTAATATGGTCCAGTTCCAAGACACTAATATGGTCCTGTTCCAAGGTACTAGTATGGTGCTATTCCAAGATACCAATATGGTCCTGTTCCAAGATACCAATATGGTCTTGTTCCAAGATACCAATATGGCCCTCTTCCAAGGTACTAATATAGTCCTGTTCCAAGATACCAGTATTGTCCTGTTCCAAGGTACTAATATTGTCCTCCAAGGCACCAATATGGTCATGTTCCAAGATACCAATATGGTCCTGTTCCAAGATACCAATATGTTCCTGTTCCAAGATACTAATATGGTCCTGTTCCAAGATACCAATATGGTCCTGTTCCAAGGTACTAATATGGTCCTGTTCCAAGATACCAATGTGGTCCTGTTCTGAAATATTAATATGGTCCTGTTCCAGGGTACTAATATGGCTCTATTCCAAGGTACTAATCTGGTCCTGTTCCAAGATACCAGTATGGTCCCGTTCCAAGATACTAATATGGTCCTCTTCCAAGATACCAATATGGTCCTGTTCCAAGATACCAATATGGTCCTGTTCCAAGATACCAATATGGTCCTGTTCCAAGATGCCAATATGGTCCTGTTCCAAGGTACAAATATAGTCCTGTTCCAAGATACCAATGTGGTCCTGTTCCAGGATACTAATATGGTCCTGTTCGAAGGTACTAAAATGGTCCTGTTCCAAGATACTAATCTGGTCCTGTTCCAAGATACCAATATGGTCCTTTTACAAGATACCAATATGGTCCTGTTCCAAGATACCGGTATGGCCCTGTTCCAAGATACCAGTATGGTCCTGTTCCAAGATACCAGTATGGTCCTGTTCCAAGATACTTTTATGGTCCTGTTCCAATATACTAATATGGTCTTGTTCCAAGATACCAATATGGTCCTGTTCCAAGATACTAATATGGTCCTGTTCCAAGGTACTAATATGGTCCTGTTCCAAGGTACTAATATGGTCCTGTTCCAAGGTACTAATATGGTCCTTTTCCAAGTTGCAAATATGGTCTTATTCCAAGGTACAAATATGGTTGTGTTCCAAGATACCAATATGGTCCTGTTCCAAGGTACTAATATGGTCCTTTTCCAAGACACCAATATGGTTCTGTTCCAAGACACTAATATGGTCCTGTTCCAAGGTACTAGTATGGTCCTATCCCAGTATACCAATATGGTCCTGTTTCAAGATACTAATATGGTCCTGTTCCAAGACACTAATATGGTCCTGTTCCAAGATACCAATATGGTCCTGTTCCAAGATACCAATATGGTCCTGTTCCAAGATACCAATATGGTCCTGTTCCAAGGTACTAGTATGATCCTGAAAATACTACTGAAAGTCAGCAATCACGAACAAACAACACAAGAGAAGCCAGTGCCATGCCAGTAAGGCGTTTATTGCGATCTGGTACCTCGGCTTTTCGCCTTCAAAGGATCACAAATCTATGGTGCTGTTAACTCTTATTTATACAAATCTTTTATCAGTTAATCAGCACCAATTATTCAATCAACTTTTTCTGAACAATTTAAAGTGCTCTACCATTATTTTATTTTATTACACATATCTTCAGCATTAAAAGCAGAATATTAGTAATCAAAACTTCACATTGTTATTATTAAATTAATAAATTTCATATAACATCATTCTATCATTTAATATATAACCATATATATGTGAAAGAGAATAAATTCAAATAATAAATTCAAATAACTTTGAATAATAAATGAAAAGAATCAATACAAAACTATAAATACGTGTATAAAAATAAGACAAATTAACCTCTATGATAGTTCATGTATTATAAACTGCATAGTTAATCTATAATGACTGTATGGAAAACACTACATTGAAACCACATGGACTTGGTATTTAATATCTATTTTTCATATACCTATACATACACACATAGTGGTTTCCATACAGTCATTATAGATTAACTATGCAGTTTATAATACATGAACTATCATAGAGGTTAATTTGTCTTATTTTTATACACGTAAATGATCATATATACATTTGTGTATATAAAGCAATAATAATTTAATTTTGCTAGTAATTCTACATGTCCGGTAGATATAAGATATGTTATTTATAGTTTTGTATTGATTCTTTTCATTTATTATTCAAAGTTATTTGAATTTATTATTTGAATTTATTCTCTTTCACATATATATGGTTATATATTAAATGATAGAATGATGTTATATGAAATTTATTAATTTAATAATAACAATGTGAAGTTTTGATTACTAATATTCTGCTTTTAATGCTGAAGATATGTGTAATAAAATAAAATAATGGTAGAGCACTTTAAATTGTTCAGAAAAAGTTGATTGAATAATTGGTGCTGATTAACTGATAAAAGATTTGTATAAATAAGAGTTAACAGCACGATAGATTTGTGATCCTTTGAAGGCGAAAAGCCGAGGTACCAGATCGCAATAAACGCCTTACTGGCATGGCACTGGCTTCTCTTGTGTTGTTTGTTACTAGTATGATCCTGTTCCAAGATACTAATATGCTCCTTTTCCAAGATACCAATATGGTCCTGTTCCAAGATACCAGTATGGTCCTGTTCCACGATACTAGTATGGTCCTGTTCCAAGACACTAATATTGTTCTGTTCCAAGATACAAATATGGTCCTGTTCCAAGATGCCAGTATGGTCCTGTTCCAAGCTACAAATATGGTCCTGTTCCAAGATACCAGTATGGTCATGTTCCAAGATACCGGTAGGGTCCTGTTGCAAGATACCAATATGGTCCTGTTCCAAGATACTAATATGGTCCTGTTCCAAGATACTAATCTGGTCCTGTTCCAATGTACTAATCTGGTCCTGTTCCAAAATACCAGTATGGTCCTGTTCCATGATACCAATATGGTCCTGTTCCAAGATACCAATATGGTCCTGTTCCAAGATACTGACATGGTCCTGTTCCAAGATGCCACTATGGTCCTGTTCCAAGGTACTAATATGGTCATGTTCCAAGATGCCAATTTGACCCTGTTCCAAGGTACTAATATGACCCTCTTCCAAGGTATTAATATGGTCTTGTTCCAAGATACCAATATTGTCCTTTTCTAAGGTACTAATTTTGTCCTGTTCCAAGGTACTAATATGGTCCTGTTCCAAGGTACTAATCTGGTGCTATTCCAAGGTACTAATATGGTCCTGCTCCATGATACCAATATGGTCCTGTTCCAAGATACTGACATGGTCCTGTTCCAAGATGCCACTATGGTCCTGTTCCAAGGTACTAATATGGTCCTGTTCCAAGATACCAATATGACCCTGTTCCAAGGTACTAATATGACCCTCTTCCAAGGTATTAATATGGTCCTGTTCCAAGATACCAATATTGTCCTGTTCCAAGGTACTAATATGGTCCTATTCCAAGGTGCTAATATGGTCCTGTTTAAACTATTCCGTAGCTTTTCAGTTTCTTTCATTTTCCCTTAATTGCCCCCTTCATTGTAATTCACTGCTTCAGCTTCTACTTTGTACCACGTACCGCTGTACTTACTTAGACTTCTGTTCCTCTAAACATCACAGTCATGGTTATTATCTATAGGTCTGCTGTATTATATTTTGTTAGGTTCTGTTGCTGTTTAAGGTCTGATAAAACTCTCTCTTCCACTTCCCACTGGATTCACTGATGTGATGTTGAGGGTGCATTTGCGCCCCAACAGATTCAGTGATAAGATGTTGAGGGTGCCTTTCCTGCACCCCAACAGATTCACTGATGTGATTGTTGAGGGTGCTGGTGGTGGGGTTGCACTGTCTTGCATTTTATGATATTTTTTCATTAATTTGCTCACAATGAGACATCTAAGGTGTATTCACTCAGCAAAGTAGTTGTAACTGCTGTGTGTGTGTGTGTGTGTGTGTGTGTGTGTGTGTGTGTGTGTGTGTGTGTGTGTGTGTGCGCGCGCGCGCGCGCGCGCGCACGCATGTAGACATTAAATATGTGCACTAATATTTTGAGTATAAAAATACTTCTTCCAACAGCAATTATATATGCTACAGCAAGTTTGAAGCATTAGGCAGATGAATTATTTTACATCAAAAATATAAAAAAATAAGTATATACTAATTAAAAAATATATAAAACAGTTTAACAGACAGCCCATTCTCCAAGCACAATGCTATTGTGCATGACTTAATTCCCTGCTCACCCTGTTGGGCATATAATACCATTCTATATTTTAATATCTGCCTTTTGTATTATAGAATTAATTGTCATAATCATATGTGATTAAATGTGCAATATCTTTGTTGTAAACGTATGCAAATGTTGTAAAATGTTGCGGGCCAGTGGCATGACTGAAAATGGTCCTTCGGACGAATCCCCCATTTAACAATACATAAATTATTATGTAAAACACTGTTAATGCAGGACGTTTCCTACAAATATAGCTGATTTGTTTCATTTACTGTTTCTTGTTTTTTCCTGTAACCAGGCCAGCCAGTCCTTCAATCTGATCAAGACGTACAATTTAATGTGACATAACACGTCAGATACTTCTGTTTCCACCAGTATTTTGTTGTATAGTTATCTGTATATTATGCCTTTATCAGCAGTTATTTTTATGCTTTTTATTGCATTTATTGGCTTGGTAAGTGGAATGGAGCTCTGATCACAACTTAGCTCAGAGTTTACAAGAAATAAAAATGACTGTGGTATAGATATTTAAAAATCAGTTATTATAAAACACGTATTGCAACATAAATTACAATAGGATAAGATCAGATAGTACTTTTCTTCCTAAAAAAGTAATGGTTGGATATGTGATCAATGGATATGTTCAGTAGTATGGATTATAGTTGTGACCATAGTAAGGTTGGGTCATGTAATTTCCCTAGCAGCAAAGTTTTTGTAGGATGCTTGATTAAATAGTATTTTAAGTTGTAATCAGAATTTTCAGTAGGTGCTAAACTCTTTTAGGTTGAAGGGAACAGACTCCCACAGTTTAGGAACAGGTACTAAAAAATCTGTGAGCAGTGCGGTGGAGTTGGTTCCTTGTTTGCAGTGAAGAACCAGCAGGTAGGGGAGATCTTAATATCTGAGATGTTACATCAGCTGATCTATAAAGGACAGGAGGTCAGATTAATGAAGCAAGCACAAGAGTTGATTTTTGTTTGGTAAGTAGCCACCTTGGACAGACCTGAGCAGTCATCGGCTAAGGGGGCGAATCTGCAGGTATTATTAGTAATGGGTCTTTCTTCAGGCTGCTGAAATTATGGGAGACCATATTTCAATTTCAATAATAAGACTTCTTTCCTTCCTAACTGCTGCTTCCTTTAGAGGATAGGAAGTGAGAGAGTAGAATAAAAGTTGATCATTTTAAGTTTTGTAACCCTGTGTGGTTTTGAAAGTTTAAGACTTTGAGCAAGCCAAATTCCAATATAAAAAACACAGTTGTTTCTAGTCTTTCCTGGTTATTGCAGGTAATTTATCAGTTCTGATGACTTGAGACTAGTTTCTAGTGTGTGTGTGTGTGTGTGGGGGGGGGGGGGGGGGTAGCAGGAACCTGCTGCTGAGTAGCCACTTGGATATTACTTCCAGGTCAAGCTCGATGTTTTGATTATGGTGTGGGAATGTCTTGACTGATAGATTACCATGTCTTAAGGGTAGATTATTATCTGTAGGTTAGTAAGGTCTATTGGGAGCTTATTAATAAACAAGGAGATAGACTAGAGGACATTATTGAATCTTGAGGAACGTCTTTGTTAAGGGGAGAAGTTACTGATATTGAAAACCCATTCGAGATGAAATCATAAAACCTGTGAAAGAGTTGGCTGTCGAGCCCAGCTGCCCTTAGTCATTTACATAGGATGAAGTGCTCAGCTATGTCAGATGCTCATTGTGTATGTTTGTACTGTCTTGCTAGATATGAACACAGATAACATAAATAAATTAGTTTAACTAAATAAATAACTATTATTCTCCAGTTCCAACATCCCACAACCTTGCTGCTTCCTGTCTTTTGAGTTTCATTAGGAATTAGGTGGCTGTTAAGCTTCGAACGCGAGTTGTAACAGCCCTTTTTAAAAAGAAAAAGTACTTTCATGCATAAGCCACCAGCTGTTCTTCAGAAATCTGTTATCCTCTAATGCATCTAGCATGGACGCTGTGCTTCTCCTCCAGTATCTCCCATTTCGGAGTCCTCATGAACATTTTGTTCCTTGGTACCTCCCCAGGAGAGGAAGACAGTGCCCCCCCCCATGTGTTCAGTTCTCAGCATTCCTGCCTCCCTTCAGTTTCCTTTTCCTAGAATTGAACTCACTGAGGAATTCTGGCCTGCTTCTTTGAGGCAACTTGCTAAACTGCAGAGTAAAATATAACTGCTCTCATAGTTGGTACAGCATAGATTTTATGGTCCTAAATCAATAAGCTCCACAAAAATTAAAATCCATCAAAACAGTGTAATGATTATGCAGCTTTGTTAAATGGATAGTTGAAAAAGAACTATACAGAATGTTTCTAAGAACTTTAAAAATATGTGAAATTTTCTGTATCTTTTTGTAATAATGAATCCCTTTTACTGATACGAGTCGTGCTTTACTTTTTTTCCTTAATAATTGTATTTATTGATTTCAGCCCCTTTCCATTCCACATTAGCTGGACTTCACTATATTTCATTAATTACAGGGCAGTAGCTTGGCCTTCTTAGTAGACCAGTTTTCACCAGCATGTTATGTTATCTTGACTCGATTCCCTAGGCTGACTTAATTTTTTTGGTCAGCCCTTTCTGAAAAGTGTCCTGCTCTGGTGAATTATTCTGGGGTGTGTCTTGAAGGTGTCACAGCCCCAAGGGAAGCAGGTGGTCTTTTAAAGGAATGTTGCAACACATTCATGCTGTAGAGTTTCAGACATTTCCAAAAACTATAAAGAAGCTTAAAACTAAGCAACCTTTGAAGCCAGAAACTTTGATCTTCATCTCAGACACTCAACACATAAATTTGTGATTCTATGCTGTAGATCTGTATCCCTGCTCCTCTTCAAGATTTATTTTTGTTAATGAACAATACAAACGTTTGCTGTATAATTAGTGTGCATGGTTTGTTTTGCCTGAAGAGGTGAGATGCAAGAATTCTTGTTAAAATTTTTCTTGTGTTACACTCGTCAAATCAACGGGTGGGGGCACCACCCACTGAGTTGTTTATCTCCACTACTGCAGTATGTTGTGTCATAAGCAGCAAGACATATTTTTTTCCCCTCTAGATTTCTCTGCATTGTTATTTCCAAAACTTTAAAAGAGGCCTGGGTATAGATGTGGTCTCTGAGGCACCCTAACAGTCATTTCCTGTTCTACAGATTTAAGTCTGTATGGTATCAACGTTTTTCCCTGATGGCTGTCCAGTTTATAACCATTAGCCACATCAGATCTAGTTTTTGAGTTGCTTTTCCACTTAACCACACTGAAAGTTCTGCCAAAATGTCTCACTGCACTCACCCATTCCCAGCTTTTCCTTTTTGCCCATTAGAGTATATCTGCCTGTTTTTCTTGGCAGAACTGCTACTATCTCTTACCCTGTCTTATGGATTCAAAAGTACATCAAAGATGTTACTTTGTGTATTCGCTTCCATCAGTTTTTCCCATCTTTGATGTTTTGACTGAGTTGGTCTACGTTTACCAGCCTGACTGACTTGTAGTAATATGAAATGGGTCAGTATTTTGTTATTCTTCTACTGCTTTGTAATCATGTGTTTTAATATGAGTGAAGCTGTCAATAGACACGTTTCATTTTTCTGCTTCTTTATGATTTTTTTTTCTGTTTTATTTAATCTATTTGCTTCATTTGCTTAAGTGTTTATATTGTTAGGGGTTATTTCTAGCTTGAATAAGCTGTTAATGAGTTGTATTTTTTTTCGTTTCTCTTCACCCCACAGCTGACCATCGGCTGTTCTTGTTCATTGCGTCTGTTGAACACTACTAGCCCTGCTAGATTTTTCCCTGACCCAAGACTGAGGAGCCTTGATGCAGTGTCATATTGCTGCCAAGGAGGAATTTTTTTTCTGTGCCCTAATTTCCCACCCCCTTGCACGCTTGTATATGCAGTAGGGTTTTCTGGTGTATCGTCCCACTTCCACATGTCTCAATAGGTGATAGAGATGTATAGATGGAAGAAACTACTTCCCATTATCAACATTTTGGAACTGGACAGCAGAATGTGGATGGGAGTAACAGGATGGATGTTTACTTCTGTCAGCGTTGGGAAAGCGTAGATGAGCATTGGGTCAGCCTACATTGTATAGGATGCAGAGATACAGAAGGTTTGGCAAATTTGTGACGTGGTTAAGAGTAAGGAGGAAGTCATGGTCAGTTGCTTGGATCCACCACATTATACACACACTCAGGTCATTGGACCTCAAGTACCAGTATGTGTCAATCATAGTCAGTATGGTGTAAATGACCTGAGATGTACATCCCTAGATTATATGAAGAGAGACATTATGGGAGCTCTTTGAATATGTGTCCCAGGCTGGTAGGAGTCTGGCACTGAGCAGCATTTTACCTTCTTCAGGGATGATGCCGCAATAGGAGCAGAAGGTGACTGACTTTAACAATTTGTTTAGTTTCTGGTGTCATTCTAAGGGGGTGTATGTCAGCATGGAAGGAGATGATCAACAGACCATGCCACATTGCCAAGGATGGTCAGCACTTCTCTCCTCAAATCTTTCGAATAGTTGCTAAAACAATGCCCTCTCCCCATAGTGCCTTTTTGTAGGCAATGCTGAACTGAAAGTACTTCCAACATAGCAAATGAAAACCATGAAAATCTGAAAGTGTTACTGCTCAATGCTAGGAGTCTAAACAAGAAACTCCACTCCCTACAAGCTCTCCTCTTCCTAGAGAATGCTGACATCTGTGTGGTTGCTGAGACATTGTTTAAAGCCATAGAGAGCACACCAGCAGTGCAAGTTTGTAATGCCTTCCACACATTTAAACCAGCCACTACACAGACAGGGACTAAAGGTGAAGTGTTGATTTGCGTCGGAAATAAATATACCTCAAGGCTGGTCAAAAAGGAGAAAGCACTTAAGATTCTCCATGTTGAAATCACCACAGGTAAAATCTCATGCCAATTCTTTGCAAACCACAGGCATTCCCTGTATGACCCAGGAAACCTAGAGGATGTATTTAAACTTCTTACAAACACTCACCATCCAAACCAGTAACATATTCTTGGGTGACTTTAATTACCCCACTATTAATTGGGAATCATATGTGACACCAAATGTACAGGCAAGAGATTCCTGGATTTTGTAAACACAAACTTCCTGGACCAGATTATCAGTACGCCAACCAGGGGTTCAAACATACTGGATCTCGTCCTCACTAAGGTGGGAGAGTGCTGCACATTCCCTAATGTAATGTCTTCTCTGGTAAGGTCAGACCACAAAATTGTCTCTTTTCAAAAAAAAAATAAAACCTGGAACCCCAGATAACTCTGGAATGTTCAGGAACTCCTCTAAGGCTAACTTCCTACATCTAGGTGATAACCTGGCAAAATTTCAAGACCCCGTAAACCCTGACAACACTGCTGCCTACATGAAACTGTTCACAGAAGCCCTATACAAGCATGTTAATTGCTGCATAGAGGCAGCTGTACTCACCAGGAAGAAATACAGAACCTAACTAAAAAAAACAGGCCACCCTAATGGAATCACAGCATCAGTAGGCTCTATAACAGACAGAAGAAAATCATGGCAAAAATTAGGAGGTGTAGCACTCAGCAGGATAAAAGCACTCTCATCAAACTATACAAAAAACTCAGAGGACAGATAAAGTCTACCAAACCCAAATTTGAAGTAAGTTTGGCCTCCCAGACCAAGGACAGCCACAAGGCATTCTTTAGCTATGTCTACAACCTCAAAGGCAGTACACAGTTGTGTGTGGAGCTCCTTACTAATGGAAACACCTCTGCTGAGCCAGAAGATATAACAAACCTACTGGCAGACAAGTTCAGCTCTAACTGTTCCCTTCTCTTGCCCCTTAACCTCCCCTCAAGAAATGCTATCAAATATAACTCTCCCTACTGTCAGTAGGAAACAGGTCCTTAGTGCTCTCCCTAAGGCCAAGAAAATTACATCAGTATCCCAGGATGCCTTCTAAATAGCGTGAAACATGACCCATCAGGCCATCTGGGATTGTTACTTAACTGTAGCCTCCAAACAGGCTTTGTGCCTCTCGAATGGAGAACAGCAACAGTTAAGTAGCAATTCCAGATGGCCTGATGGTTTGTGTTTCATGCTGTTTAGAAGGCATCCTGGGATATTGTCTGGCCCCATTGATGTAGTTTTCTTGGCCTTAGACTGAGCATTGAAGACCTGTTTCCTACTGACAGCAGGGGAGTTATATTTCCATCTACAGACCCATTATTCTCACTAGTCTCATACGCAAACCATGGAAAGAAGTATCATAGAGATGCTCAATAATGACATAGGAAACTCCAGACACTGGACCCAACCCAAGGGCAGGTCATACCTACTAAACGTGGTGGACTTCAGCAAGGTCACCATAGCAAAGGATGAGGACAAAACAATTCACGATGCCTACCTTGACTCGGCCTTGGCATTTGAAGCAGTTTGCGACTCTTGCATTGGTGACAAACACAAAAGGTTAGGTATAAACCCTTATGTAACCAAGTGGGTAGCCAGCTGGCTCACAAACAGGACCCAGGAAGTTAGAATTGGGTAGTCCACCTCTATAAAGAGTCCAGTCACAAGCCAAGTCTCTTGGGGATCGGTCCTGGGACGGCTCCTTTTTGGCATTTACTTCTCTAAAGTCAAGGCCAATGTCAGGGGCCTCCAGCTGACTAATTTTGCAGATAATTACAAATTAGGAGAAGTTATACAATCTTCCGCCGATACAAATGTTCTCCAGGAAAGGCTGACAGACTAGTGTTAGAGCCGTGGACTAAAACTAAATGCCAAAAAAATGCATAATGGTATCCTTTGAGAAGTCATCCTTCCATGGTATCTATCTTATTGACAACACACCCGTAAGAGGTGACCCATTAGTTAGGGACTTGAGGACATTTACAAACAGTATTCTAGCCTTAGACCATCACCTGCCTACATTAGTGAGAAAATCATTCTATGTCGTGCATTTTATAAACAAAGGTATGGCATCTAGGTTCAAGGAGGTCATTGTTCCACTGTATTTGCCATTCATCAGACCTATCATTGAATATACTATCCCTTTTGATATGTACCTACCAGGCACATCAAACAACTGGAACGTTCACCGAGGTTCCTCCCTAAAAGAATACAGTGCATAAGTAACATGTCCTATGCAGACCGCTTAAGATCCTATCTCTGCATTCTGTTTCCTGCAGGCTGTTGAGGGAAGATCTATACCTGGCATACAAGGCATTGTCAAAACCCACCATGATGGACCTCCTGCATATCCACAAAACAGACAGCAAAAGACTTACCCATTCTAATGGCCTAAACCTTGCCTGTGATATAAATAGGACCTGCTGGAGAAAGACAGGTTGGTATCCCAGAGACTACCCCTTCTCTGGAACAGGCTCCCCATGTATGTGAGGCAAAGTTCATTCCTAACCCAGTTCAATTGTAACTTGGATAATTGGATCGAGAACAGGAAATGTATCCCTGGTGTGACACTTGAGTTTCTAATGGACACAAGCAGCCTATAAGTGGCTCATCTCCCAGGACCCTGCTTGTACATGTTTCATCTCCCAGGACCCTGCTTGTACATGTTTCATCTCCCAGGCCCCTGCTTGTACGTGTTTCATCTCCCAGGCCCCTGCTTGTACGTGTTTCATCTCCCAGGACCCTGCTTGTACATGTTTCATCTCCCAGGACCCTGCTTGTACGTGTTTCATCTCCCAGGACCCTGCTTGTACATGTTTCATCTCCCAGGACCCTGCTTGTACATGTTTCATCTCCCAGGACCCTGCCTGTACATGTTTCATCTCCCAGGACCCTGCCTGTACATGTTTCATCTCCCAGGACCCTGCCTGTACATGTTTCATCTCCCAGGACCCTGCCTGTACATGTTTCATCTCCCAGGACCCTGCTTGTACATGTTTCATCTCCCAGGACCCTGCCTGTACATGTTTCATCTCCCAGGACCCTGCTTGTACATGTTTCATCTCCCAGGACCCTGCTTGTACATGTTTCATCTCCCAGGACCCTGCTTGTACATGTTTCATCTCCCAGGACCCTGCTTGTACATGTTTCATCTCCCAGGACCCTGCTTGTACATGTTTCATCTCCCAGGACCCTGCTTGTACATGTTTCATCTCCCAAGCCCTTACTTTTCATCTCCCAGGACCCTGCTTGTACATGTTTCATCTCCCAAGCCCTTACTTGTAAATGGTTCATCTCCCAGGACCCTGCTTGTACATGTTTCATCCCCCAGGCCCTTACTTGTAAATGGTTCATCTCCCAGGACCCTGCCTGTACATGTTTCATCTCCCAGGACCCTGCCTGTACATGTTTCATCTCCCAGGACCCTGCCTGCACATGTTTCATCTCCCAGGACCCTGCCTGTACATGTTTCATCTCCCAGGACCCTGCCTGTACTTGTTTCATCTCCCAGGACCCTGCCTGTACATGTTTCATCTCCCAGGACCCTGCCTGTACATGTTTCATCTCCCAGGACCCTGCCTGTACATGTTTCATCTCCCAGGACCCTGCCTGTACATGTTTCATCTCCCAGGACCCTGCCTGTACATGTTTCATCTCCCAGGACCCTGCCTGTACATGTTTCATCTCCCAGGACCCTGCCTGTACATGTTTCATCTCCCAGGACCCTGCCTGTACATGTTTCATCTCCCAGGACCCTGCTTGTACATGTTTCATCTCCCAGGACCCTGCCTGTACATGTTTCATCTCCCAGGACCCTGCTTGTACATGTTTCATCTCCCAGGACCCTGCTTGTACATGTTTCATCTCCCAGGACCCTGCTTGTACATGTTTCATCTCCCAGGACCCTGCTTGTACATGTTTCATCTCCCAAGCCCTTACTTGTAAATGGTTCATCTCCCAGGACCCTGCTTGTACATGTTTCATCTCCCAGGACCCTGCTTGTACATGTTTCATCTCCCAAGCCCTTACTTGTAAATGGTTCATCTCCCAGGACCCTGCTTGTACATGTTTCATCTCCCAGGACCCTGCTTGTACATGTTTCATCTCCCAAGCCCTTACTTGTAAATGGTTCATCTCCCAGGACCCTGCTTGTACATGTTTCATCTCCCAGGACCCTGCTTGTACATGTTTCATCTCCCAAGCCCTTACTTGTAAATGGTTCATCTCCCAGGACCCTGCTTGTACATGTTTCATCTCCCAGGACCCTGCTTGTACATGTTTCATCTCCCAAGCCCTTACTTGTAAATGGTTCATCTCCCAGGACCCTGCTTGTACATGTTTCATCTCCCAGGACCCTGCTTGTACATGTTTCATCTCCCAAGCCCCTGCTCACTCTTATCAAGGGTACCAGAACTTGTCAGAGAGTTGAGATGCATGACTAGGTTTAAATAGTCCATTGTGGTCATTAGCCTAGTGCACATCTATTTAGCTGAGTAGCATAAAAAGTGATAGTAGAGACAGTATGCAGAGAATTCATGGAACAGTTCAGGTCCCATTTCAGAGACAGTTGCACAGAAGAATGGCTACATGTAATTATGGGAGAAAACTGGCAAAGGAACCAAGGTATTGGGAGGAAATGATTAGAGAGGGAAAAGGTAATAGAATGGGAAGAAGCCAAAAATGTATTTGGACTGCAGGACAGAGATTGCCCTCCCTATCAAGGTTTGATATCAGAGTATAGGCAAAGAGAAAAAATATGGGGATCCTAAGCAAAAGACCAGCACTGGTAGAGTTTTTCGTAGACTCAAAAACAGAAGCTGCTGTTAAAAAAGGAATAATTAGTAGAGCATATAAAACAGTGCATGATGACTATAAGAATCAATCATAGGAGTTTAGAAAGGATTGGGGAGAGAGACTGGATAAGCAATTCACAAAGAAACAATGGGGGGATATATCACGTATTCCAAATATGCAACAAAGTCTAGAAGATTTAGGAGCTTTGCTTGTAAGTGTTTACATAGGTATTTTTATACCCCAAGAAGACTCCAAAGAAATTTTCCTCAGGTAGATAGCAAATGTTGGAGGTGTGATGGGGAAGCAAGAAGTAACTGGGGACATATTTACTAGGAGTGTAATGAGCTGTCGGACTTTAAAAATTTCCTGCAGTCTACTCTTATCAGAAATCCTGGGTGAACAAATTGGTATAACTAAGGAAATTATTTTTTGAGCTATGATACAGAATCAGAATTGCCTAGACATAGTAAGGTCTAGTTATGGTGGTTTGTATGGTGGTTGCCAAAAAAACAATTACTAGAAAATGGAAATCAACGTCTAAACCAACTGTACTAGAAGTAGTGAATATAGTAACAGAGATAAAACAACTGGAATTGGGATTTTTAGAAGATGGCAAAGCACATTATATAGGAAAAAATGGGAATTGTGGAAACACTACATGCAGAATAACATTGTGGAGGAGCTATGTAAAGGTTAACTGACAATGACTGGATAAATTATAAGTGATGCATAATGTTAAAGATGTTTCTTGTTTAAAAAAAAGAATAGCTGTATGTGTGATAGGTTAGTGTGCACCAAATACGTAGCCGGTTATCAATATGGAGTCCAATGTTGTTCAGAGACGGTGATAATTTCATACTAGGACTGTATACAAAAACAGCATTACTTCAGAGCTACAGAGGTGCCCTGGCAAATGAGAGACTGGTGAGCTACTGTGGAAATGTGACTTCTGATCCCTGGGCACCTCCTCAGCAGATGTAGATACATAACATCTGTCGTATGCTTCACCGTTAGTCATGTACACACACCACGATGAACATTTTTCCAAAGCATCCAGCATAAGTATGTGCTACTTCTCTCGTAACACAGCAACACCCTAACGGTTCCTTTAGATGTTGGCTGTGTTAAAAGCAGTATAAGCCAGTACAGGCATACCTCTCAGCTGTCCACATTTTTGCCTCATATTTTTAGTCTGTTCCTCATAACATTTGTGGGTTTCTGGCAAATAATTAAATATTGAAATCACTAAATGGTGACATACATTTGAATTTCCAATTTCATATCCTTCAGCAAATTCATGTTAATGCAATACTTGTTATTCTAACATTTTTCTAAGCTTATAAAAGTAAATTTAAAACTGTCCTTCATTTTGTGTCTTTGTTGCCCCATTTGTTTTGTCTGTGTTCAGATTTATTGATCTTAGAGGTTGAGAGGTATGAGTACAGGCTAATAACATTGCAGACCTTTGTACCTTTGAGACATCTGACCACATTATGGAACTACGATGTACATTGGTAGTGGTATGCACCTTTGAGACATCTGACCACATTATGGAACTACGATGTACATTGGTAGTGGTATGCACCTTTAAGACATCTGACCACATTATGGAACTACGATGTACATTGGTAGTGGTATGCACCTTTGAGACATCTGACCACAATATGGAACTACGATGTACATTGGTAGTGGTATGCACCTTTGAGACATCTGACCACATTATGGAACTACGATGTACATTGGTAGTGGTATGTACCTTTGAGACATCTGACCACATTATGGAACTACGATATACATTGGTAGTGGTATGCACCTTTGAGACATCTGACCACATTATGGAACTATGATGTACATTGGTAGTGGTATGCACCTTTGAGACATCTGACCACATTATGGAACTACGATGTACATTGGTTGTGGTATGCAGAGAGGGATAATGAGCAGGATGCTAGTAGCAGTAAATTCACACTGTGTAGAAATGCTCCCGGCATGAGGCTTTGCACATTCTACTTAGTTGACAATATAGCACTGTAGAGACCACAGTGCAGTCCTGCTGTACTCCCTCACTGTACCCCCAGGATGGTATATACTCTTTTACTGTAGGATGTGTGTAGAGAGCACAGTGCAGTCCTGCTGTACTCCCTCACTGTACCCCCAGGATAGTATATACTCTTTTACTGTAGGATGTGTGTAGAGAGCACAGTGCAGCCCTGCTGTACTCCCTCACTGTACCCCTAGGATGGTATATACTCTTTTACTGTAGGATGTGTGTAGAGAGCACAGTGCAGCCCTGCTGTACTCCCTCACTGTACCCCCAGGATGGTATATACTCTTTTACTGTAGGATGTGTGTAGAGACCACAGTGCAGTCCTGCTGTACTCCCTCACTGTACCCCCAGCATGGTATGTACTCTTTTACTGTAGGATGTGTGTAGAGAGCACATTGCAGCCCTGCTGTACTCCTTCACTGTACCCCCAGGATGGTATATACTCTTTTACTGTAGGATGTGTGTAGAGAGCACAGTGCAGCCCTGCTTGCTCCCTCACTGTACCCCCAGGATGGTATATACTCTTTTACTGTAGGATGTGTGTAGAGAGCACAGTGCAACCCTGCTGTACTCCCTCACTGTACCCCCAGGATGGTATATACTCTTTTACTGTAGGATGTGTGTAGAGAGCACAGTGCAGCCCTGCTTGCTCCCTCACTGTATCCGCAGGATGATAAATGCTCTATTACTGTAGGATATGACAAAGTGATGTCCTACTTTAACACTCAGTGCTATTCTACAGGATGATACAGTGCACATCTGCTGTGCACCCTTGCTGTACTCCGCAGATGGTTTTGTATTCCAGCAGGATGGGACAGAATGCTGCTGTACTGAAACCTGTAGTATACACCAAGATTGCCTTATGAGCTATTCCTACAGGGTGTGATACATTGCTACCCTGATTATGTACTACTCCTACAGGACAGGAAACAATGCTGCCCTCCTTTTCACCCCCACTGTACCACCAGTGTATTTTATGTGCTACTGCTACAGGATAGTGCATGGTGCTTACCTAATTTGTCCCCTCAGTATACCCTCAGGGTACATTATTTCTTAGTCCTACAGGATTTGGCACATTGCTGCTCTGCTTTGACCCCTCATTATACCTTTGGATGCCTATTAGCCATACCATAAGATGGGGTACATTCCTGTTGTGCACTATAAGTATACCACAAGGTGCATTATGAGATCGTTCTACATGATGGGGCTTAGTGCTGCCCTGCTGTGTCCCCTCAGTATGAACCTGGGTGCCTTGTCAGCTGAACTGCAGGACAGAGTTTTGTCCTGCTGTGTACCATCAGTGTACCCCAAGGGTGCATTCTGAGGTAGTCCCACAGTATGGGACAGAGTGCTACCCTACTGTGTACAATTAGCATAGATATTTTTTAACTGCTGCATAATGTGCTGTATCAGCTGGGCAGGCCATTTAGGCACAGGTGCTTGCTTTCTGGGTGACCTGGCCATGACCATGTAAATCTTCGGTTCATTTCCGGGCTATTAGTAAGGATTAAAATCTTGTGATGGGAATGTATGACTAGACTTCTAAAGATCTTCATGGATTAATTGCCCAGTAAGTCCCTGTGAACATATTAAGTGACTCTGCCTGACTCAAAAGAGTTTACAAGTTGAAACTGAAGAACTCTGATCCAAGACTACAGGATATAGTCTTGCTAAACTGTCAGTGAGCTGTGTGTTCTTCTCACAAGTGCCTTCTCCACTGCTTAACCTACAAACATGCAACTTGCAGTGTTTTATTGCCCTTGAAATAAAGCATCCCTTCCCCTAGCATGACTGTAAGCCTGTTTACACTTCCCTTTGAAGTGTGGTTAAGATTCTACATCCCCTCTCTCCCTACGTTCACCCTAACCCTCCATCTACCTGTTCCATGTCATCTTGAGTGTTTCTGTGGATTCCCTCTGTAGTACCCATTCTACTAATTTATTGCATAAATCTACAACAGTGTTCCTCATTCTTACTACTGAAGTAGCCTTTAGCTATACGGGTTGTTTCCTACCCAGGATACAACAACCGGCAGGCTTTATAAAGCTCTGGACCCCTCCCCCACCTGCTACTGAAGTAGCCTTTAGCTATACAGGTTGTTTCCTGCCCAGGATACAACAACCAACCAGCTTTATAAAGCTCTGGATCCTTCCCCCACCTGCTACTGAAGTAGCCTTTAGCTATATGGGTTGTTTCCTGCCCAGGATACAACCAGCCAGCTTTATAAAGCTCTTGACCCCTCCCCAACTGCTACTGAAGTAGCCTTTAGCTATACGGGTTGTTTCCTGCCCAGGATACAACAACCGGCCAGCTTTATAAAGCTCTGGACCCCTCCCCCACCTGCTGCTGAAGTAGCCTTTAGCTATACGGGTTGTTTCCTGCCCAGGATACAACAACCGGCCAACTTTATAAAGCTCTGGACCCCTCCCCCACCTGCTACTGAAGTAGCCTTTACCTATACGGGTTGTTTCCTGCCCAGGGTACAACAACCGGTAAGCTTTATAAAGCTCTGGATCCCTTCCCCACCTGCTACTGAAGTAGCCTTTAGCTATATGGGTTGTTTCCTGCCCAGGATACAACAACCAGCCAACTTAATAAAGCTCTGGACCCCTCCCCCACCTGCTACTGAAGTAGCCTTTAGCTATACATGTTGTTTCCTGCCCAGGATACAACAACCGGCCAGCTTTATAAAGCTCTGGACCCCTCCCCCACCTGCTACTGAAGTAGTCTTTAGCTATACGGGTTGTTTCCTGCCCAGGATACAACAACCGGCTAGCTTTATAAAGCTCTGGACCCCTCCACCACCTGCTACTGAAGTAGCCTTTACCTCTACAGGTTGTTTCCTGCCCAGGGTACAACACCCGGACAGCTTTATAAAGCTCTGGACCCCTCCCCCACCTATACTGTCAGCACTTTCTTGCTGCCTCAAGATGATGCAGCTCAGAGGCTTCATAGGAACAGCAATCTTCTTCAAGCTTCATTTCTGGCAAAATAGTTCCCATAGAGCAGCCCTTTCCCACATAAATTATTACCCTATTGCCATTTTAATTATATATATACATATGTATATATATATATATATATATATATATATATATATATATATATATATATATATATACTTAGTATTTCCCTTCTGTTGGTGACTGTTGTTATTGAAACAGAGCTTCTTTTTAGGCATTGAGGGCTAATTTTGTGGTAAAAGTACTTCTTTCAGTAACTTTTAGTTGTGTATTTAAGTTGTAGTGATTAGTAAATGTTTTAGAGGACAGGTAAAATATTTTAACTTGAATGCTTGTGTACATTTTGTGGCAACTTACTTTAATTTCTTTCTGTTAGGACACCATAGAAAGGGGGCTTTGAGTTCTGAGAATGTTTTTATGTTATGCTTGTACTTTCCTTTTGAAAGGGACTGTGCGGGGGAGGAGTTTGTGTGCTTGCTACTTGTGAACATTCATTCTGACCAATTCGTTTCTGCAGCACTTGCTAGCAATCAGGCTTCTTCCTCAGCTGCAGCATGGATACTTATTACTCCAGTCCTGCTGGATCTTCTCTCAATGTACCTAAAAAAGCTACTCATTCATGAACCTTTACTGTCCCTGTGAACTCAGGCAGTACCTCAGCCATTACTGGGTGACTCTGTAGTGGTCGACCATCATTTCTCAGACCGCTCACTCGTAACTCCATTGTTCTTCTGATGTAGCCCCTTCAGCCAGGAGAAACATCTTCTCTGGGTCTGTGAAATACTCCATGAGGTTCTTGTCAATGTGGTTGTGGAAAGAGATCTCTTGTCATGAGTGAAGTGCAGTCCCCTAATTGGTCTTGTTCCAGGGAGGTCCCTGCAAAGGAAAAAAAAAAAACATTAGACATTGCTCATCTGAGGACATGGTGGTTGTGAATAAAAATAGTTTCCTTACCTTAACCTGGAAGTTGTTATAGACTGTTAATCCTCAAACCCCAAAATCCTTACCAGAATGCAATCTCAATAAAGAAATTCCATAGGAAAGTTTGTCATAGGATTATGACATAGACCAAGGCAGAGTTTCTTCTCCTGGAAATTCCCAATCCCAGAATTCTGTTTCTGTGGAAAGTTGGTCTTCTCTAGTTTCGTTGGAGAATTTTTTTTTTCACAAACTGTTTTCAGGATGATGAGGTATTTTTTGTGGGAAAAGGCTGCTGTTCCCTCTAACTATGGTGTATTGCAGGTGTATGTGCTAGATACCACATTCACCCTCCATTTTGTCAGTCTTGGTGGACATGTTAAATGCTACCTGTAATAACCCTGACTCTCAACTTCAGTACCCAATAATTCAGACTTTTTTAAAGTATTCAAGCTAACAAATTCTTGATTTTTCATGTTAGATCTGACCCAACTGCCGTTTCGACTTCTTTCCCAGCCAGAAACAGACTCTTAGTCAATACTAACCCTTCTCCTGTGACTAAAGAATGTAAGATATTGGACAAATTTAATAAGAGAATTTTCTGTTCCTCCTAACTTACAGAATTATAATTGACCAAGCATATGTGGATGTTTTTTCTCAGTTGTTTATGCAATTTGAGGGATTATTGTACCCCACTTCCTTCAGAAGGTACCTCCTGTCTAAATCCTATTATTTCTAATGTGTCTCTGTTACCTAAACACACCTTGAATAGTGTGCATGATAGTGCAGGTACTGTGTCTTAGGCCACTGTTACTATTACAGTTTTGAGGAGAGATGCCTAGTTTTGTAACCAAAGGTTTGCTGATGAAGCAGAGTCTCAGATTTAAACTCTGCTTTAGATAAGGAGGTTTTTGTTTGGTCTTTCTCCTACTCAAGTCATCAAAAAATTTAACGAATGAGGGAAATTAATTCAGGGAGTTTCTAAGATTTTTCTGTTCCTCCATTACAAATCTTTCAAATCCTCTACTCCCTTTAAAAGACAATCCAGGTAACCCAATCAATCCCTGACAGCTCATGGCAAAAAAGAGAATAAAAAAGAGATTGCATGAGGAAGAACAACAACAAAAAAAAAATTATTATTTTGGAAAAAAGGACAAGTTTAGTTATTTCGAAATAACTATGCCAGCACTCTTTCCCCCTCCCCTCCTGTCCTTATATCTTTAAATCTGTTTGTCAAAGATTGTATAAGTCTCTTGGGTGATGAAAGTGATGCAGAAGGATTACAATTGTGACTGGATTCACATACCTCCTTTCAGGGGAATTTCTTCCCACACTCTGTACCAGACAGAGTTCTTTCATCAGGTTCCTCAACACTTGCTTGACCCCGGGAGTCATAGAACTAGTGCCTTTAGATCAAGGGGGGAAAGGCTTCTACTCCAGAATGTTTGTGGTTCCAAGGAAAGCTTTCATGGAGACCAGTTAGAGATATGCCCTTGCTCAACCTTTTTGTGAAAGTACAAAATTCAAAATGTTGACACTTTAGAGTCTGTTACCTGTCATTTGTCTTTTGAGCTTTAATGTAGCATTAGATCTAAAAGATGCTTATCACATCTCTATAACCACGGGATTCAGGAAATTTCTCAGATTCTCTGTGTCTGGGTCACATTAGCAGCTGTCTGCATTATCCTTTGGGTGTTTGCAATACGTCTTACTCCAGTGATAGTTCATTGCAGACTGCAAGGCATTTACATATTTCTTTCTTTATTTATTTATCTTTGCAGAGCCTTCCCCGATGTCCGGAGTCCTTAACGAGGGTTTCTTTTGAAAACTGCTCCCTGATTCCATCACACAAGGTTGTGTTTCTGTGCTACTTTCTAGACCAGTGGTTTGCAACCTGTGGCTCTTCCACGCTTCTGCAGTGGCTCCCTGTAGCTTGGAAAAATAATGGCCACTCTGCCACATGACGCACAGTTGACATTGTCTGCACTTCACTTCCTGATAAATGACAACAGTCAGCTATTTACACATCCTTAAGTAACCTACCCAGCATGGCAGTAACAATGTTCATCATATTGATCACTGCTGCAGTAGCCTTAGCTATTTGGTTGTATCCTGCAAGGATATAACAGCTGGCAGGCGTTCAAAGCTTCAAGGTACTTTACACACGCACAAACTGTCAGCTAGAGCTGAGCTGATTAAAAACAGGCTCCAAGACCTTTGGAGCTTTACTGCCACCAAAGAGTACATTTCTCTAAGGCTTTTGAGTATCATTGATTGCCTTGGTGCTGTTCCTTTGCTGGGCAGATAAGTTCACTTTGGGGGAAAAAATATTCCATTTAATAATTTTGTAGTGCAGGGAGCTTGTTGATTACGCTCTAATATTCAGAAAAAGACAAACCAGTTATGTGGCAGAATGGCTTTAATGAACTGTCACAAGACTGAATTGCACTTTTAAATGGGCTTTCTTTTGAGACTCAATAAAGTGCGGTTACTTTGGTGCGCTTTTTCCCATTCTTTTTTTACTACTTTTAAATGGGAACACTCTTTTTTCCTTTAAGTTTAAAAGTTGCTTAAAGTAACTTAAAAACATTTTTTCTGTGAAGAAATTGTGTTTATTTTAGTTTGTGGGGCTGGCAAAGGATTTTTAAAGTGCTTTTTACTGTGTTTGCCTGTAAAAAGTGTCTGTTAATGGCTTTTTGTTGTTATTGGTATTTGTTGCTTCTTTTCCCAAGGAAAGAGACACCATTTTATGCTTGACCATGGAACAATCTGTTGTTCCCATGGCCGGTCCTTCTTCCAGCCACAAAAATAAAAAGTTAAACAAACATCCTTTGCCATCATAATAGGCTAGCAATTTGCCTGTGCTGCAGGTGAGTGACACTACTGTGGCTAGTAGGTGTACCTTAGACCATTCATGTTTTACCCCAGATCCTCTGCGACTTTCGAGGTCCCGTCAGTGGACAGGGGAGAGCCAATGTTGTTGATCCTGAGAGAGGAAACCATGAATGCTTTCCTGATTTGTCAGAATGCTGTGTCCATCTCTGATGAAGCTGCTGCTGCCACTAATGATGTTGTTGGTCCCATTTTCCCTGTCAAAAAGAAATGGAAAACTTAACATGTATCTACTCCTTCTCAAATATCCGTACACAGGAGGAGTTTACTTGGCCTGGCTCAGGTTTAATTCACACTATTTATCCCTCTTGTTTCTGATAAAAGAAAGAGGGATACGCCCTTTCCTGAAGAGATTTAAGAGTCTGAATCAGGTCAGGAGGATGAAGGGACAGATACAGGATTTTCTCCTTTGACTTCTGATTCAGACGTTCCGAAAGACATGCGTGAATGAGCGTGCCTTCATTGAAGGTTGGGTGTCAAGCTGGCAACTCGGCAACATGAAAATCTACTGCCAATTATTAACGGACCGGAGTTCCGCTGTGGCAACCCCTAACCGGGAAAAACCGAAAGACAATAACAACAACAACTTCTGATTCAGGCTCAGAGGAGAGCTCAGTTTCTGAGTCTCCCTGTAGGGGGAGGTCCTTCTGTAGGACTATTTCCAGAATGTGCCAGTGTTTTCAGTGGGAGAACACTTGAGGATGTTCTTCATCTCACATTGCTGCAGTCCTAACACTTGGGTAGTCCGCTGTCCCTCGGTCGGCCCGAATATCAGAGTATAAGGCTGACGTCGGTCAAGGCGCATTTGACTGACATCAGAACGTCAGGGTACAAATGCGCATGACCGACGTCATATCCTCAGTCTTTTTTGCCGCATGGTCCGATGCAGAAGCAGTGTTGCAAGTGCCGTTCGGCGTTCTGAAATTTTTCGAATTCGGAGTTTCAGACCGAAGTCAGAGTTGGTTAAGTACCCTGTTGGGAATATTTTGGTTTTCTTGCCTCAGTGGTTTACCGGATGTCAGAAAAAGTGAATAACTGTATTTCTTGTGGGAAACACATACCGCATAGAGATTACCATAATTTGTGTATACCTTGTTTGGGACCTGAGCACGACGTTGTTGGGTGTCGCTTTTGTGCTCGGTTCAATAAACGCACTATAAAGCGTAGGTTGGATTGTGCCAGGTTGGTCTTTGGGAAGCGGTGCAATTACAATATGCCGTCGGATGCTCCGACGCCGGCTTCCTCAAAGAAGTGCAAAGACAAGGCAGTTAAACCTAGGTTAGAGGAGTCGTCCGAACCGGACGCCGGTTCTTTAGAGGCGTCAGTGGAACCGGTGGTTCCGACGGAGGCCTCTCTGGAGTCCCAGGGAGAAACTGTGTTTTACAGGATGTGGCCTCCCAGGAGGCAGGTCAGGCTGTAGGGGCTTCTCAGGTAACTGTACTCCCCTCCCTTCCTAAGGTGTCTAGGCCCTCTCTTTCTGCTTCCAAGGCTTCTCCTAAAGGCAGGTCTAGTTTTGCTTCTGTGGGTGTCACTCCTAGTTCTTCAGGTTCAGTGCCCAAGAAGCACATGCTTAAAATGGCAGAAGATTTAATTACTTTGATTAGAGGCTCTATGCCCCCTCCTGATAAGAGGCCTAGGATGGAACCTGTGTTGGGGGATTATGAGCAGGCTTCGGATGTGTCTGAGTCTTGACTGAAGACTTGCAGGAGTATTCTCATTATTCTGATTCTGATGTGGATGATTCTACTCCTTCTGCTTCTCCTCCTGAGGATTTTTCTTTTCAGAGACCCTTCACTCCATGAGAGAGCATTTTAAATGGGAAGGTCAGGATTTCTCTGATTCCAGGAAAAGGCTTAGGGAATTTTTGTTTTACCCCAGCATAGGCCTTTAGCTATACCTCCTGTTCTGAATGTGGTGGAAGATGTGTTTGCAGAGGCTTCTCTTAATCCTGATTCTTTGCCTCCTGCTCCTGTTAAACCGGATAGGTATTACAGGGTGCCTGAAGCTCATAAGTATCTTTTTAAGAGTCCTAGGGCAGACCCAGAAACTGTTAGTCAGGGGCCTAAGGGTGTTAAGGCTTCTGTTGTCAAGAATCCAGTTCCGGCAGATAAAGAGGCCAGGGCCTTGGATAGGTGGGGAAAGAAAGTTTATACTTCTTCCACTCTAGCCATGAGAGCTTTGAATTGCCAGTTTCACATGTTGAAATATCAAAATTATCTCCTTTCTCAGTTGAAATCTAAGGTTGATGCTCTGGCGGAAGGTATTGATTGTAAAGAGTTACAAGATTTAGTGCATGTTTCTGAACAGGTGGGTAAGCATTCTTTGCAATGTGGTTTTGATGCTGTTCAGGCCTCGTCTAGGGTGGCTACCACTGGGTCAGTTCTTCGCAGGCATGCCTGGCTGAGGGATCAAAATTTATCTGACCATGTTAAAACTAGGATTTTGGATGCCCCTTTGCAATCTGATGTTTTGTTTGGTTCTCCTGTTGAGGCAGTTTTAAAGAAAATGGAAGACAAGGCTAAGTCTATGCAGACTGTTAAAGATTTTTTGCAGGTTCAGCCTCCAAAGTTTAGTAGAAATTGGCCTACTAAAGGGTGGGCGTATCCTTCTTATGATTCCCAGTCTAGGGCTAGATCTAGGCGTGGCAGGGGCAGAGGTCAGGGCTCTTTCAGGCCTAGAACAGGGAGCTCTCCTGCACAGTCTTCGGGTGAGGGCAGGGGTCAGTCCTTTCGTAAACAGACCCAATGACCTGCCTTTTCAGCTGCCAGAACCTTCTCGCCTGGCAGCACCTTTGGGAGGAAGGTTGGCACTTTTCAAAGAAAATTGGAGTTTGATTACCCAAGACAGATGGGTACTGGATATCATACATCATGGTTACAGGTTTTATTTCCATACCTTGCCTCCTTTCAAAGGCATGCCAGACATTCCTTCTCAACAAAGAATAGAGGCTCACAAGCAAATTTCTCTGTTACTCCAAATAGGGGCCATACAGCCGGTTCCTATGCCAGAAAGGGGCCTAGGATTTTATTCTCGCCTGTTCCTTGTGCCAAAAAAGGGGAACACGTGGAGACCAATTTTGGATTTATCTATCCTCAACACTTATCTGGACATTCCCAAGTTCAAAATGTTGACGTTACAACAGCTTTTACCTCTACTGGGCAAGGATCACTGGATGGTAACTTTGGATCTCAAGGAGGCTTACCTTCATGTTCCTATCAGGCTAAGTTGCAGGAAATATCTGCGTTTTGGACTGGGACTTCTCACTATCAGTTCTCTGCATTGCCCTTTGGCTTATCTACTGCGCCCAGAGTATTTACAAAAGTTCTGGCTCCAGTGATAGCTTTCTTCAGGCTAAAAGGAATACAAATCTATCCTTATTTGGACGATTGCCTGATTCTGGCTCAAGGAAGGGCGAGCTTCTTCGTCATTTGGAATATGTGATAGCAGTGCTAAGATGCCTGGGGTATTCTGTGACCGAAATAAAGTCCAGTCTAGTACCCTCTCAAGACATGTGCTTTCTGGGTGTAAGACTGAATACAGCATCCCAGATGGCCTTTCTAACCCCGGACAAACAAAAGAATCTTTCCCTTTACTTCCATCATCTATCTCTTCAGTCCGGGCTGACTGCAAGGACAGTCCTTCAAGCCTTAGGGTTCATGGCATCTTGTATTCTGGTGCTTCCCAATGCCAAACTGCATATGAGGAAGTTGCAATGGTATCTCAAAAATGTATGGACACAGCACTGCCAGCACCTGGACACTGTCATTCAAATAATACCTTGCATTCAAAAGGAATTTTTGTGGTGGGCTCAGGAATGTCACCTAAACAAGGGACTCTCTGTGACCCGGCCAGAGGCGAGTCAAATTTTAACGACAGATGCCTCAGACAAAGCTTGGGGAGCTCATCTAAACGGAAAGTGGATACAAGACAAGTGGCCTGTCAGACTACAGCATCTACATATCAACTTGAAGGAGATGTTAGCAGTCCAGTTTGCATTAATAGCTTTCAAGGATTTACTTCTTCCAGGGCAGGTGTTGATTCTAACAGACAACACAACTGTCATGTGGTACATCAACAAGCAAGGGGAACACATTCTTATCCTCTATGCAGGCAAGCAATGATTTTGTGGGAGACTGCTCTCAGTTTACAACTAAGTCTTCAGGCAAGGTTTCTGCCGGGAGCACAGAACTCCTTAGCAGATGTGTTAAGCAGACAAATCATGGATCCCCACGAGTGGAAACTGGATCTTCATGTATTTCAGAAATTGACAGTGTCCTGGGGAACTCCAGACATAGATCTGTTAAACTTCTCCACTAAACCACCAGCTGCCAAAGTTTTGCACAAAGCGGTTTCATCCCACAGCTTGGAAAGTGGATGCTCTTTCTTTCAGTTGGAAAAATCTTCATGTGTATGCCTTTCCACCTCTGCCTCTCCTCCCAAAGGTACTTCTGAAGGTCAGACAGGACAAGCCAAGGATGATTTTGATAGCTCCAGATTGGCCTCGACAGCACTGGTACCCATTACTGAGAAGTCTAGTACAGAAGCCTCCATGGCCTTTGCCTTTGATTCCACATCTGTTGTCCCAGGAGGACAGTCATTTGCTCAATGTCAAACTTCACTCTCTTCACCTAACAGCATGGCATATTCTGTTTTAAGCCATAGAGGGTCTCAACTTCCACAACAAGTTTTGAATGTGATTTTGGAAGCTAGAAGGCCTAGTACAAGGAAAGTGTACGCAGATAAATGGAAGAGATTTTTATTTTGGAGTGCAGCTAAGGATTTGGATGTTTCTGAGCCTGATTTAAGTGTGGCTCTTCAATATCTTACTGAGTTATTGGACAAAGGTTTGTCCTTCTCTTCTATTAAGATTCATGCTGCAGCAATTTCAGCTCACTACGACTGTGACCCACCATTGTTTTCTCATCCTTTGTTCAAGCAATTTCTTAGAGGGGCAAAGAATATAAGACCCCACAGGGCTCCTACTCCTGCTTGGGATCTCAATTTTGTGTTGGAGAAACTCACTCTACAACCTTTTGAGCCTGCAGCTACTGCTGAGTTGAAATATTTGTCATGGAAGACTGCTTTTTGTTGGCCATTACCTCTGCAAGAAGGGTTTCTGAATTGCAGGCCCTTATGGCAGTTGAGCCTTTCTTAATTTTCCATAAGGATAGGGTATCTTTACGTACTAATCCTTCCTTTATGCCTAAAGTGGTTTCTAGTGTGGCTTTAAACCAAACTATTCATTTGCCTACTTTTTATGCAAATCCCCAAACTAAAGGGGAAAAGATTTTGCACACTTTAGATGTACACAGGCAGTTGCGATATTATTTGGACAGAACTACAGGGTTCAGACAATCTCAGCAGTTATTAGTTTCTTTTGCTTTGTGCTCTCAGGGCAAGCCTGTGTCAAAACAAACTATTTCTAAGTGGATTGGATTTTGCATTGCTTTCTGTTATTCCCATCATGGCAAAGAGATTCCAGCTGGGATTAGGCCTCATTCCACTAGGGCTACTGCCACTTCAACAGCTTTTTGAGGGGTGGCTACTAAGGATATTTTGGAGGCAGCCACTTGGAGTTCAGTGCATACCTTCTCTAGGCATTACCACCTTCCACTGTACTCTAAATCCAGGGCTGGTTTTGCCACTGCTGTGTTGCAGGGCATTTTGGCAGCTCCTGCTTCATTATAGTTTAGCCATCCTCCCTTACCTCTGCTTTGGGATTCTACCCAAGTGTTAGGACTGCAGCAATGTGAGATGAAGAACATAGTACAGTTTTGTACCTACCATAAATGTAGATGTTCGAAGATCCACATTGCTGCAGTCCAATTTACCTCCCTCCTTCCCTCTGTAGTTTGAGGTGGTTGTGTGGGTTGGGTTATCCATCTGAGGTATAATTGTATATATTGTATATATTGTACATATTTTTGGTGTTAGGCTGGTTAGTTGTTTAGTTGTTGTCTATGGGTTTTGACCTTTCTTTTTAGGGTCTTCTGACATCTGGGGCAAGAAAAGACTGAGGATATGACGTCGGTCATGCGCATTTGTACCCTGACATTCTGATGTCAGTCAAATGCGCCTTGACCGACGTCAGCCTTATACTCTGATATTCGGGCCGACCGAGGGACAGCGGACTACCCAAGTGTTAGGACTGCAGCAATGTGGATCTTCGAACATCTACATTTATGGTAGGTACAAAACTGTACTTTTCTCAGTCCTAAGAAAATACTATGAGCTGTTGCAGAAAGAGTTTTGAGAACCTGCACTCATTTGTACAGTTCTGTCAGCGTTGGAGGTTGTCTGTGTTACTGTCTGCAATTTCCTGAAGTTAGCCAGCTGCCCCTAAAAGGCAGATAGGATGTATACTTCACTCTTTTAAGTTTGTATACAATCTTCCCAAACCTGACTGAGCGGCTGTAGCTTTAGTTAATCTGTCTGCTGCTGAACAGTTAATTGCAATCCTACTGTATCTGTACCTGTTTTGGGAAGGTTATTGTTAAGTATGGAAAAAAAGTGCATGCATCTGCAAGTTTGATATTCAGAATTTTGAATTGTCGGGCTCGTATGTTAAGGTTTGTCCTGACTAATTGTAAAAGTATGAGGAATGTTTTGTCTGCAGTTGCTTGTTATGAGGAAAAAAATCTGCTTTAAATAATTTGATTTCTTCTTTTGTTAAAGTCCCTACTCATTCGGTTTAGTGTGTGTATGTCGATACTTCTCAGGGGCAGTGGCCGCTGGTACTCTTTTTTTGAGGTTTGCATGATTGTGTTCTCAGAACCTTCCACATGATTTTAAAATGAGGTTTTAAAATTTTACTTGAATAAAGATTGTTTTTGGCCCCTCTGTTCCAGAGGTGATGAAAAGGGTAAGCTGATACAGGGAATCTCTAAGATTGTTCAGCCCCTCTTTTCCATACTTTCCAGGGGATTTTCTAACTCCTCATCCAGTTGTGGTAAGAAAGAAAATAAATAGTTTAGACAAAATGTAGGTAAACAGACGTTTAAGAAGAAATGGCACGGGATTCCAAGAATAATTCTGAAAACTACCAAAACCAAGGATAGTCTAGTAAGTCAGAATGAGTGTTTGAGACTTTGTGCCCCCTAACCACCACCACCCTGGCAGCCCCTTTTTTCCAGAAAGTCTGAATCTCCACTTTTCTCTGTGGCAATAGTTTCAAACAAATGAGTTCTGAAGATCATTCATCAAGTTTACAGATGGCAGTGTGGGGGGGGGGGGGGATTTCTCATTTCCAGGGGCTGTTTACTCATCTACTAGACCATTCTTTTATTTTCACCTGTCCTTCATCACATGCTGTCCCAGGGGGTGATAGAACCACTTCTTCCTTCCCAGGTGGGAAAGGAGTTTTATTCATGAATGTTTTTAGTACCAGAAAAAGAAAATGCTTGGTGACCAATTCTGTATCGTTCTTTCCTAAACCTGTTTGTGATAGTGCCCAAATTCAAAATGGTGTCACTTCACAAGCTGTTACCTCTTCCTCCTCTTTCAAGTTTCCTAGTAACAACAAATTTAAAGGTGTTTATGACATTCCTGTTCATCCAGTCTTCAGGCGTTTCTTGAGGTTTTGTGTGTCGGGATCACATTATCAGTTCTCTGTCTTAATCTTTGGACTATACGCCGCACCGAGAGTCTTGCTCCAGTTATAGCTCATTGCAGGCTACAGGGTATCCACATTTTTCCATATTTAAATGACTTGCTTATCTTCACAGAATCATTTTCAAAGTGTCAAGAATCTCTCTCGGATGAGAAATCGCTTACATTCGCTGGCATTCCAAAGGAACATTCAAAAAGTCTTTCTTTATTCTTCTTACTGAACTGTATTTCTGGGATGTCAACCAGACACCACAGTTCAAAGAGCTGTTCCTCCGCAGGAAGAAATAGATCTATACTTAGAACTGTTTCTAGGGCTTTCCACTCAGACTTCGATCACTGCTAGGGAATACTTCAGGATGTTGGGTCTCGTGGCTTCAGTGATTCTCATTCTGAAAACTCCAGAAGAGAAAGCTACAGTGGTATCTGAAGCATCTTCGGTCCCAGCTCCAGCACCACTTGTCTTTTCAGATCCCAGTGCTGGGGGTTGTCAGAAGAGAAATCACTTGGTAGAGACAACAGATTTCCCTAAATCCATGTCTCCCCTTCCCCCTCCGTGTTCCAAAGCAGTCAGTCACCACAGATGCCTTAGATGTTGCCTGGAGAAGAGTTTTAGAAAGGATAGAAGTACAAGATATGTGGAACACCAAAGATAGATGCAAGCACACATATATAAAAGAGATACTTGCACTGATCAAGGCACTAAAGTTTCTGAATCATCTTTGGTCCCCGAGACCACCTTAAGTTGTTACAAACAGTACTGTAGTCATGTACTACATCAACAAGCAAGGGGGAACCATGTCATACCCCTTCTGTAGACTAGCCATGCTAGCTTGGGGTGTAGCTTTACAGCACAGTGTCACTTTTCAGGCATCCTATATTCCATCAAAGCAAAATTGTGTGGCAGACAAGCTGACCAGGGCAAGGGGAGACATTCACAAATGGAAACTAGATCAGGGGGTCTTCAGAATTTGATCCGTTTGTGAAGAGTTCCTCGAATAGACATCTGTGTGTCATCTCTTAACATTTCGCTGGCAAGATTCTGCTCCAGGATTCCATGCAAAAAGACCTGAAAGACAGATCCCTTTTCTTTTCCTTGAATAGGAATGTTCCTGTATGCTTTTCCACCCTTTCCACTAATATCCAGGGTACTTCTGAAGATTCGGGAGTCCCCCAAGATCATTGTGGTGACACCTTTCTGGCCCAGGCAACCATGGTAGTCCCTTATTTTGGAAATGGCCAAGTTCAATTATGACACGATTCCTCACAGAGCGTATCTACTCCCACAAGAAGAGGGGTGTCTGATACATCCCAATAGCAGTGGACTTCATTTGATTGCCGGGATGATAAGGTCTGTTTACGGAGGATGTGCAGTAGGTGCTGATTGTGATAAGCCTGCTACTGGAAGGTCATGTTTTAGAAAATGGAAAAGGTTTTCTGTTTGGTGCCAGCGATATAACCAGCACCCATTCAGGGCTAGTTGTTCTATGGTCTCACAATATTTGTGTGAGTTACTATCCTGTTGCCTTTCTTCAAGGTTCATTTATCGGCCATTTTAGCAGGTCTATCTATGGATCATTCTCTTTCAATGCATTCTCAATTCAAAATGTTTTTGAAATGGGTTTTGCTTAAGAAGCCTCCTGCAAAACTGATGACTGCTTCTTGGGATCTTGTCTTAATTTTGTGTTAGAGAGGCTAACACTTGCTCCAATAATACCAGCTAATTTGGACGACTTGAAGTTCTTAGCATGGAAAACAGTTTTACTGATTTCTCTGACATCTGCAAGAAGAGTATCTGAATTACAAGCTGTCATAGTGTCAGCACTGTCCATTTTCTTAGAGAACTAATCCTTTTATGCCTAAAACGGTATCCAGATTTACTCTAAGACAAATGATCCATCTCCCAGTTTTCTTTCCTGAACCCAAAAATGAGGGAGAAAATGATTCTCCATACCTTGGATATCCCCAGACAACTCTGGTACTATCTTGACAGAACTAAATATTTCAGATCCCAGAATTAATTGTCCACTGCTTGTGAAGGTAAGAAGTGACAACTTTTGTGAAACAGACTATTTCCAAATGGTTGTCTTACTCACCATTACAAAACTATTCCAGGCATGGTCAAGGCCCACTTTACTGGGGCTTTGGCTTCATCTGTGCTTGTTTTTGATTCTGGCAGTATTCTAGAAGCTGCAACTTGGTCCTCTGTACTTACTGTTACAAAGCACTACCAGCTTGATGTCTTCTCTAGGTCTAGGTCATTCTTTGCAGAGACCATTGTCGCGGGGTTCCAGGCCTCTTCTCCTTCACCCTCCCAAATGTAGTAAGGTAGAATAGTCTGCCCATATAGCTAAGGCTACTGCTGCAGTAATCAATGTGATGAACATAGTACAGTTATGCAAGTAAATTTACTTTAACAGTAGATGTTCGAATGATCACTGCTGCAGTAGCCTCTCCCATCCTCCATACCCCCTTGTTTTTTGGGGTGGGTTGTTTATGCTAGGGTATGGTTATTTATGCTAGGGTTTGATTTTATGTATGTGTGTGTATATATATATATATATATATATATATATCAGGGCTCAGCCTCCCCCTCCCTGTTAGCAGGAACGGTCTTAAATGATTGGTTCCCAAACTTATCTTTTTGTCAACTCAGCTGGAGCTGACTAACAGTTTGGGTACACTGAAGGTGCCCTACAGCTTTGAAAGCTGTCTGGCTGTTATATCCTTGGGAAGATAGAACCCATATTGCTAAGGCTACTATTGTTATGGTAAGTTTACTTGCATAACTACTTTCTGTAGGAAAGTTAGACGTCCTGAAGGGTATAGTGAGTAACCCATAAAGCATCTGCCTTTGGTAACTTGGCTGTAAGTATGCCTTCACTTAAGGCTTTGTTCGTATCCCTGTACTAGCATTATACTTATTTTAAAGGTTAAACTTTTAAAACATAGTCACTAGATCTCTTAGAGAGTTATTCTTGTCTCTTGACTCCAAGGTATAGCTCCTTTTAACTGCACAATGGTAATCCAGCTTTCAACTCTGTTCCTATGCAGACAGCATTTTAGATCTCCTTTGAACAGCTAAAGAGGAACAGATTTTTAAAAAAATCAAATTAAGTCTAGAGATTTTCAAATGTAAGTACATTTGTCTTTTGCTTTGTGCTTCCAGAATCCTGTAATAAAAATATTTTGTGGGAAATATAATCTTTTCAATAAGCAAATGTTTATTTTATAATTCTTAGTGACCTAGAGTAAAGGCCCCTCGCTTGCATGCTCACTTTCGGATACAGTATCTTACTGCATTGGTCACCATGTACTACTGTCGATGCAGTTCCCGAAATCTTCAAAATCATGCCTGTAACATTTCAGGAGAATGTTGTTTTATTGACGAACGTCTTCCTTTTTTGACAATTGTCCTCATACTGCTGAAGTTTCACTGTCCTTGAATGTTTATTGTGGTTTAAGATTATACAAGGATGAATGTTTATTCTGCTTCTGTTGTTTTAGTAAAACAGATTGTACTTTCCGAATAATGCATTGTCTTGACTGGCTTTTTGAGTCTGCATATTTCTTTGTGTTACTGGTTTTGTTTAAAATTTCTCTTCCTCCCTGTGCCATCTGGTTGTCACAAGATTCAATAACAGATGGAAACTTGTTTCTGAAATGTTATTTAAACATGAGCTGGCTGGCTGGTGTTCTTTTTGCTGGATGTGTAGTGCACGACGTTAAGTATTTGTTTTTTCCTTGGCAGTGTTTTAATACGTAGTCTTTTAGCTTTTCCTATGTTGGCCACAAGCTTTTCCTCCTTGCCGTTTGCTTGCGACCACAGCAGAGTTACCGTTGAGTGATTAGTCCTCGAGTATCACAAAGCTGTCTAAATGAAATATGTTAAAAGGCAGACCATTATCAGGCATAATGGAAACTGGTATACCAGATGTCGTCAGATCTTATTGAAAAGGGAATCACAATGTGGATATGTGAATTTGCAGACTCTAAAGTGGGAACATTGGAGTTATCATCTATTAATAGCAGTTAAAAACTTTTTTGTTAATTGACCCATAACAGCTAAACTTACATTCATCCTTTGTGATTTGTACATTTCTTACATCTAGATAAAAAGCATTAGCAATACTTGAAAGATATCTTCTCTCAGATGATCACCTAGATAAACCTTGTGTGTGTGTGTGTGTGTTAACATTTATATGTGTATAATATAAATGCACACCTCATTTATTTGAATTGTTAGATTTGATCCTTTTTGACAAATAGTTACTTGTCAATTTATTTGTTTATTTTTGATTGGTTGATATTACCATGCATCAGTCATCATGAAATGTTTCATTTGTTGCTCTTCTGCGTCTCTCTCTGTCTTCTCAAGTTGCAGCTTTTGGAACTACAGATTGTGAGACATATCTTGTATTTATCACCTTTCTCACCTCTGTGTTGCAGCCATTAAATGTCTCAAATTTTAGTCATCTCTGTTTTCTCTTCTTAAATTCTGATTTGACGAGGACATAATTACAGTACCTATCTTTGACTCTAAGGGTGAATTTCACTTGGAGATTTTAAACATGACATCAAGTTGTTTATTATTAATATTAACCATTTCCAAATAAATGTTTGTAAAAATGTTCACAAGCTCAGACTGTTGCAAGAGTTTCTTTTGCTGCCTGTACCTTTTTTCTACATGTGTAATAATCAGTTTGCACCAGTTATGATTTTCTGTCTGCCATTTTGCATTTGATTTTGAATTCCTCCCAGGTTTATTACACTTGGGTCAGTCTCTGTGAACATTTGGGCCAAAGTCTATCATCACTGCTTTTAACTTCATCATTAACTGAATGTTATTCCATTCACATTAGATGGGTTTTTTCATTAGCTCTCTTAAAAATGCTGTTATTCCACTGGAATTTTTAATGAAGTTTGACTTGTAATTTTTATGCCTAGTATGTTTCACACTTGTTTTACATTTGTGGTGAGGATGTATCAAATAACACTTTAACTTCAGCCTTGTGACACTCCTGGCAACTGTTTTTTTTCTGAAACTATGTTCCCATTTCTAACTCAAATGTTGCTTCTTCATTGTTGGTCCATGTTGTTTAAATCCACCAATTACTTTTCTCATTGAATCATAATGTCCTTGTATGGTTTGAAAACATAGTAATACTTCTACACTGCAGTCATAATTCCACCTGATTATAATCTGACATCAAATTAAGTTTGCTAAACAAGTGTAGCAGAATGTTACTTCACTAATGATGCTGTGTACAGGTGGAGTTACATTCCTGTTTTGTGTGGGGGTCCTTGTTTGCCACTCTCTCTTCTGTTCAGATGACCTTATTTGACTTTCTCAGAATAATATGGTGTTGACCCTGTTACTTTCTCAATACTATCCATTTTCTCTACATTTTCAAATACTACTTCTACCCTTTCGTAAAGTGACTAGCATTCTTCTCTATGGTGGTTGTGTTGGTTGCACCTTAGGGGAACAGTTAGGATTGCTGTTCCAACTTGTGGCAATCCATGAAAGGGCCAAAGGAGAATAATCACCCTGCCCACTGTACTGATGATATGGCCTCATGGTTGATTAAGTAGGAATACAATGGGGTAAAGCCCCCTCATACATTCAAGTTCTAAGGATGCACAGTCACTATAGCAGGGCAGTACTGTGGTTTGCATTTCACTGTTTTCTAGTTTCCTGCAGGTCAGATTAGCACTCTCATATTCAACTTAAATTTGAATATTTATGTCCAGTTTTACTTGATAGTTCTTAGCTTTTATGTGCTATAAAATAAATTCTTATATTCATATGTTAACTTGTTTAGTCTTTCACTGTGTTGAGCGTTGTTTATAGAGCTCTGTCTATATCACTTAGAGTGACCTTGCAGTAGGCTTGCTTCACAGACAAGATCATGTAAAAAGCTGCTGCTGTTCTCGGTTTTACTTTTTACCCCTGCTATAAAACAGCCTCTCAGTGTTAGTGAAATGTTTGTGTGTGTACAAGTTTTTGTGTCGGGTAACTTTGGCTGCTGTTTTAATGTTGTTTTAAAGTTTTCATTCTTTATTATACCCCGCGGTGGTGGTGCTGCGGTAGCGTTGTCGCCTCACAGTAAGACGCTGTCCGGTTCGATTCTCAGCTAGAGCGTCTTCTGCGTGGAGACATGCGTGAATGGGCGTATATTCGTTGAAGGTTGTGCGGCAGGGCTGGTAACTCGGCACTTAAAAATCAACTACCAATCATTAGCAGACCGAGCTCCGCTGTGACGACCCCTAACCGGGAAAAGCCGAAAGACACAACAACAACTGGGGCACCTGAATTTATTAGCACTGTGTGTTCTGGTTTCAGGATAATAGATACCTCTGATCCTTTGTTGACTGACTTTCTATAAGTTGTATAGATGCACCTACATTCATCTTTTATTGTCAAGTTTTAGTTGACTTTCTTGTGAAACTTTTATATATATATATATATATATATATATATATGTGTGTGTGTGTGTGTGTGTGGTGTTAAAATGCCTTTCTGTGTTTGAAACCAGGTTATATATTTTATACTCACCATTTCTTCTCCATTTATACATACTTGAAAAATGATTTAATTTCTTATAGATTATATATATTTTCTTTTTTACAGAACACTTAGCTTTGTTTGGAGGAGGCTGTTTTACAGAACACTTAGCTTTGTTTGGAGGAGGCTATTCACAATATCTAACTTGTTACTTTTATCTGAAGTTTGCTACATTGACTTTGACTTTGTTTCGAATTTGCTCACTTAGTTTTGATCAACTTTTCTGCCCCGGAAACATCTTTGTTACAGTTACAGTTCACTGAATTGTAACTTTTGGACTTGTTAGGTTATGTGTTTCTTGCCTTTCCATCAGACATTTCCAGTGCTCTGGCATACTCACCGAGATCTTATAATGATAAATCAGTCACTAGGATTATTGCTGTCCCAACATTGCCAGAACTGCAGTTTTCTGAATAATTTTTAACTATTTATTTATTCTGTTTTTATATGGAAAATCAGTTTTTACAGGTATTTTTAATTTTTAGATAGTGCATGTTTTGTTTTGTACTTCCATGCTGCATCTTAAATGAAAAAAGTCACATTTCACATTGTTCTTAGATTAAAATACTTCTCTTACAAATCGTAAATGTGCCTTTTATATGACACGTGCATTGAGTTCTAATACTACTTGATTTAAGTTCACTATTTCTGGCTTCATACCTTTGGAAAAACAAAAATGACTTTAGAATAATAAAATTAAGCTTTCACATGTCTTACTCTTTTAACATAGTTTATTTTATGTTCATTTTCAGTTTTCTGCTGTCATATCTGTTTGAATCAGCTGTGTTCACTTTGACAGACTGTACTTGCTTCCAAAACATGACACGGAAATATACATACCATAGTAGGTTCACAAGTTTAACAGGCAGGCTTTTTGTACAGAACAAATAATAATCTCAAGGCTATATTTCATCAGAAGGAGTATTATTTAAGTGATACAATTCAGCACAGAACTACTTGATTGATAACTTCAAGAGAAAATGACTGTAAGTAGATTCATAATCGTCCACATTGTTGCACATAGGAGTGCACATCATATATGTGTGTATCTTGCTATAACTAGCGGCTTTGTACACAATTAAATTATCAACCTTCCACCCACTGAGTGCTGGAATAGGCTTAGATTCCCCCTTGACCCTGAAATGGATTAGATAGGTAGTCTGAGAGTGAATGAATGGTAATGAGTACTATGTAGCTTTCAAAATATCTTTCATAGACTATTTGTAGAATATTTTCATTTTCTGGAATAAGTAGTAAGAAGTTATATGTATACAATACTGTGTGTGTGTGTGTGTGTGTGTGTGTGTGTGTGTGTGTGTGTGTGTGTGTGTGTGTGTGTGTATATATATATATATATATATATATATATATATATATATATATATATATATATATAGATAGGTCCCCTCCAGTAGATCGAACTTTTAAATGTTCGAAGACGATAAGGCCGAGACCATAACATCGAACATTTAAAAGTCCAAACAGACTGAATGGAGATCTGTGTACAGTGTGGAGCAGGAAGATTTCCCTTTTCCACAATGTAGTGTGATCTCGGAGTTGGTATATTTAAGTAAGGGGGGTGTGGGGAGTGCAAGGGTACGTAGCCCCCCTGCTACAGCAGTTTAATTTAGTTTTTTCTTTTTTTACTTCAGTGTTCGAACTATTACAATTTCGAACATAATGGTCTCTGCCATATTTGGTTCGAACTTGCAATATGTTTGATCTACTGAAGTATGTATATATATATATATATATATATATATATATATATATATACATACATACATACATATATGCAAAAATGACTTTGTAACTTACAAAAAATAAAAAAGAGAAATGACACTGAGGCGAAACTGTTAAGCACTTTCATTCTGTAACGTTGTCTGAACTTCATCAGAACTAATACTGTAAAGTAAAACTGTGTAATAAGTAATATAACAAGTGCACACTGTTTAAAAATGGTTGACATTTACAGTATTAGTTCTGATAACGTTACAGAATGAAAGTGCTTTGCAACAGTTTCGCTTCAGTGTTGTTTCTCTTTTTTATTTTTTGAAAGTTACAAAGTCATTTTTGCATATAAGATCTTTTCTTCGAATTTAATATTCTGTTTTTTATACTCACACACACACACACACACACACACACACACACACACACACACACACACACACATATGTATGCATGTACCTATATATGTATGTATAGTATATAAATATATATATTTATATGTGTGTATGTATGTATATATATATTTGGATCAATGATGTAATACTGAAATACAGATATATCAAATGCATATAGTTTATTTGTATTTTGAAAGCACAAACCAGTGGGGAAAAAAGGGCAAAAACAAAAATGATCAGAGAAGGAAACAAAATGTCTCAAGCTCTGATCTCTAAGACTTAAACCCTAGCACTGCATTCAGCCCAAAGTTGTGTGAATAGTGGTGGTGTTATGGAAAGGGATTTTGTAAGGTATTGGGTTAGGGGCAGGAGCAGAGTTAACAGTAGCACACATTAGTAAAGTGGTACAAGTAGGCCTGAATTAAGGGTCTAATGGGCCTGGAGCTGTCAGTGTAAATGGTCCCATTCCATACTGTGTTATATACAAGAAGTCATGTTGTGGGATTAAGGGTCTCGTGGGCCTGGTGCTGCCACTGTAAATGGTCCCATTCCGTACTGTGTTATATACAAGAAGTTATGTTGTGGGATTAAGAGTCTCGTGGGCCTGGAACTGTTGGCTTAAATGGTCCTATTCCATACTGTGTTATATACAAGAAGTCATGTTGTGGGATTAAGGGTCTCGTGGGCCTGGAACTGTCAGTGTAAATGGTCCCATTCCATACTGAGTTATATACAAGAAGTCATGTGGGATTAAGGGTCTCGTGGGCCTGGAACTGTCAGTGTAAATGGTCCCATTCCATACTGAGTTATATACAAGAAGTCATGTTGTGGGATTAAGGGTCTCGTGGGCCTGGAACTGTCAGTGTAAATGGTCCCATTCCATACTGTGTTATATACAAGAAGTCATGTTGTGGGATTAAGGGTCTCATGGGCCTGGAGCTGTCAGTGTAAATGGTCCCATTCCATACTGTGTTATATACAAGAAGTCATGTTGTGGGATTAAGGGTCTCGTGGGCCTGGAACTGTCAGTGTAAATGGTCCCATTCCATACTGTGTTATATACAAGAAGTCATGTTGTGGGATTAATGGTCTCGTTTGCCTGGAACTGTCAGTGTAAATGGTCCCATTCCATACTGTGTTATATACAAGAAGTCATGTTGTGCGAGCATGTGGAGCAAAGTAATAACCATATCCATATTAAAGGCACAGCTGCACTGTATTCTTCCTTCTATCTTTAGTTATCTATTTATTTATTGTTTTTATTGACTGGGTAAGTCCAGTGGGGTGGTAATCCCCTTTCACATATCTATATAGATAGAATAATGAAACAGGTGATCATGCAGTAATGAAAACAAAAATAATAATGGTCTGACCACACAGTAGTGAGAAAGCAAACATCGACAAGACGTATTAACAGCATAAACATTGACAAGACGTATTAACAGCATAAACATCGACAAGACGTATTAACAGCATAAACATTGACAAGACATATTAACAGCATAAACATTGACAAGACGTATTAACAGCATAAACATCGACAAGACGTATTAACAGCATAAACATCGACAAGACGTATTAACAGCATAAACATCGACAAGACGTATTAACAGCATAAACATTGACAAGACGTATTAACAGCATAAACATCGACAAGACGTATTAACAGCATAAACATTGACAAGACTCGTATTAACAGCATGCAGACATATTACAATCATGATACAGACAATACAGTGATGTTAGACATCATTCAAGCAGTCGAATAAATCTTTGGTTAGTCAGTTCCGCCAAGCACCTGAAGTTACCCCTGCTTGTTCTTCCCGTTCACTTACACTACCCCTGCACCCCATGTTTTCCTTTTACACTGTGTGCGTAAAGTCAGCTTCACTCTCAAGGTGAATTTCTTGGCATCCACATCTCAAACATATAATAACTTGATTACGATTGGAGACCCGATCAAAACCCTCTATGACTAATATTAGATCAGCAAAACAAGTGTTAAAGGAACGCCTTTTACTGAGACTCACTCATACCACGTTTCACCTGTTTACCTCAAAGGCTGTTGCTGGCCTTCTATATATACAAATTTTGCATGTAAAAACATTTTGTATAGCTCTTCTCCTTCTCAGAGCTCAGTGGAGTATTTCCTCTTGACTAGAGCATGTTTTAGTAAAAATCCTGCAACATACAACTTCATAAAGTTGTCTGACCATATGATCATGTGTTTCCTGCATCTTTGTATAGGTAACACAACACACTAACCTCATGTGTCTTGTGACACACAAGGATTACTCCCATATCTGTGGCATGGCTCAGTTTAAAACTCACCAAAATATTCTTCATATGTAGACATGATTAAGTTCATAGGTAGTTTTAGACATGCAGTCCACAAGATCATTAAAGAGCGTAGCCCAAATTTTCCAAAAGCAGTGTCTGGTTACTCAAGGTCACTAAGCAGGCAAATGATGACTGAGGGAGTCAATTCCTGGACCACAGGAAGCAGCTTATTAACAGGTCATAGCCTTAGTCCTCTGTGCTGACTGCCAGATAAAAACACAGAGGACAAGAAACATTAAGCTGTGCTTTGTTCTTGCAGTATTCACATGCATTGTGTGTTTCTGGACACATGGGCTATTTTTGAAAACAAATAGTAGTATAACCAGGAGTAAGTCATGTTCACTTTTAAATTAAATGCAAAGCAATCAAGCTTACAGGTATCCCTTTGTAAGTCAGTAAATCATACCTGTATTTTCCAGGGTCACTTTTGCTGTCAGCCTATTGGCTCCAGAGTCGGAGAATAAGTCAAAAGTTAATGGAGGTAAAATGGCCTAAAACATAAGGACAGATTTTTAAATATTGCTCTTAATAGTTAGAAAGTTGCTAGAATAACAGTCTTTGCATTCACTTGCATTTTCTGAAAAAAAATATGAAGTCAGAAACTTAAATTTCATTATTTAATGACTGCAGTTCTCAGCAGTTTGCCAGAAAACCACAAAATCTGAAATTGTTGTTTTCATTTGATCTTCAGCCTGAGGGTCCAGATAGGGAATACAGATCCGACTCGGCCACATTTTCCAGCATCGGATCCAAGCTCCTCCCCTACCCATAATATCCCTGTCTTTCTCCTCCCCTCAGATCTTGTTTGCTGCACGTTCAGACAGCAGCGTGATTCGTTCACTCCAAGTTTCCTTAGTGGTGAGTGAAAGTTTTTTGGCTTCTTTCTCTCTCTCTTTCATTTTCCTTTATCTCACCTCTTTACCCTACCTGTGTCCTTTTGCGCTCAGGCAATGGTTCTCTTAAAAAAAAATAATAAACCCCATTGCTCTCACTTTCCTGCTTTTCCTGTCTGTGAGTGTGTATGTGTTTGAGTCCGTTCCTACTGCCATGTCTGATGCCATGGCTGAAACCTCTAAGCTGGGCATTAGGAAATGTGCTGATTGTGGCCGTAAGCTACACCCTTCTGATAGTCACACTCTGTGTGTTGTATGTCTGGGCATTCATCACCTAGACACCTTCAGTTCAGTCTGCAGGGGCGCATTGATCGACAGGAGGAACAAACTTATTCTCAAAGGCTTTCTTCCCCCTCTTTCTTCTGAGGCCTCTGCTTCATCTTCCACCTCCTGTGGGACTCAATCTCCCACCAAGAAGGCCAGGGACCAAGCAAAACACCGCCATAAGGAGCGAGATAGACCTAGAAAGCAGCCCCCCCGACCACACTTCTTCTTTGTCTGAGCCCCTGGCCAAATCCCGGCCGGATCCCAGCCCAGGTTCCCCTCGACTCCAGTAGCCTCGCTTCTTGCCAGAGCCAGAAGTCTCTTGAGCACAATCCCCCTACTCGGCCTCTCCCCGGCACCACTCCATGCCCATGTCTGTGGCTTCCTCCATCTGGTCCACCTGTAGTCTTTCTGAAGCTGAGGTGGACAGGATGATGCAAAGATTTATCCAGACCCAGATCCAGATAAGAGTCTTGCGTGCCGGGAGCATGCAGTCTACCTTTCTTCCTTCTCTGATCTGATCCCCTGTTTGGGAGTCTTCGGGTCCAAGGTTTCCTGGGGTCGGCGCCGGTGGTTTCAGGTACCTCAACGCCATTCATTGCCCTGAGTGGCTCAGCTCCAACCTTTTCTGAGTTGTCCAACTCTCGGAGCCATATTCTCAGCGCCAGATCAGAGGGGATGGCGTCAGCTTCGAGGTTTTCAGAGTCAGCACTACAACTTGGAGTCTCAGTGCCTGGAGTCTCAGATCCGGCTCCCCGTCGATGCAGACGATGACTGATCTGGTGCTACTCCCCTCAGCTTCGGGGATTCGTTCACCCTCTGCTTTTGATGTGGTGAAGAGGGTCCTCTTGGCTTCCTCGAGACCCCTGACGTTATATTCCTCAGAGTACATCCTAGCTCCCTCCCTCTCTTTCTGGTCCAGAATCTTCCATCCTACCCCTCAGGGACAGCCTGTTGCCACTGCACCCCAGGGAATCCCGCCTGGGAGCTGCCCGAGGTTTCCAAGTCCTCCCCAGAGAGCCCCCCCCCTGAAGAGGTCCCTCGGAAACATATGTGCAAAAGGAGGCAAGGAGGCACTTGGACTCCCTACCAGAGTCTCTCACAGAAGACTCTGACTTGGACGAAGGGGATGGTTCCCCCCGGTCACCCCTAGATGATGTCTGTCCTAATGGAAATACTGTGCCACCGTGGGGGTGGTTTGTCCAAAAACCCAACCCAGATGAGTTCTGGTTGGTTTTTCCAACATAAAAAGAGGGACATTCTTTGCAAGTAGCTAGGTAAACAACATTTTGGTGACGCACATAGCCTTGCAATTAAAAGTAAAATCTCTATTCATTCCTGGACAGCTGAATATGTTACTACTATCAATGTATCTGCAAGCAAAGCAGTTGTCACGTTGAAAAGTTCCTTTTCTTCCTGCTATGGTGGGTCTCTGAAAACCATCTTTCATACATAGGAGACGGTTAATATTTTTCTTGTTTTTATAGCTGTAGTGTGGTTTATCTCCCACTATAGAACGTAATTTGGAGTCTTGGTGTAAGAATCGGCCAAAACTTATCAATAATTTCTTTGATCTGTCTGTTGTCTGTACTATAGGTGATGCATAGCCTCATAGGAGATGGATCATGTTTCTTCTTCTCATGAGATATGATTTTCTGTCTATTCCTTGTGTGAGGTTGATGGAAAAACCAACCAGAACTTTAGAAAAAGAATTCTACAACATGTAGGAGATATCAGAAGAGGAGATGTTCATAATGCCTTGGCGGTACATGTGTCAAGATTTCCCAGCCATAGCTTTCTTTTCAAAGTTATTGAAAGAATATCTGAAGATATTAAAAGAGGTGACATTGTTAATAAAGCAGAAACTTGTGAGACTAAATGGATAGTGAATCTACGAGCAGACTGAGCTCCAGGCCTTAATGCTATTATTCCGCTTAAACCCATGTTAAAAGCAAGGAGACCTACCATTGGCTGAATGGTAGGTGTGTCACAAAATCATGAAAATAAGTGGATGGAGCCAACTTCCAAGAAGGTGTTGTCTGTTAGTTTGAATCTTATTGGTCAAGACCTCAGTATAAGTAATGGTGTCCCTGTATAGTATGATCTGATGAAGGAATTTCCGAAAGCGCTTATCGTATGTTTATATGGGACGTTTTATCAATATTTGCACTTAAAAGAAAAACTTGTTACTTTACTACATTTTGCTGCTTAGCACTTTGGTTTAAGAACTGCTCATATTGCCGAGTGTCTCAAGCTTTCTTAAGCTTTGCATCTAAAGAAAACTTGTTGCTTTATTACATTCTGTTGCTTAGCACTGTGGTTCAAGAACTGTTCGTACTGCCGAGTGTCTCAAGCCTAAGAATTTTCCTAAATGCAATGATGTTCGCAGGGCTTTAAATTTGCGTACAGCAGAATAGGTACCATACACAGCGTTCTGTTTTATGAGCGAGTCTGGAAAATCGACAGAAACTGTAAGCTCATTTTACTTCAAAAAATTGGGTTCTGCGTTTTCATAAGCATCCAGGCATGTTTAAACGCATTCAAGGATCTTTATTGCAATAAGCGGCATTTGTTAAACCTGTCACAATACGATATCTGTGTTTGAATGCAACAGTGTTCTTACCAAGAAGAATTGGTTTGTTTGGTGGTTAACCAAGAATTTGGAATGCTTTTTTAAGCGGTTTTAATAATTTTAATAAATCACTTTAAATCTGAAATAGCTGTTGATTAGCAGTGTGATTTTCACTTTATTTGATTTTCTGCTCACTGCTACCTTATCAGTGAGTAGTACATCTTAGTAATATTACCTACACACTTAACTTGTAATGAAACAGATATTATCCCAGTTACTATAGTTCATTCAACAGAATCGGCACAGGCATACTTATTGCTTATTTGTCTAGTCGTAGGGGCATAGAGTCTTACGAACGCAATTTAGCTAACTATTAGCCTAATATTTTTTGCATTTCTAGTAGTTTACCAGGAAAACAAATAAGGATATTAAATGGCTAATTTATGCAGTCGCAAAGGTTATTGGCTTACTAGGAAGTCATACCCATCTCATTTCATATTGTGTTTATCACGGAATTAGAATACAGGATTATTTTAAGCCTAATTGTATTGTTGTAAGGAGCTCCTATACTCTAAGGTCTCAAGTGCATTTTCTACTGTGTTGGACTACTCTAAAAGATACAGAGGGATATTTGCTTGCAATACTGTACATGTCCTTAGTATTCCTGAAGTAGTGCTTTACTGGCTTTCTGAATGTCTATGCTGTACTGCTATTAACTGCTGTTTTTTCCTGCATTTTCTTTTGTATATAACCTAAATGCTGCTGTGTTCTATCTAATTATGTAAATAAGTCACCTATACAGTGGATGTTAGTGCTAGTTAACCAGTATTTACCTACCTGCAATTATTTATCTCAACCCTCAGTGTTTTTACCTTTCTCTCTTTCCTGAAGCATTGCTCTATACTAATCCCCCTCCTCTTTGTTTTCATAGCCCTAGAGGACCTTCCCCTGCGGTATTCTTTTGGCCACAGTAACAACAGTGGGTTGTGTACCCTAACTGTTACCCTGCACCTCTGACCGTCGGTCTAGGAACCAACAAAAAGCTTAAATAATACCTCAGAACCCTAGAGGACCTTCCCCTGTGGTATTCTTCTGGCCACAGTAACAGTGTGTTGTGTACCCTGTTACCCTGCACCTCTGATTATCAGTCTAGTAACCAACAAAAAGCTTAAATAATACCTCAGAAGTATGTGTCCCTGTAAAATCTGCTATATGATGGCTAATGTTAGAATGAATAATATAACAGACAATTACAGTGTTTTCCTGCTAGTTGCCACAAAAAAGCAGACACAACAGCCCCTGATCTTTCTCTATAGCTACCCTCATCCTGCATACCGTTTCTGTGCTATTTTACCAACCCTAACTTATCTCCTCCTCTGACCTTTATGTCCAAACCCTCTCTCACTAGTATTTCTGCCCTGTCTTACTGACTATAGTCTCTTACTTACTGTCTTGTATTATTACTGTCTTAATTCTGCTTTGTCCTGCTACTTGCTGCTATTATTTCTTCTCTCTCTGCCTAGTCCATCTCAGCCTTTCAACTCTGACTTTCCCTAAGCGTAGCTGTCTGTGTAAATTGTGCCCAGAGTGGTCCTCAAACGTCTCTGCTCTTATTTGTATGCTAACCTATATACTTGACTTCAAACCTGCCCTTTACTCTTCTGATTGTTTCCAGGCAGACCTGCCTTCAGCTCTCTACAACCCAGACAGTACACCTGTATTGAAAAACATTATCACCCCCTACAGTAACCTAAAGGCTCTTCGCTCTTCCAACAAAGTACTAGTGCAGGCTGTTAGAACCAACAATTCAGCAGGTGCATCACTATTCTCCAACTCTATCGGAATAAACTGGAACCTTCTTCCTGCGGAACTTACCAATGACCCCTCCTTATCCCAATTCAAAACATCTCTTAAGAAATACCTGAAAATGCATTGGTTTTGTCCCTGTACAATTTTATTTATTTATTTTATTTTACATTTGTTAACCGGGCTAGTCCAGCTGGATACATGTCCATTTTCAGTGGAGGCCCGAGGAGAAAAGCTCCGCTACAGTACTAAATAAACATATTAAAAAAGACTAGTATATTTTTAAAATATTTAGAATTAAGCTAAAGTAAAATGAAACATAAAAATGACCAAGGTATGATAGAGGAAACATACAAAATTGAAACTACTGCAGTTAAGTATGGCATAAAGCTACATTTCTAGCATGGACATAGATTAAGTTAATGTTACATACACAGTTGCAATATAAGGAAGGTTAAAGAATAAGTTCATTTTGTGAGTGAAAAAGAGCAGTCAAGCTAGGAAAGGAGGTTAATATGCTAGAGAGAGGGAGTAAGAAAAACTGGGTTTAGAGGGAAAAGATAGTGTGGGACTAAAGGAAAGGAAAAGAAAGGAAAAGAAAAGAAAAAGAAAAGAACCCTGACTAACCCCCAAACAAACAGAATCTGTAAATGTGAACCTCATTACAAGATTATATCTGTGAGCCACTAACCGCTTACAATTTTGTAAATCTCGCTCCTACGGAAAGAATGAGAAGTAAAAAAAAAATTCACTATTTTCTTTCTTATATACTAACTAGCAACCTATCGTGTGTGTATGTGACTTAAAATTGTACCGGTCTATATATATTGTTAAAATGTGTATGTGACTTAAAATTGTACCGGTCTATATATATTGTTAAAATGTGTATGTGACTTAAAATTGTACCAGTCTATATATATATTGTTAAAATGTGTATGGGACTTAAAATTGTACCGGTCTATATATATTGTTAAAATGTGTATGGGACTTAAAATTGTATCGGTCTATATATATTGTTAAAATGTGTATGTGAATTAAAATTGTACCGGTCTATATATATTGTTAAAATGTGTATGGGACTTAAAATTGTACCGGTCTATATATATTGTTAAAATGTGTATGGGACTTAAAATTGTACTGGTCTATATATATTATTAAAATGTGTATGTGACTTGAAATTGTTCCTGTCTATATATATATTTTTAAAAATTTCAATTTTTTTAATAATACACTGTAATAATTTTTACTGTAATTACACTAGTAATTAGTAATGTAGTAATGTACACCTGGAGCTTTTCTCCCGGGGCCTCCGCTGAAAATGGACCTGTATCCAGTCGGACTTTCCCGGTTAACAAATGTAAAATAAATAAGTAGCCATAAATCTCAGCAAGTCCCAATTGGATTCAGTGCAAGTTCTCGACTTCATTGGTACTCACTTCGATACCTATCAAAGCAAGGCGTTTTTAACTCTGGACACTCGCCAATCCCTCCGACATCATGTTTCTTACATTGTTCAAGCCCATTGTCCCTCTGTGTAGTTGGTTCTTTGGACATTGGAGTCCATGGTGGCCACAATAACCCTTATCACTACAGCTCATCCTCATATGAGGGTCCTCCAATGGACTGTGGCAGTTCAGTGGTCATTACTAGACCTGCCCTTATCTCATTTGGTTCGATTATCTCGGGCTTGCAAGGATTTGCTTCTCTGTTGGCTTCAATCCCCAGATATTCTTCTGGATCGTTCATTCATCCTTCCCACCCGGTGATCACGGTGACAACGGATGCCTCCCTGGTCGGGTGGGAGGACATTGCATGGTAAGGACAATCCAAGGCATGTGGTCTTCCCTGGAGACCCATATGCATATCAGTGTCCTGGAGATGAGGGCAGTGCTGTTGGCATTGCAAGCTCTTCATGCCCATCTTCCCCAAGGGACAGTTGCCATTCAGATAGACAATATGTCTATAGTCTGGCTCATCAACAAAGCAGAGGGGGACCAAGTCTTACCCCCTTTGTCGCGAAGCCATGAGATTGTGGGAGTGGACAGTTTCCTCCGTCTGTTTTCTGGTGGCAGTGCACATTCTGTGGAGGTCCAACATACTGGCGGACAGGCTCAGCAGATCTATTCTGATGCCTTACGAGTGGTCTCTGAATCCTTCAGTAGCAGATCAGATCTTTCTAAAGTGGGGTCAGCCTTGCTGCGATCTCTTTGTCCCCCAGAGATGCTCTAGTTCATGCTTGGCCCTCCAGTCTACTTTATGCTTATCCTCCACTCTCTCTAATTCCGAATTTCATTCAGAAAGCTCAATGGCTGGAGAGCTTAGTGATCCTCATTGCCCCCTTCTGGCCTCGCCAAGTGTGGTTACTCTCTCTGTGGTCTCATGCATTGTGTCCTCCTTGGACATTAGATCTGGTTCTGGGTCTGATCACGCATTCCCTCCAGGATCCTGCACCCAGATTTAGTCAGCTAGAAGCTCATGGCTTGGCTGCTCCAGTTCCAGTGATAGTTAGAATTCCCAGGCTATCTTCTCCTGTTAAGAAGATTTTGGTAGCGGCTCACAAGTCTTCCACCAGGAAGGTCTGTTCCAGTAATTGGAAACATTTCTATATTTGGGCTTATCAGCATGATCTGGACCTTTTTATTGCTCCAGTCCCCGCCATTTTGGAGTTTTTGGTGGATATTTTTAATAATGGCACTAGTTTTTTTATGGTAAAGGTACAGTTGGCAGTGATCTGCTGTTTTCACATATTAGAGAATTCAACTTCTTTGGCTTCTTCCAACCTTTGTAAAGGCTTTTTGAAAGGTGCCTTTTTACTCAGGCCTCCAGTCAAGGACCCAATGCCTCCTTGGGATCTTACCTTAGTACTACAAGCTTTGGCCCCCTCCTTTTGAACTGGCAGCTACAGTTGACTTGCAATTCCTGTCTTGGAAGACGGCTCTTCTGGTCGCCATCATTTCAGCCAGGAGAGTATCAGAGATCCAGGCCCTATCTCTCAAGCTGCCTCATATAGTGTTTCATAAAGACAGGGTTTCCTTAAGGAAGAAACCTTTCATTCCTTCTGAAAGTGGCATCAGAGTCTAACATTAACCAGGTCATTAAACTCCCTGTTTTCTTGCCGAACTTCCAGAACAAGGGAGAGTATAAATTGTATTTGCTTGATGTTCATGGGCAACTCACCTCTGTTTGCATAGAACAAAATCCTTTTGCAAGTCTTATCAGATTTGTGTTTCCTTTTCTAAGCCTTTCTTAGGAAAATCCATTTCAAAAGTAGCTATTGCTCATTGGATCTCTCAGTGCATACCATTGGCCTATCGAGCCAAAGGACTGTCTCTACCAGGTCATGTCAGGGAGCATTCTACCAGGTCTGTAACCTTTTGGTCTAGGGTTTCCTTAGATGATTTTTGCTCTGCAGCTACTTGGGTCTCATCACATACATTTATCTCTCATCACAAATTGGTTCTTCTTTCTAGAGGCAGGGCATCTTTTGGCTTAGCTGTGCTCTGGAAGGAACATTCTTCCATGAAGACTTCCTAGGGTTATTTGGGAAATAGGGACTCTGTCCCTCAGGTTGAAGATCAAATGAAAACAACAATTTCAGATAAAAAAAAAAAATGATGCACTCACCATAACTTTCCATTTGAATTGTTGCTTTTCATTTGTCTTCAGCTGCCCATCCCTCCTTCCCCCTGCTTTATGTGGGCTGTGAAGTGGCCCAGATGGAAGAGGCATAGCCCCTACTCTGGGGAACCGTTGTCTTCCTTATTAGGTTGATGGGTGCTAATGCCACAATGTTAGACATATGGTTAGATGGGGGTGCTACTGTCTGCAGTAACTCGATCTGAGGGGAGGAGGGAGACAGGTTATTATCGGTAGGGGAGGAGCTTGGTTCCGATGCCGGAAGATGCGGCCGAGTCGGATCCGTACTGGATCCGTATTCCCTATCTGGACCCTCAGGTTAAAGACAAATGAAAAGCAACAATTCAGCTGAAGTGTTATGTTGAGTACATAACTTTTTTTTTTACAAGGAGCAAAGTGAAAATATTAGGGGAAAATGACAAAATCATGGACATTATGTGAAATCATGAGCAACTGAGAGGTATGCAGCATACAAACACCCACACGCCAAAATGTTACAGCCTTTAGCCAGGTTATGTTTAATTAATCAGATAAATGTACTGAGATATTTCACGTTAGTAATGTAACAGCAGTGTATATTTGTAAAACCCATAATCGTACTGCTATTGTGACTTCAGGTTTAAAATGCATATGTATTTCTGCAAAAAAATTGAGATGTTTTTCTTTTAAAATTTGAGACATAAATAGTGCATTATTTTTAAAACTCAAGATAACAACTGCTCCTCTGCCCCTAAATTAAGAGGAACATATTTTGTAAGAAACTGCTATAGTATATTTGCACAAAAATGCATTAGAGGTCAAACCATTTTGGAGAATTAAGCTTATATAAATTATCTAAAAATAGCATAAAACAGAAGATTGGGGTACTGATTTACAGTGCATGTGACATTATTAACTGCTGATGACTGTCATTTTATACAAAGGAAACATTCCACCATGCACACATATGATTAGGGCTGGCTGTTGAATGGAAGTACTGCAGAGGAGCTTGTCTTTCCAGACTAGCACCATGTTTTAGTGCTAGAGCTGAATGGAAATCATTATTTATATGTGTCTGTATATATATATATATATATATATATATATATATATATGTGTGTGTATATATATATATATATATATATATATATATATATATATATATATATATAGAGAGAGAGAGAGAGAGATGGGGGGGGGGAGCGAGTGAGAGGGCCCTTATTTGCTAAGTCTGCATGTTCTCCCTGTGTTTGTGTGGGTTTCCTCCAAATGCTATAGTTTACTCTCACATTTCAAAGATATGCATTAGGTGGATAGTGAGTGTGTGGTGTAAAAAATGCTGTGGCAGGGCTAGCTACCCAGAGGTATAAACCTTGGCTGTAGATGAATGTCACTGTTAAAGTGACACCCCAAACCCCATGTGCAAAAATAGGAAAAAAGGATTATGGATGGATACACACACACACACACACACACACACACACACACACACACACACACATTTGTCGCCTCGTTTTTACCAGTAAAGCTGCTTGTCCAACCACCCTTTCAGTCTGTTGAAGGTTCTTACACAGTGTGATAATGATGATCCCCTTTTGCTTCTTTGGCATTAGTTAGGATTTCCCCATAAAAATAAAGTATTGCCCCACACCATACTCAGTTCTGGCAAAAATGTTAAACTTAAGGGAACAACAAAGTGATGCATTAACTAGTAACTGGCACCAAATACAAAGTGTTACAGTTGCTAAATGAAACTTTGCAACCAAATGATAACTGTACTCATAGGAGAGCTTTAATAAATAAAACACTATGTATTCAGTGTTCTTATATGATTAATAAAATATAAAAATATATATAATGTTCCAGAATGAGAAGGTATGATTGAGATAAATTGACTGTACAGCTCGTATCTGTGAATTTTCAAACTTTTCTTTATACTCACAGCTTTTCACCACCAGTCAGTCACATTCGCACCATACCACAAGGACATCATGATTGGCACCGCCAAACTTATTATTTGCAACTCATTCTAACTCACAAAAAACAAAAATACCAACTGTCTGAAAGCACAGACTGTATTTTTTTTTTAATTTTGCAACACTGAAAGGATAAACTTGTCTCAAGTCATCTCGCATGTTTGCTCTGTTCTCCTTGTCCTTAAATAATTTGCCCAGTGATCATTTACCCACTAACTTCATCAGCTTACTCTTTCGCAATATATCCATATGAATGAGTGATTTTTATGATCCCTAGCACAAAAGACATTCTCGAAGTGTAGTCCACTCCATTGACTGTTGCCATTAAAACTTAAGAGCTTAAACTACAACTCCCATAATTCATTATATGTAAAATGGCACATTTTACCCCCCCCCCCCAAAAAAAAAAGAATGAAAAAGGAATCTGATGAACCACACAACTGAGGAATGGGGTGAGCAGCCCATGGTAGACTGGGAACTAGGCTTATTAGCAGCAGGCTTTTTCATCTTCTTCATCATCAATATGTGTGTATATGAAGAAGGTGAACAGCACTGGCCCTGTTTTAGGTGATGGACTGTTTTTTGTTCAGAAAAAAAAAAGAATAAAAATGAGTTGGAATGGCTCTATTTCAGGTGGTATGCTTGGAGCTGCAGCTCTGTCAGCACCTGCCTTAATCCAGCCCTAGCTGGAGATGGAGCTTTACGTTCTGCGCTGCCTTACTGGTATATCCTAACTCTGCCCCTGCCCAGCAGTGTCCCTGCACCACCTTACTTATGTGTGCTTATTCTGACCCAACATGTTACTTTAAAAAACAACCCCGCCCATAACAATACCATTACACAGTCTTGGATACACACCAGAAACATACTTGCAAGCACTACACTAGCTCTTTACCTTCACCGAACACTTCATCTTGCCAGTAACATGATCGCACACAGATTCACCTTCCACACACATGCAACACACAGTCTGTCACCTACCTTAGCTGTAACCCTAACTGATAAACACTCATGCATACATACACTTCCCATGATGCTAAACCCAACAGTTATATGCTTGCCCTCCCCAGCTGTACTTCCTTTTTTCAAGGTAGCACAAGACACATTCAGTCATAGACTTGATCAAACATGCACACACTACACTTCATACTTATATCTATAAGTGTGTGTGTGTGTGTGTGTGTGTGTGTGTGTGTGTGTGTGTGTGTGTGTGTGTGTGTGTGTGTGTGTGTGTGTGTGTGTGTGTGTGTGTGTGTGTGTGTGTGTGTGTGTGTGTGTGTATATGAGTCAGTGTAAGGAGGTATTATTTTATTTTATTTATAAATACATTTATATATATATATATGTATATGTGTGTGTGTGTGTGTGTGTGTATATATATATATATATATAAATATATATATATATATATATAGCTCTATGTTGGTTGATCAAAATTCATATCGGCAAGATCATATGATCGAATTTCTGAAAATTCAAACATTAGAAAAAAAAACAATCTGTCTTTTTTTACAGTCCCCCCCCCTGCAACCCCCACACCCCCTGCTAATTAAATATACCAACTCCGAGATTACACTACATTGAGGAAAATGGTAATTTTCCTGAACCTCACTGTACAGCGATCTCCATACAAAAGCTTTGGGTTTTCAAAAATTCAGTCATATTGTCTCGCCGATATGAATTTCGAGTTTCTGAAAACTTGATCAACTGATAGGGAATGAGGGATGATCCATATGTATATATGTGTGATTTCATTCATCCAGTCTGTCAATGAAGTCCGTTTTTGTGGATGTCGTTTTGATGATGCTGTCTTTGACGATGTCAGTTTTCGATATTATCAGGCAGACCTGATTAAATATATTTATGATGCTGTGGATGCAGTCTGTATGTTAGCCACCACAGATTCAGTTATTAGGCAAAATGCCTGAGTTACAGTAAAAGCATTACCTGAGGATGTTGGAAAAGAACTCCATACCCCTTTAGACAGAGACTGTCTTTGGCAGTCCATCCCAAGACATGTTTGAAAAACTGGAGTAAATGGGTAAGGTCATTCTAATAATGAAACAACTTTTTCACCCACTGATTCCTTAGTACAGTTTGAACTATCCTACACATAGTAACCCCTTTTTCAGGAGCTGACCAAGTCCTAGCAGACAACAGCTAAGAAGTCATTGAGAGGGAGATTTGAATGGAGAAAAGACAAAACAGGGAGTCCATGTAGGAAGTGCATTCACTACAGTGACTCAGAACTCTTCCTTTGTGTTTCCTTTCATCCCCCAAAGCACGACAGCCTAGGCAGCAGATTAAGCCACTTCCATGATACCTGGACAAAGCTAGCCATTAACACCTAAGCTATGAACATTGCTAGAAAGGCAGGAAGCTAGAATTCAAAGCCAAATCTCCCTTTATACAAAGGTGGTACTGGATGAGTAACTGCACCTTGTCCTGCCTGTGGTTCAACATTTCCTAGACCTGGGAGAAATAGAGGATGTGCTAAACCGGGAAGTAGACTTAGTTTTTTGCTCCCATCTTTTCCTAGTTCAATAGAATGATGGTCCCTGAATGATGATTTTGACCTATCAGAGTCCATCATCATTATATGGGTATTCTGACCGAATATGCTCGCCCTACAGTTGCCACTTCTGCTAATCCTCATATGGGCCTTTCTGATCATGTTGGGCCTAAATGATGCTTACTTGCATGTCCCCATTCAGCAAGACTACAGAAAATTCATGAGGATCAGAGCTGATCTCTGGCATTACCAGTTTCCTTCCATGCCCCTTAGGTTCTCTGTTATGCTTGAGTTTTTGTAAAGTATCTGGCTGTGATAGTGATGGTCTTAAGGTTTAAAGGTGTCCACATATGCCTGTATGTGGCTCTGTCCACAGTTTTTCTCCACACTACAGGCTGGACTTACAGTCCAGAAATAGGGAAACATTCAAGATGGCACTCCTTCAGGATTTCTTGTGACAGGATGCCTGGGGAGTCTTATGGGAATCTGTTTCCCACATGTAATAAATACTACTGGAACTGTGAATTTTATGAACACGTTTTAATTTTGTGAGAGCTCACCATAACAGGGCGGCCATGGTGGTGCAGCGGTTAGCGTTGCCACCTCACAGTAAGAGGTTCTCTGATTTGATCCTCGGCTGGGGTGCCTTTTGTGCAGAGTCTGCATGTCCTCCCTATAGTCACGTGGGTTTCCTCCCACATCCCAAAGACATGCTGTAGGTGGATTGGACACTCTAAATTGGCCCTAGGCGTGAGTGCCTGCATGTGTGTGCCTTCTGTAGAAGGTTGGGCACCAGGCTGGCAACTCGACACCATAAAACTCCACTGCCAATCATAAGCAGACAGGTGATCTGCTGTGGCGACCCCTAACTGGGAAAAGCCAAAAGAAGAAGAGCTCACCATAACAGTAGGTGTTCAGATAAGTTCCTGTTACAGTACTAGATGCCCCCCAACACACGCACACGTGCATGCACACAATGTCCACTCTTCAGGATTTCCAGTTCAGAAGTTTGTTTGTGTCTTTCAGCTTTTCCCGGTTAGGAGTCGCCACAGTGGAACTCCAGTCCACTGATGATTGGTATTTGATTTCTACGTGCCGAGTTACCAGCCCTGACGGACAACCTTCAACGAAGGTACGCCCATTCACGCATATCTCCACGCAGAAGACGCTCTAGCTGAGAATCGAACCAGACAGCATCTTACTGTGAGGCGACAATGCTACCGCAGCACCACCACCGCGGGAGGATTTCCAATTCAGAAGAACAGCTTACTAAATACTTATAAACCTAGTAAAGCCCAAGAATTTAGAATTACCCTTATGGCACCCCACAAATAAGTGCTACTCTTCAGGATTTCCAATTCAGAAGAGTAGCACTTATTTGTGAGGTGCCATAAGGGTAATTCTAAGTTCTTGGGCGTTACTAGGTTTATAAGTATTTAGTAAGCTGTTGATCCATGAGGATCTTTAGAAGCCTAGCCATACAATCCCATGAAGGTTTTAGTCCTCATATTTTGTGTACATGTAAACCAGAAATGAACAGAACATTTGCATTTTGCCCCTATCCATGAGGGTCATAGGTGCTAAGTGAATTTATGGCCACCCATACATTCATTAAGTTCATCAGTACTTACTAGACTAATTACCTGTGCAACTCAAGCTTTTAATTACAAAAAAGAAGTTTATTTATAACTTGTGCAATGCCTCATCTGCTGCCAGTGGCTCCTCCATACATGGGACTTGGCATCTGTGAGTTTTGCCAACAAAAAGGAGAAGGTAGCACTGTCAGTATCTGCTTTTATCTGGGGTATAGGCAGGCATCCCCTCTTTTGAGAGACGTCAAGCTTGCATTCTTCCTTAATCAGAGCTCTGAAAGTCACCCTTCAGATGATTCCCGTAAGGTATGCAGCGCTGACCCTACTCACCGATGATTCCCGTAGGTATGCAGCGCTGACCCTACTCACCGATGATTCCTGTAGGTATGCAGCGCTGACCCTACTCACCGATGATTCCCGTAGGTATGCAGAGCTGACCCTACTCACAGATGATTCCCGTAGGTATGCAGCGCTGACCCTACTCACCGATGATTCCCGTAGGTATGCAAAGCTGACCCTACTCACCGATGATTCTTGTAGGTATGCAGCGCTGACCCTACTCACCGATGATTCCCGTAGGTATGCAGCACTGACCCTACTCACTGATGATTCCCATAAGTATGCAGCACTGACCCTACTCACCGATGATTGCCATAGGTATGCAGCGCTGACCCTTCTTACCGATGTTTCCCGTAGGTATGCAGTACTGACTCTACTCACCGATGATTCCTGTAGGTATGCAGCGCTGACCCTACTCATGCATTTGCTTTTATGGTAAGTTCTGACACAAATGTACTTTCTCTTTACTCCACTGTGGCGTGAGCTCAAAGTTAGTGTATTTAGTATGCATGGATGTGGGCGTACACACCCAACATACTGACCGTACTAAGTGTAAGGTTGTGCTACTGCAGAATAAATGGAGTACTTGCTTTTGCTAAATAACCATGTATGTAATGTTTCTAAGCTGTGCCTGGGCCATTGTTAGTAAATTTCCTCTCGTGAAGTGCTCCTGCACCCATGAAATTGTAGACTTGTATCCCACTGCAGCTTTTAGACTTGTATCCCACTGCAGCTCTCTTCTACTTAGAATGTTTTTCATTACCCCTTAGCTTCATTGTGTACATGACCTGTGCCTTCCAGGGCAGCTGGGGACATTATACAAGGACATCAGAGTTGGAAACTTGCCTAGCTTGTTAAAACGTTATGTCCCTTCACATACCTTGAAGTGACACAGATGGTTATTGATTCAGAGAAGTAAAGCAGAAAGAAAGATAGAAGCAGTATGCTTTCTGGTTTCCTTTGACTCAGCTGTCAGATTCTGGCTTTTGGAGCTTTTTGGCACTAGAAGAAAGCATTTCAGTGGCACAAAGCAGATTAAAAGGTGGTGTCAGTCATGCTGTAAAAAAATGACTTGGGTTAATACCCAAATCAGCCAACATAGTTATTAAGCGCAAAGCTCCTTGCTGCCCTAGACTGCAGAGATTTAAACTTCTGTTCTTATTTTGCTTGTTTTATACCACAGGCAGCCGGAGAGGTGAAGACATTGGAGGATTTTTACAAGATGTTGCAACATGAACCTGACCGAGCTGTCTATGGGTGAGTGGTTGGGAAATGCTAGTCTGAGCCATGATCTCTGAGTTTGTTGTAGGTGACATGACATAACTGGAACATTGGGGTGTTGTTAATTTATGGCTTTTACTGGTATATACAGAGGAATAATAAGTATATTTAAAAAAAAAAGTCATGACTATTCTCTTATTGCCATACTTGTTAGACTGTAGTGACACTTCTCTTACCACTTCTGCGCATGTCAAATACCCTGCTACATCACACAAGATAGCATCATTTATTAAAATAAGCTGCCAAAGTTTAAATTACAATGTTTTCTTTGGCTATATTGTTATTTGTGGGATATAATGTAGTCGAATTCTATGTGCATGTCAAATACCCTGCTACATCGCGCAAGATAGTATCATTTGTTAAAAATACACTGCTAAAGTTTAAATTACAATGTTTTCTTTGGATATATTGTTATTTGTGGGATATAATGTATTGTTATTTGTGCGATATAATGTAGTCAAATTCTAAAATTCACTTCTGCTGTTGATTGCAACATCATAGGATCATATCAAATTATGTACTTTTATTTTGTGTGTGAGGCAGGTGAGCTGAACCAACAACGAGGTTTTTAAGCCATGTTCTCTTAAAATAGTTTTCCATAAAGATAGCAAAGCGGTGCATACTGATACATTGCAGATTAATCAGACTCAATATAATCCAGCACTACACAGAACATTAAGGCATACAAGATCGAGAGGAAGTGAAATGCGGCACACTAAAACTCTAAAGATGGTGTTTCTACTTTTTTAATTAATACTTTACATCAGATAGCATTAAATTCATTAGATTATTTTCCAGCTGCATTTATTTTTTTTTAAGCAGATGTGCTTTCAACTTGACAGTCAAACTTGACTGTTAGTTGTGGATTTAATGGTGAGTGGAAGAGAACTCTATGTTTGTGACCCAGAAGTATAGACAGCTAAAGGTGCATTGAAGTGAGTAGTAAAATATTTTCTTTGAAGTAAGGGAGGAAGAAGAGTGTAGTTTTCTTGCAGTGAGCTTACGTTTAGGTATTGTGGCTAGTGGAATGCTGTAATGGCTTCAGCTGTTAATGAATCTGAAAATCAGTCGTCTGGAAAGTAGATCATACTTTCTGTTATGGCGTAGTGCACATGAGCAGAAAAAGATGTTCATAGGTTCATAGGTAGGTGCTAGGCTATTGGCCCTAGGGCCTATATAAGTCTAGCCAAAAAGGTAACCTGGCTTCCGCCACCCAAAAATATTAGTACCGCACATGAGCAGAAGAGGATAAATAAAAAGGACGTACTGCACATGAGCAGAAGAGGATAAATAAAAGGGAAGTACTGCATATGAGCAGAGAAGGATAAGTAAAAGGAACGTACTGCACATGAGCAGAGATGGATAAATAAGCAGTTTCGTGACCTCCCACTCCACTGATGCACTGATTAGTGTGATGACGGGCAGTTATCGTATATCCTGCTGAGCCTTGAATGCTTCTTGAACAAAATTGGTTGACTTTTTTTGTTTGAACTTTATGCTGAAACCCAGTCTGAACCTGTGAAAAACTTTGCAAGTTGTGCCTAGGTCTGTCTTATGGTTGTGGGTCACATATCCCATTAGTTTGGTCATCATTGAGGTATTTGATTGGAGGTCAGAAGATGGTGTCGACGTGTAAAAAGAAGTGATCCTATTAGCACACCCCGTGGGATGCCTGGTATATTTGCCTTAGACCTGGATTTGGTTATTCCACTGAGACTTGAGAGAAGGTGTTTTTGTAACTTTCACAAAACTTTTGAACTGTGAGATTTAGTCTGTATAGGTTTAACTGTGTCATCAGTTTTGGATGAAGAAGTCTATTGAAAGCTTTCATAAGACTGTTAAAACCTACCTCAGTAGGCTCACCTTCAAAACCCACACCATCAACACCCACACATAGCAACATTAAACCCACATATGCTGAGGCCCTTAACATTAACCTGCCCAAGCAACAAGGACCTCCGAAGCTGAAACGCAAACAAACACCAGTCACAACCAAAGTGACACACAGCTCACAACACCAGTGTGCCATCCAACAACAGCCCCTAAGGCAAGACAATGTACCCAACACTTTAGTCATAGGTGACTCTATAGTCAGGCACACTGATGTCCCACTCATCAGACTGAACAAGGAGAAAATTACATTCAGCTGCCTGTCAGGTGCCAGGCTCCACCACATAACGCATGCACTCAAGTCACTCCACAACAAGTACAAATATGACTCTGTCATTGTCCATGCTGAAGTGAATGACTTGAGACGTACCTCCCTGGACTACATGAAAAAAGATATGGAAGAGCTCTTGGATCATGTGACCCAGGCAGGTATGACCCTAGCCCTGAGTGGCATCCTCCCTTTGCCAAGAATGATACCACAGTATAAGGACAAAATGATTGACTTCAACAATTGGCTAAGCTTCTGGTGTCATTCAAAGGGGATCCAGTATTTGTCTGCCTGGGAAGACATGATCGACAAACCACGATGCTTTGCCAGAGATGGTCTGCACCTGTCACCCCTGGGATTCAGGTTACTGGCTAAAGCTCTTGCCACCCCTATAGTGCCTTTTTTAGGCAAGGTTCAAAGGATAAAACCACCACCGTAACAAATAGAAGCAGGCAAAATCTGAAGGTAATGTTACTCAATGCTAGAAGTCTAAACCTCAAAATGCACTCCCTCGAGGCACTCCTAAAAATGGAGAACATCGATATCTGTGCAGTAACTGAGACCTGGTTCAAGGCTCCAGAGGGCACCCCTGCAATACCAGGCTACAATTCTTACCACACTTTTCGGCCACAAAACCAGGACCGAAACACTGAAGGTGGAGGAGTGTCCATATTCACCAAGGATATTCACACCTCCAGGCTAGTTGCCCAACACAATGCATCTGAAATTCTCCAGGTGCAACTAACACTAGGTAAGACTGCAATCCAAATTGTAGCTTGCTACAGATCCCCATCCATGCCCCAAGATTCTCACTACACCTTTCTAAACATACTGGAAAATATTAAGATACAACCAAACACCCTAATACTGGGTGATTTCAACTACCCTGCCATTAATTGGGAAAACTACTCAGGTACCAACTCCTTTTCCCAACGGTTCTTGGAATTCATAAATTCTAATGCCCTGGATCAACTAATCCATTGTCCCACCAGGGGCTCCAGTATCCTAGACCTGGTCATTACCAACATGGGAGATAGATGCTTCACACCAGTGGTCACCCCCTCATTGGTCAGGTCTGACCATAAGCAAATCACCCTTGATATCCACATCCCACCCCCACCCCCTAGTAAGGAAACCTCCTTAAAAATCTTCTCCAAAGCAACTTCAAGCTACTGAAGTCAGAAGTGACAAACTTCACAACACCCACGCAGACGGAATCTGGAAGTTCGACAGCAGAATCCTACACTAAGGCACTGTACGAGCACATCCACTCGTGCATGAATTGTGCCATCCCAAATAGAACCAAGATGCTCTTCTCCAAAAACAGGAAGCCAATCTGATGGTCCCCTGCTATAAACAAACTATACAACAGAAGGAAGAAACTGTTGCAAAAAAGAGGAAAATCCCAAGATGCAAAAAACTCCCTCACCAGCCTCAGTAAGAGGCTGAGATCCCTAATAAAATCCTCAAAAGCTAGTTACGAAAATAAAATCGCCAAAGATTCCAAAGACAACCACAAGGCATTCTATAGTTATGTCACAAATCTAAATGGCAATGCTCAGATCTGCTCTAAGTTACAACAGAATGGCATTAAATATACTGATCCCAAGGATATTGCCAATATACTGGCAGATCGATTTAGTGCCAACTTCACCCCACTCTCACCCCCTAAAGGGCCCATCTCAATACCTAAAGATTGCCAAATTCCGATAATCACGGCCACACAGGTAGAAACTGCACTCTCCAAAGCTAAGAATACATCATCCATGGGACCAGATGACATCCCAGCCTGTGTACTACATGAACTACAAAATGAACTGGCACCTCGCCTAAGTGTCATGTTTAATCATAGCCTCACCTCAGGCTTCATGCCCATTGAGTGGCGCACAGCTACAGTTATCCTGCTCCACAAGGGAGGATCCACCTTGGATCCCGGGAACTACCGTCCCATCAGTCTGACAAGCTTGATTTGCAAGGGCATGGAACGCATTATCATGGAACTTATAAACAAAGACATTGGCAACCTTCAAACACTAAACCCCACCCAGTTTGAGTTTGTGAAGGGCCGATCTTGTCTCCTGTATCTGATTGACTTCTTCAAATCCGTCTCCAGAGCTGTGGACGAGGGTAAGGCAGTCCACACAGCCTACCTGGACCTCGCCAAGGCCTTTGACACCATCCCCCACTCTGGAATCATAGATAAACTTACTAAGCTGGGCATAAATCCCTGGGTTGCTAACTGGCTTACTGACAGAACCCAGACAGTAAAAGTAGCCGACTCCAAATCCAGCTCCAGACAAGTGGAGTACCTCAGGGTTCAGTCCTGGGACCACTCTTGTTTGGCATCTACTTCTTTGAAGTACAGGCCAATACTAAGGGACTCTGGCTAACAAAGTTTGCAGATGACTGCAAACTGGGAGCCATTATTGAATCCCCAAATGATGTGGATATTCCACAAAAGGGCCTTACAGAAACAGATGCCTGGTGCCAGAGCCATGGGCTCAAGCGTAATGCCAAGAAATGTATAGTTATCCCCTTTGGAAAAAAACATGTACCCATGAATTACCACATAGGTGGCAGGACACTAAACATCGAAAGTGTGATGAGAGACTTAGGGACACAGGTGGACAGTGGTCTCACTTTCGATAACCGCATTGCCACAACAGTCAGGAAATCCTTCTATGTGGCACACCTCATCACTAAGGGCTTTTCATCCAGAAAAAAGGAGGTCATTGTCCCACTGTACTCATCCCTCATTAGACCAATTATAGAGTATAATGCCCGTTTAGTATGTACCTCACAAGACATATGCAACAGCTTGAAAGGCCACAGAAATTCCTCACAAAAAGAATCACAGGCCTAAAGCAGATGCCATATACTGACCGTCTAAAAAACTCCAGCTATACTCTGTAGCATATCGTCTACTCAGAGGCGATCTCTGCTTAACATACAAGGCCATGTCAAACCCTGAGCTGTTGGACATGCTCCACTTAAAGAAATCCCAATCCCTCAGAACCACACGCTCCAGGGATCTAAACCTTGTCATCACAATGAACAAAACATGCTGGAGGGATAGGTTCCTGACCCAGAGACTCCCCATACTCTGGAATAGACTGCCCATACATATCAAGCAGAGTGCCTCTTTGGCCGTCTTCAAAAGGAACCTTGATGATTGGATGGGAGATAGGAAATTCACCCTGGGGATCATGTCAGTCGCTCTGCTAGACAGGGGCCTGGAGAAGTAAATATTGTGGTAAAATATCCAGGGAATTGTTATGGTTAGGCTTGCATAGGCCCTAGGGCCGATAGCCTAGTACCAACCTATGAACCTATCTACATCCATGTTTTCAGTGTTGGTGAGTAACTTAAGTGTTATGGTGGTCCAGTTTGCTTATATTCACTAAGGAATCCATAGCTTTCAAGATGATTTTTCTGTGTGTAATACTGGCTTGTTGTGGAGCCTTTAATCATTTATTCCTTAATTTTTCAATGAAAATAGATTGTGGCCAGAGTTGCATTTGCTGCAAGTAATAAAAACATCACAGACTTTGATGCAGATAGGAAAACTCCATCTGAGCCTCTTTTTCTGTGTGGGTACGAGTTTAAGCAAGTTATTTGAATCTGTGATGGATGGAGAGTTAAATTAGCTGAAAAGCTGAAGAAGGATAGATTGTATAATAAGGGAGAGGGAGAAGGGAAATACCACAGTAACCAAATCTTCACCCCTCAGAAATTGGCATGATCTACTGTTTTTTATTGGCTTAGATAGAGTTAAAGACGTACGCTTAGTACTTGAATACGCATGGCTGACAGCACTGGGATATGATGCACTCATAAGTAGTAAATTATGCTTTTCATGAATGTTCAAGCCCATAATCATAATAAAGCATTTCAGGATACAGGCTGTAGAGTGTTAGCCCATTCCTGTGATTCCTGCCAACACAGTGACATGAGTAAATCTTCAGTAATCTAGTTCTTGTTTTTCCATATTACTTCAATATCCTGATATAAATAATAAAACACAGAGCTTGTTGGTTGGGACCAGGCCTGAATATTTCCAGATGCATCAGTTGAAGGAAACTTAAAAATGTTAACTCATCTAAATGTATATATATATATATATTTTTTTTTTGGGGGGGTTGCATGCTATGAGTTTAGCTGACTGTGAGCCAGCCTTGTTTGGTAGACCCATATTTCAGGTAAACAGTTCACACATTATTGTAACATGCCCCTTGACAGGGAGCAAGGTCTCTTAGGAAATATGAAGCAGTCTGTGGTGCAGACCACCCTTCTTTATCATAGTAGCCCTATAACATGTTTGAGAGAGTGAGTCTGAGTGACCATAATGGGACACTCAGCTCAAGAACGAGTCAGTGTGCAGCCAGGAGTGCAGGTAACTGATCATAGCGAGATGTTAGCATGCATGATATGATGGATGGTAATGTACCATACTGTAGCTGTGAGAGTTCTGCTATTAATTCAGAAGTGTGTACCTGTAATGTACAATATTTTAGCTGTGAGAGTTCTGCTATTAATTCAAAATTGTGCACCTGTAATGTACCATATTGTAGCTGTGAGAGTTCTGCTATTAATTCAAAAGCGTGTACCTGTCATGTACCGTATTGTAGCTGAGAGTTCTGATATTAATTCAAAAGTGTGTACCTGTAATGTACCATATTGTAGCTGTGAGAGTTCTGCTATTAATTCAAAAGCTTGTACCTGTAATGTACCATATTGTAGCTGTGAGAGTTCTGCTATTAATTCAGAAGCGTGTACCTGTAATGTACCATATTGTAGCTGTGAGAGTTTTGCTATTAATTCAAAAGTGTGTGCCTGTAATGTACCATGTTGTAGCTGTGGGAGTTCTGCTATTAATTCAAAAGCGTGTACCTGTAATGTACCATATTGTAGCTGTGAGAGTTCTGCTGTTAATTCAAAAGTGTGTACCTGTAATGTACCATACTGTAGCTGTGAGAGTTCTGCTATTAATTCAGAAGAGTGTACCTGTAATGTACCATATTGTAGCTGTGAGAGTTCTGCTATTAATTCAAAAGCATATACCTGTCATGTACCATATTGTAGCTGTGAGAGTTCTGCTATTAATTTAAAAGTGTGTACCTGTCATGTACCATATTGTAGCTGTGAGAGTTCTGCTATTAATTTAGAAGCATGTACCTGTTGTTCTTCTTTCGGCTTTTACCGGTTAGGGGTAGGGGTCGCCACAACAGAAATCCGGTCCGCTAATGATTGGCAGTAGATTTTTACGGTGCTGAGGTGCCAGCTCGATGCCCAACCTTCAACGAAAGGCACGCCCATTCACGCATGTCTGTCAAAGGCTTCTCGACAGCGGGGAGGACATGCAGACTCCACACAGAAGGTGCTCCAGCCAAGTACAATATTGTAGCTGTGAGAGTTCTGCTATTAATGCAGAAGTGCGTACCTGTAATGTACCATATGGCAGCTGTGAGAGTTCTGCTATTAATTCAGAAGCATGTACCTGTAATGTGCCTTATTGTAGCTGTGAGAGTTCTGCTACTAATTCAAAAGCGTGTACCTGTCATGTACCATATTGTAGCTGTGAGAGTTCTGCTATTAATTCAGAAGCGTATACCTGTAATGTACCATATTGTAGCTGTGAGAGTTCTGCTATTAATTCAGAAGCGTATACCTGTAATGTACCATATTGTAGCTGTGAGAGTTCTGCTATTAATTCAAAAATGTGTACCTGTAATGTACCATATTGTAGCTCTGAGAGTTCTGCTATTAATTCAAAAGCGTGTACCTGTAATGTACCATATTGTAGCTGTGAGAGTTCTGCAATTAATTCAGAAGTGTCTACCTGTAATGTACCATATTGTAGCTGTGAGAGTTCTGCTATTAATTCAAAAGTGTGTACTTGTAATGTACCATATTATAGCTGTGAGAGTTCTGCTATTAATTCAAAAGCGTATACCTGTTGTACCAAATTGTAGCTGTGAGAGTTCTGCTATTAATTTAAAAGCGTGTACCTGTCATGTACCTTATTGTAGCTGAGAGAGTTCTGCTATTAATTCAAAAACGTGTACCTGTCGTGTACCATGTTGTAGCTGTGAGAGTTCTGCTACTAATTCAAAAGCGTGTACCTGTCATGTACCATATTGTAGCTGTGAGAGTTCTGCTATTAATTCAGAAGCATGCACCTGTAATGTAGCATATTGTAGCTGTGAGAGTTCTGCTATTAATTCAAAAGCGTATACCTGCAATGTACCATATTGTAACTGTGAGAATTCTGCTATTAATTCAAAAGTGTATACCTGTAATGTACTATATTGTAGCTGGTCGAGTTCTACTATTAATTCGAAAGCCTATACCTGTCTTGTACCATATTGTAGCTGAGAGCGTTCTGCTATTAATTCAAAAGCATGTACCTGTCATGTACCATATTGTAGCTGTGAGAGTTCTGCTATTAATTCAAAAGCGTGTACCTGTCATGTGCCATATTGTAGCTGTGAGAGTTTTGCTATTAATTCAGAAGCGTGTACCTGTTGTTCTTCTTTCGGCTTTTCCCGGTTAGGGGTCGCCACAGCGGTACTCCGGTCCGCTAATGATTGGCAGTAGATTTTTATGGTGCCGAGGTGCCAGCTCGATGCCCAACCTTCAACGAAGGCACGTCCATTCATGCATGTCTTTCGAAGGCCTCTCGACCGCAGGGAGGACATGCAGACTCCACACAGAAGGTGCACCAGCTGAGTACCATATTGTAGCTGTGAGAGTTTTGCTATTAATTCAAAAGCGTGTACCTGTAATGTACCATACTGTAGCTGTGAATGTTCTGCTATTAATTCAAAAGCATGTACCTGTAATGTACCATATTGTAGCTGTGAGAGTTCTGCTATTAATTAAAAATTGTTTACCTGTCATGTACCTTATTTTAGCTGTGAGAATTCTGCTATTATTTTAAAAATGTGTACCTGTCATGTACCTTGTTGTAGCTGTGAAAGTTCTGCTATTAATTCAGAAGTGTGTACCTGTAATGTACCATATTGTAGCTGTGAGAGTTCTGCTATTAATTCAAAAGCGTATACATATCGTACCATATTGTAGCTTTGAGAGTTCTGCTATTAATTCAAAAGCATGTACCTGTCATGTACCATATTGTAGCTGAGAGAGTTCTGCTATTAATTCAAAAACGTGTACCTGTCATGTACCATATTGCAGCTGTGAGAGTTCTGCTATTAATTCAGAAAAGTGTACCTGTAATGTACCATGTTGCAGCTGTGAGAGTTCTGCTATTAATTCAAAAGCTTGTACCTGTAATATACCATATTGTAGCTGTGAGAGTTCTGCTATTAATTTAGAAGCGTGTACCTGTCATGTACCATATTGTAGTTGTGAGAGTTCTGTTATTAATTCAAAAGCGTGTACCTGTAATGTACCATGTTGTAGCTGTGAGAGTTCTGCTATTAATTCAAAAGCATGTACCTGTAATGTTCCATATTGTAGCTGTGAGAGTTCTGCTATTAATTCAAAAGCGTGCATCTGTCATGTACCATAATGTAGCTGTGAGAGTTCTGCTATTAATTCAAAAGCATGTACCTGTCATGCACCATATTGTAGATGTGAGAGTTCTGCTATTAATTCAGAAGCATGTACCTGTTGTTCTTCTATCGGCTTTCCCAGTTAGGGGTTGCCACAGCGGAACTCTGGTCCGCTAATGACTGGCTGTAGATTTTTACGGTGCCGAAGTGCCAGCTTGACGCCCAACCTTCAACGAAGGCACGCCCATTCACGCATGTATTTCGAAGGCCACTTGACCACGGGGAGGACATGCAGACTCCACACAGAAGGCGCTCCAGCCGAGTACCATATTGTAGCTGTGCGAGTTCTGTTATTATATCAGAAGCGTGTACCTGTAATGTACCATGATGTAGCTATGAGAGTTCTGCTATTAATTCAAAAGCGTATACCTCTAATGTACCATATTGTAGCTGTGGGAGTTCTGCTATTAATTCTAAAGCTTGTACCTGTCATGTACCATACTGTAGCTGTGAGAGTTCTGCTATTAATTCAAAAGCGTGTACCTGTCTCATGTACCATATTGTAGCTGTGAGAATTCTGCTATTAAGTCAAAAGCATGTACCTGTAATGTAACATATTGTAGCTGTGAGAGTTCTGCTGTTAATTCAGAAGTGTGTACCTGTAATGTACCATATTGTAGCTGAGAGAGTTCTGCTATTAATTCAAAAGCATGTTCCTGTAATGTACCATATTGTAGCTGTGAGAACTATGTTATTAATTCAAAAGTGTGTACATTTATGCGAATGGGACTATGGGGACTGATGCAGACTGTTTAAGCTTTCTCTGGAATTGCTTCATTTTAAATTTCCACATTCAGTTTTGTATCACAGACTGTGTTTTTATTGAATTTATTATTATATCTGCAGTTGGCTGCCATTATGTAGTGTGTTTTATCTCTGGTAGATCCTTGATTTCAGTTACCTAAACAAATGAAGTTATGGCATCATTATCTTAGGCTGTGAGAGCAGTATGTGACCCTGTACCACTGTGTGTGACTCTGCAGAGTCTAATATTGTGCCTGTGATTGTGTGTAGCATGACACTGCAGTCAGGTGTATTGCTGAGGAGGCATATTCTGTGACTGAGTGTACTGTGACACTGATATCAGTTGTACGAGTCAGAGCAGTATGTTGTTGTATCTCAATGTGTAACCAAGCACAGTATGGATTTATACCTAATGTTGTTTGTGTGCATATGTATTTGTGTGTGTTTGTAGTTATGTTTTGTAGCTGTTTGTGTTGGGGAGGTTTGACATTTTAAAATAGTATATTTTGCTAAAGTATATGCCAGAGGTCACACATTTAAGTGTATCCGCTTAGCACTTCAGTGTGTGTAAGAGTGTAGTTTGGTATTGTATTCTTGTTTATGATTTGGCATAGTATGGAATTGTATCTGTGTGTGCGGGCATACACACCAATTTGTAATATGGTATTGTACCTGGTACGTAAGGCATTTTAACTTTGTGCATAAATCTCACCATGCTTCAGCATTATACCCAATTCTGTAGGTGAATATAGTTAGCAGTTGTACTAATGTGTGTGAGTGAGTTGGGTAAACATAGTGTGGCATTGTTCCTTGCTGTGTGACTTAGGGTACTGTGGTATTGTGCACCTTCTCTGCAACACTCCAATAACAATATAACATCCGTCCCTCACCCTCTGTGGTAGCAGTTCTCACACACATTTGCAAACAGTCTGACCTTGGGAAAACAGCAGTCCTCCTCTGTTAGCAACTTTCAATATCCCATATGAAAAAAAAAAGAGGTTGAGATTCAGAAAGACTGTGGATCTGAGGAATCCCACAAGCAAAGTAGCGACAAGAGGAAGTGACTTGGAAGCCTTAATGGGTCATGATCCAGGTCAGATGTGGAATTACAGATGTCCTTTGGAAGCCTAAGTGTGGACCATGCATGCGAAATGTATGATGTTAAGCCAGTTATCAGGATACACAAACCGAGCACATCAGAAGCAGTAACTTGAGACCTCATTTGCATAATCACTACTTCAAAGCACTCAACTTTTTGAGTGTACCATCTCACTATAGAATAGTTCCTAAAGCACCAAAATTAAAACTTGCAACAGATGAATTTCACAGTAATTGCTAAGAGGAACATAATCTCCGCCTCAACAAGTCTGAACTGCTTATCCATTGACTACTTATTTGCTCACTTTCCTTTTGCAAGGTGCTAATTGATGCTGCCTGTCACCTGCCACAGAAACATGGAATAAATTGAATTTCTGGTTCCTGTATGTGTGGACTGTATTCTTCACTTGTTTTACATCCGCTGCATTCAAATCTCTTGCACGGCCGTGTATTTTGGTGCAAAGATGGCCTGAAGGGTTTTGCATTTTCAGTGCTAAATGCGTTGTAATGGGGTACTACAGTAAAAACATGTGGATGGCAGTGAGAATATCATAGTGTTAGAGCACTGGACTCCAGACAACATACTTGCAAGATCCAGCGATCAAAGGAATAGACGTCTAAGATGGGGTGCAAGAGAAATTGGCGATTGCATTCCCCAAAGTCCCTGAAGAGAAAAATAACTATGAGAAGTGTTTCACAAAGTCTTAATCCTGCCACTGCCCGGAGACAGCAGTGAAGCTCACTGCAGACTGCCAGGACACAAGTCCCTTGTCTGTGACACCAAATCATCAGTCACTGACTGAACGCTAAAATGCTGCTCTGATATAAATGTGACATATGAGGTGATCTGGTTCTCCATGAAGATCAAAGACTGGTAGAGAGTCATGAATAATCTGACAAGTCCGTCATCAGAATGGCTGCCAGTGGAATTGATGTCTGTTGCTGTTTGACTTCTATTTGTGTGTCTGTTTCCTTGTGTGCTTTCGGTTTTTGCATTGTATATTTTACCAGCTTACTTACACCTGAAAAGTTGATGGTTTAACTTTTCGTGACAAGCAACCAGTTGTATTGTTTGACAATTCTGACTAACCTTGTTGAGCAGAGTTCAGGTGGGGAAGTTTCTTGCATCACACACAGTTCTGGTGCTTTGGCTGGAGTTGGTGCTGCTGGTCTCTGGTTGATCCTTGCTTTGCTGCTAGACTGCTGCTTTTGTCTTTGCCTTTCTTTGTTTCACTGTACTTTTGGCTGCTTTTGCAACTTATGGCTTCTTGGTTGTCTGATTTGTTGTGTAAACAAACTCCTGGGTGTTTTTTGATTTCATTTGCCGACTCTGGACTGCTGTTATTTTCTGTGGGTCTGTTATGTCATTGCAGTCTTTGAATTGTCTTGGGCTGTCTAGAGAGGAATAAACTACAGACAAAAATCTGGAGAGAATTTAACTCCAGGTACTCCGGTTTGACTTCCAGTGTCTTGATAGGCATTGGGTGCATAAAGAACATGGAGATGATTTAGGTGTGGATTTTGAGACTATAGTGTTTACCTTACTGTCTTATGTTGGACATATTGAGTTTCATGTTCTCTGGTTGAGTTTTTGGTTTGCGTGGACCAACGTGGATTATCTCTTTTTGCAGCTGTCTCTGTATGGATTCTTTATATTCTCTGTGCTGGTTGACTCTTATGGTCCAGCTGTTCTGTTTTTGCAGTTATTTTTATACCAACCTTGTGTTTTTTGCACTGCTTGATTTGTAAAGGTATTTTTACTGTTTGTTTTAGTCTCCTTTTTATAGTGACTTTACAGTGACGTTTTCATGTTTGATCATTACACCACTATACTCAAGCTGTGGTTTCTGGCTTGTTGCAAGTCTTCTGCTTTTTTGATAGTACCTTACTTTTATTTAGTAGCTGTGCCTCTTTTATTTTAATTTACAGTTTGACTGGAAAATTTGGAGAACGTTTACACATTTTATTCTATATATTTTGTTTATTATTGTTATTCTTACAATGGTTATTTTCTGTTGTCCAGAGCAATTACTGACTTCATGCCTTTTGTGTCCCTAACTCCCCACCACTACTGTCACTCTGTTCTGAACTAAGTATGAATAAACGACACATGGCTGCTTGTTACCATAATTTCATTAATCCGACTGCTACCTCCATTCTTCTAGTGCAGGGTTGGCTGTTACTGTTAATTCATTAGTCTGACTGCTACCTCCATTCCTGTAGTGCAGGGTTGGCTGTTACTGTTAATTCATTAGTCTGACTGCTACCTCCATTCCTGTAGTGCAGGGCTACCTGTTGCCATCATTTCATTAACACAATTACTGGAGTGTGAGGGAAATTTTACCCCAGAGTTCTTGTTTAGCAGCCTCAAAGTGAGTGACATGTAGTTGAGAGGCATGTTGGTTTGCATAGTAGGCATCACTGTTTAATCTAGTGAGTTAAATTGGTCCTTTTTGGCCAATTCATAATGCATCCATTTTTATATAGAAATTGAAATTTACTGTGCACATGAAAATAGCTTGAAGACATATCAGAAGTCAGGACAACATGTAAGACTCGTGTTCCCATTTTTTTATTTCTCCAAATGCTTACTGTTTTTAATAATTTGACAGAAACTAACTCCATCCTAATTCAGGGTATGATTAAAGTTCATGAAATTAGTATTACTTCAAGCTTTGTTGTTTGTGAAGAGTGCTCTTCTCAGCAATGAGAATTGCCTCCTCCTGTGTTTCATTTGAAGCTACATGTATTGACAGCATATTATCTGTGTGTCTTTCTGTAAGTTTATAGGCTCATAGGTGTATACTAGGCTACTGACCAGTGGGGCCGTTATAAGCCTAACTAAGTATCCCAGACAGCGTATTACCTGTGTGTCTTTCTATAGGTTTATAGGCTCATAGGTATATATTAGGCTACTGACCAGTGGGGCCTTTATAAGTCTAACCAAGTACCCCATGAAAGATTTTCAGACTGGCTGTCTGCTAGAGATATAGGTGTTATATCTGGAGGTAAATACTAGGTTATCAGACCAGACTGATCAACTTTCATCTTGCATATTTATTTATTTTACATTTGTTTACTGGGAAAGTCTAACTGGGTGTGCACCCATTTTCAGTGGTGCCCTGGGGAGAAAAGCTACACATACATCACAGACAAAATTATTACAAAGACAAGTTGAACAATCTGTAAAAAAAAAAAATCTTATAACATAGTCAAAAAATATAGTATACAAGTATAGTGACAAAAATGGGAATGTTACAGTTTAAGGAAAATACATATATAATTATGTGTGTGTGTATGTGTGTATATATATATATATATTTATATATATATATATATATATATATATATATATGTATGTATGTATGTATACAGGACCCCTTCATTTGTTCGAACTTTCAAAAGTTCGAAATTCATATGGCTGACACCATATGATCAAATGTTTGAAAGGCCGACAGTAAATAGTGGAAATCCGGATACATTGTGGAACTGGGAAATTCCCCTTTCCTGCACTGCAGTGTGTTCTCAGAGTGAGAATATTTAAGTAGCAGGGGTTGTGGGGGGAGCAGGGACCCCCCCCCCGCTAAACACAATTTTAAATAGTTAACACTTCTACTATAGATTGTCGGCCTTTCAAAATGTCGGCCATATGAAAGTTGGCATTTTGAAAGTTCGATAATGTGAAGTAGATCCGTATATATATATATATATATATATATATATGTGTGTGTGTGTGTGTGTGTGTGTGTATATATATATATGTGTATATATATATATATATATATACACATATATACACATATATATACATATATATATATATATATATATATATATATATATACATATATATGTATACATATATATGTATATATATATACACACATATAGAAATATCCTGATATTTAATAAATTTATGTCTCTCAGTACACAGCATAGTAAAACCACCAGTTGTAGATATTTGCAATGATTGGTGATACTTCTGTCCCTTTTTTAATGTAACCACATTATTTGTTTTTCCTGCTTCTCTTTTCTTGATTGCTGGTATTGGATGATCCCATGAGATCAGAACTTAATTTTCAATAATTTTTTTGTGCATGTTTCCAGTGCTTCATAGCTACCTATATGTCATTGTGTTTACAGAAACCCCATTGCAACAGACTTGTCACATTATTGTACGTCTAAGTATACAGAGCACCAGCCAAGAGTATATCTCAACTGGTTTTAGTTATGTACTACAGAACCTATATTTGTCTGTAGCTGCCACCTTTTTACTACAGACTTTGTAAACCAAATTATATAGAGTCTCATATCTTTAATTGCCATTATCAAACTCCTGTTGATTTAAATTCACTTCTCCTTAGCCATTCATGCATCAAATCTTGGTCAGCATCTACTTCTGTATACTTGCCACTGTTATTGTGAGCTTTCATGTTTTATTTCTTTTTCTTTTGCTAAAGTTTATGTTTTTTCTTTTGTTTTTCTTCACTTTCTGCTGCCACCTGTTTGTAGTGTACTTCTGGTTTGATTTCCATTCCCACTTCTTTCCAACATGCTTTTGCTAATCTAAACAAAGATGTCAAAAATGACTTGTTTCCTTCATGGTTTAAAACTTTCACTGTACTTGGATCTGATGATACAAACAGATATGTAGGCAGTCTGATGATCGTACACCAGTAGTAATTTTCAAGGATACCCAAATCAAAGGATATATATTGCTGCCGTGCACTGTTTGTTGTATATCATTTGATAGGATGTATAGTGCTGCCGTGCACTGTTTGTTGTATATCATTTGATAGGATGTATAGTGCTGCCATGCACTGTTTGTTGTATATGATTTGATAAGATGTATTGTGCTGCCATGCACTGTTTGTTCTATATGATTGATAGGATGTATAGTGCTGACCTGCACTGTTTGCTTTATATCATTTGATAGGATGTATAGTGTTGCCTTGCACTGTTTGTTGTATATCATTTGATCGGATGTATAGTGCTGCCATGCAGTGTTTGTTGCATATAATTTGATCGGATGTATAGAGCTGCCGTGCACTGTTTGTTGTATATCATTTGATCGGATGTATAATGCTGCCATGCATTGTTTGTTGTATATGATTTGATCGGATGTATAGTGCACCCATGCACTGTTTGTTGTATATCATTTGATCAGATGTATAGTGCTGCCCTGCACTATTTGTTTTATATCATTTGATATGATGTATAGTGCTGCCATGCACTGTTTGTTGTATATCATTTGACAGGATGTATGCTGCCATGCAGTGTTGTTGTATATAATTTGATAGGATTTATGGTGCTGCCGTGCACTGTTTGTTGTATATGATTTGATCGGATGTATAGTGCACCCATGCACTGTTTGTTGTGTATCATTTGATCAGATGTATAGTGCTGCCCTGCACTATTTGTTTTATATCATTTGATATGATGTATAGTGCTGCCATGCACTGTTTGTTGTATATCATTTGACAGGATGTATGCTGCCATGCAGTGTTTGTTGTATATAATTTGATAGGATTTATGGTGCTGCCATGCATTGTTTGTTGTATATGATTTGATCGGATGTATAGTGCACCCAAGCACTGTTTGTTGTATATCATTTGATCAGATGTATGCTGCCATGCAGTGTTTGTTGTATATAATTTGATAGGATTTATGGTGCTGCCGTGCACTGTTTGTTGTATATTATTTCATAGGATGTATAGGGCTGCCATCCACTGTTTGTTGTATATCATTTGATATGATGTATAGTGCTGCCATGCACTGTTTGTTGTATATTTTTTGATCGGGTATATAGTGCTGCCATGCACTGTTTGTTTGATATCATTTGATAGGATGTATAGTGCTGTCATGCACTGTTTGTTGTATATCATTTGATAGGATGTATAGTACTGCTGTTCACTGTTTGTTGTATATCATTTGATAGAATATATGCTGCCATGCACTGTTTGTTTGATATCATTTGGTAGGATGTATAGTTCTGCCATACATTGTCTGTTGTATATCATCTGATATGTTGTATATCATTTGATAGGATGTATAGTGCTGCCGTGCACTTTTTGTTGTACATCATTTGATAGGATGTATAGTGCTGCCATACATTGTCTGTTGTATATCATTTGATATGCTGTATTGTGCTGCCGTGCACTGTTTGTTGTACATCATTTGATAGGATGTATGGTGCTGCCATGCACTGTTTGTTGTATATCATTTGATAGGATTTATGGTGCTGCTGTGCACTGTTTGTTGTATATTATTTCATAGGATGTATAGGGCTGCCATCCACTGTTTGTTGTATATCATTTGACAGGATGTATGTTGCCATGCAGTGTTTGTTTTATATCATTTGATAGGATGTATGCTGCCATGCACTGTTTATGTATCATTTGATAGGATATATAGTTCAGCCGTGCACTATTTGTTGTATAGCATTTGATATGATGTATAGTGCTGCTGTGCACTGTTTGCTGTATATCATTTGATAGGTTGTATAGTGCTGCCATGCTCTGTTTGTTCATTATCATTTGATCAGATGTATACTGCTGCCGTGCACTGTTTGTTGTATAGGATGTATAGTGCTGCTGGGCACTGTTTGTTGTATATCATTTGATGCGGTGTAGAGTGTTGCCTTGCACTGTTTTTTATATATCATTTGATAAGTTGTATAGTGCTGCCATGCACAGTTTGTTGTATATAATTTGATAGGATGTATAGTGCTGCCATGCACTGTTTGTTGTATATCAGTTAATCAGATGTATAGTGCTGTTGTACACTGTTTGTTGTACATCATTTGATAGGATGTATAGTGCTGCCATGCACTGTTTGTTATATATCATTTGATAGGATGTATGCTGCCACGCACTGTTTGTTGTATATCATTTGATAGGATGTATGCTGCCGCGCACTGTTTGTTGTATATCATTTGATATGATGTAGAGTGGTGCCTTGCACTGCTTGTTGTATAACATTTGATAAGATGTATAGTGCTGCCATACACAGTTTGTTATATATCATTTGATAGGCTGTATAGTGCTACTGTGCACTGTTTGTTTTATATAATTTGATAGGGTATATGCCTCCATGCACTGTTTGTTGAATATCATGTCATAGGATGTATAGTGCTGCCGTGCACTGTTTGTTGTACATCATGTCATAAGATGTTTGGTGCTGCCGTGCACTGTTTGTTGTATATCATTGAAATGAAAAATAGTGCTGCCGAGCACTTTGTTGTATATCATTTGAAAGAATGTATAGTTCTGCCGAGCACTGTTTGTTGTAGATTATTTGATAGGATGTATAGTGCTGCCATGCACGGTTTGCTGTATATCATTTGAATGGATATATAGTGCTGCCGTGCACTCTTTTTTGTATGTCATTTGATAGGATGTATGCTGCCTTGCACTGTTTGTTGTATATCATTTGATCAGATGTATAGTGTTGCCATGCACTGTTGGTTGTATATTATTTGATAGGATGTATAGTGCTACCGTGCACTGTTTGTTGTGTATCATTTGATAGGATGTATAGTGCTGCCATGCACTGTTTGATGTATATCATTTGATAGAATGTATGCTGCCATGCACTGTTTATGTATCATCTGATATGATGTATAGTACTGCAGTGCACTGTTTGTTGTATATCATTTGATAGGATGTAGAGTGCTGCCATGCACTGTTTGTTGTATAGATTGTATAGTGCTGCTGTGCTCTGTTTGTTGTATATCATTTGATAGGATGTATAGTGCTGTCGTGCACTGTTTGTTGTATATCATTTGATCGATGTATACTATTGCTGTGCACTGTTTCTTGTATATCATTTGATCGGATGTATAGTGCTGCCATGCATGGTTTGTTGTATTCAGTTTGATAGGATGTATACTGCTGCCATGCATTGTTTGTTATATATCATTTGATAGGATGTATAGTGTTGCCCTGCACTGTTTGTTGTATATCATTTGATATGATGTTTGCTGCCATGCACTGTTTGTTATATATCATTTGGTTTATATCATTTGATAGGTTGTATAGTGCTGCCATGCAGTGTTTGTTTTATATCATTTGATAGGATGTAGGCTGCCGTGCACTGTTTGTTGTATATCACTTGATCGGACGTATAGTGCTGCTGTGCACTGTTTGTTCTATATGATTGGATGGGATGTATAGTGCTGCTGTGCGTTGTTTGTTGTATATGATTGGATGGGATGTATAGTGCTGCTGTGCGTTGTTTGTTGTATATCATTTGATCACATGTATAGTGCTACCATGCACTGTTTGTTCTATATGATTTGATAGGATGCATAGTGCTATTGTGCACTGTTTGTTGTATATCATTTGATAGGTTGTATAGTGCTGGCATGCACTGTTTGTTTTATATCATTTGATAGGATGTATGCTGCCGTGCACTGCTTGTTGTATATCATTTAATCGGACGTATAGTGCTACCGTGCACTGTTTGTTGTATATCATTTGATAGGATGTATAGTGCAGCCATGCACTGTTTGTTGTATATCATTTGATAAGTTATATAGTGCTGCCATGCACTGTTTGTTTTATATCATTTGATAGGATGTAGACTGCCATGCACTGTTTGTTGTATATCATTTGATAAGTTATATAGTGCTGCCATGCACTGTTTGTTTTATATCATTTGATAGGATGTATAGTGCAGCCATGCACTGTTTGTTGTATATAATTTGATAGGTTGTATAGTGCTACCGTGCACTGATTGTTGTATATCATTTGATAGGTTGTATAGTGCTGCTATGTACGGTTTGTTTTATATCATTTGATAGGATGTATGCTGCCGTGCACTCTTTGTTGTATATCATTTGATCGGATGTATAGTGCTGCCGTGCACTGTTTGTTATATATCAATGATTGGATGTATAGTGCTGACCTGCACTGTTTGCTGTATATTATTTGATAGGTTGTATTGTGCTGCCATGAACTGTTTGTTGTATATCATTTGATCAGATGTATAGTGCTGCCGTGCACCGTTTGTTCTATATGATTTGATTGGATATATAGAGCTGGCACCTCGGCACCCGTAAATAAAATCTACTGCTAATCATTAGTGGACCAGAGTTCTGCTGTGGCGACTCCAAACCGGGAAAAGCCAAAAATAGAACTATAGTGCTGCCATGCATTGTTTGTTGTATATCATTTGATAGGATGTATGCTGCCATGCACTGTTTATGTATCATCTGATATGATGTATAGTGCTGCCATGCACTGTTTGTTGTGTATCATTTGATAGGATGTAGAGTGCTGCCATGCACTGTTTGTTGTATAGGATGTATAGTGCTGCTGTGCTCTGTTTGTTGTATATCATTTGATAGGATGTATAGTGCTGTCATGCACTGTTTGTTGTATATCATTTGATAGGATGTATAAGCCGCGGTGGTGCAGCGGTAGCATTATTGCCTCACAGCAAAAGGTTCTCCCATTAGATTCTCGGCAGGAGCGCCTTCTGTGTGCAGTCTGCATGTCCTCCCCATGGTCGAGTGGAGTTCGAAAGACATGTGTAGAATGGGCGTGCCTTCGTTGAAAGTTGGACATCGAGCTGGCACCTCAGCACCTATAAATAAAATCTACTGCCAATCATTAGCAGACCAGAGTTCCTCTGTGGCGACCCCTAACCGGGAAAAGCCAAAAGAAGAACTATAGTGCTGCCATGCACTGTTTGTTGTATATCATTTGCTAGGATGTATAGTGCTGTTGTACACTGTTTGTTGTACATCATTTGATAGGATGTATGCTGCCATGCACTGTTTATTGTATATCATTTGATCAGTTGTATAGTGCTGCCATGCACTGTTGGTTGTATATTATTTGATAGGATGTATAGTGCTACCGTGCACTGTTTGATGTATATCATTTGATAGAATGTATGCTGCCATGCACTGTTTATGTATCATCTGATATGATGTATAATGCTGCAGTGCACTGTTTGTTGTATATCATTTGATCGGATGTATAGTGCTGCCATGCATGGTTTGTTGTGTTCAGTTTGATAGGATGTATACTGCTGCCATGCATTGTTTGTTATATATCATTTGATAGGATGTATAGTGTTGCCCTGCACTGTTTGTTGTATATCATTTAATATGATGTTTGCTGCCATGCACTGTTTGTTATATATCATTTGATTTATATCATTTGATAGGTTGTATAGTGCTGCCATGCAGTGTTTGTTTTATATCATTTGATAGGATGTAGGCTGCCGTGCACTGTTTGTTGTATATCACTTGATCGGACGTATAGTGCTGCCATGCACTGTTTGTTCTATATGATTTGATAGGATGCATAGTGCTGTCGTGCACTGTTTGTTGTATGTCATTTGATAGGTTGTATAGTGCTGCCATGCAGTGTTTGTTTTATATCATTTGATAGGATGTAGGCTGCCGTGCACTGTTTGTTGTATATCACTTGATCGGACGTATAGTGCTGCCATGCACTGTTTGTTCTATATGATTTGATAGGATGCATAGTGCTATTGTGCACTGTTTGTTGTATATCATTTGATAGGTTGTATAGTGCTGGCATGCACTGTTTGTTTTATATCATTTGATAGGATGTATGCTGCCGTGCACTGCTTGTTGTATATCATTTGATCGGAAGTATAGTGCTGCCGTGCACTGTTTGTTCTATATGATTTGATTGGATGTATAGTGCTGCCTTGCACTGTTTGTTTTATATCATTTGATAGGATGTATGCTGCTGTGCACTGTTTATTGTATATGATTTGATTGGATGTATAGTGCTGCCGTGCACTGTTTGTTTTATATCATTTGATAGGATGTATGCTGCTATGCACTGTTTGTTGTATATCATTTGATCAGATGTATAGTGCTGCCATGCACTGTTTGTTCTATATGATTTGATAGGATGTATAGTGCTGCCGTGCACTGTTTGTTGTATATCATTTGATAGGATGTATCGTGCTGCCATACATTGTTGTATATCATTTGATAGGATGTATAGTGCTGCCGTGCAGTGTTTGTTGCATATAATTTGATATGCTGTATAGTGCTGCTGTGCACTGTTTGTTGTATATCATTTGATAGGATGTATAGTGCTGCCATGCACTGTTTGTTCTATATGATTTGATAGGATGTATAGTGCTGCTGTGCACTGTTTGTTATATATCATTGATTGGATGTATAGTGCTGCCGTGCACTGTTTGTTCTATATGATTTGATAGGATGTATAGTGCTGCCGTGCACTGTTTGCTTTATATCATTTGATAGGTTGTATGCTGCTGTGCACTGTTTGTTGTATATCATTTGATAGGATGTATAGTGCAGCCATGCACTGTTTGTTGTATATCATTTGATAGGTTGTATAGTGTTGCCATGTACTGTTTGTTTTATATCATTTGATAGGATGTATGCTGCCGTGCACTGTTTGTTGTATATCATTTGATCAGATGTATAGTGTTGCCATGTACTGTTTGTTTTATATCATTTGATAGGATGTATGCTGCCGTGCACTGTTTGTTGTATATCATTTGATCAGATGTATAGTGCTGCCATGCACTGTTTGTTCTATATGATTTGATAGGATGTATAGTGCTGCCGTGCACTGTTTGTTTTATATCATTTGATAGGATGTGTAGTGCTGCCGTGCACTGTTTGTTCTATATGATTTGATAGGATGTATAGTGCTGACCTGCACTGTTTGCTGTATATCATTTGATAGGTTGTATAATGCTGCCGTGCACTGTTTGTTGATCATTTGATAGGATGTATAGTGCTACCATGCACTGTTTGTTGTACATCATTTGATAGGTTGTATAGTGCTGCCATGCACTGTTTGTTATATATCATTTGATCAGATGTATAGTGCTGCCATGCTCTGTTTGTTGTGTATCATTTGATCAGATGTATAGTGCTGCCGTGCACCATTTGTTCTATATAATTTGATCAGATGTATAGTGCTGCCGTGCACTGTTTGTTATATATCATTAATTGAATGTTTAGTGCTGATCTGTACTGTTTGCTGTGTATCATTTGATTGGATGTATAGTGCTGACCTGCACTGTTGCTGTGTATCATTTGATTGGCTGTATAGTGCTGACCTGCACTGTTTGTTTTATATCATTTGATTAGGGTGAACCCATTTTCTTGTCTGAGTGTTTTTTGTGGCCAGTCAGTGAGAGCAAAGCTATAGGTCAGAACAGGAAGAGGAAGGTGATTATAGCATGAACATTATTCCTAGCTGTCAGGGCAGTTTTCAGTATTAGCTTTGGACTTTTATAACATTCTTTACTAAGCTTTATTCTCAGTTGTTCATGCTGTATTGCCAACTGCACATCTGTTCCCAGATATTTGAACACTCCCTGTTCACTTTTGTTAATATCATGGTCTTCTTCCTGGTTGTTATTTTCTTGGTGCTGCAGTTTTCCTGCTATAAATGTTTCTTTTGCACACTTATCAAGGCCTAATGCCATTCTTAGATTGAAAGTGTTAAGTATTTTCAATTGTTCTTTCAGGTGCTTGTCTGATGAGCTATACAGTTTTGTATCATCTGCAAAACACAGAAGGGATTTCACTGGGGAAGGTTGGATTCTTGAAAGTAAGCTGTAACTGTCGCCTAGTGTAATAAATAACTTAACGGGTTAAGGACACGACAGAACAGCTGCAGTGACAAAGAATCACCATGGAATATCCCCCTTTGGACTTTTATCCTTGGGATAATAATTTGCCCATTATCGTCACTCAGTTGTAAAGCGGTTTGTCACAGTTTCATTGCGACTGCTTGGTAATATTAGTTGTACAGTGTATTTTACACATCTGCAGGCATTCCAGATTCCATGAATGAGGAATGGTACTGATTGTTTTTTGCTACTTTCTTTCCACCCTTTTTTACATCTCTCTGTTGCAGCTTTGTTTAGTAATAGATGATCCAACAGCCCTCGATAGATAACGGAACAATAAAGTCCAAGGAACGTTCAGTAAAACACACTTTAATGACACATTAACGCTATACACAGTACGTTTTCATTTTTGGTTTTCTTGGTTTTTGTTTTGCCCATTTGGTTCCTGGTTTATTTATTAGTAATAGATGATCCTTTGCTCCATGTGATTTACTTTTTTCAGCTTTCTGTTCTGTTGCTGTTATTGATGTTTCCCTTAAGTGTCCATAAACTCTGCTTCAGTTCTGTTTATAAATATGTTTGGAAAACAGGCTCTGTAGTTGTTAGAATGGCTTGAGGTTTCATTTTTAACCTCTTGCTAAGCTGGTACCCATTCTGACTTTCCATATAAATAATTTTTACTCCGGTCTAAGTAATTGTGCAAAGGTGTCATTATCTTTAGCCAAAATTTAGGGACTTCATCTGGACCTAGGGTTTTATATTTAGGATCCTGTTTTAATTTTCACTCAGTTTCTCTAACATTCACTTCATTCCATTTTATAATTTCTGTTATTAAGAAGTCTTAATTTCTTTTAACTCTTCTATCCATTTAACATCTTTGTTATGTTTAATAGGGTCTTCATAAATACTTCACAGAAATGTATTAATTTCTTCTTTTTTAGGTGGTGTTACTTTTGTTTGATTTCCAAGTTCTTTGTAAAACCATTTGGGTCATCGTCAGATTACTTGTTTTGTTCTTTTCTTTTATATTTGTCTTTATACCTTTTAAGTTTTTCCTACTTATGCTGATGAGCTGTTATCTTTTGTTTATTCTTGAAGACCGTATAAGATCAGTTTTGATGTGTGTTGCTTTTAACCAGTTGTCAAAGAGTTTTTGATCTATGGTGTTGTATGTATTTGTCTAATAGTGAAGCTTTTTGCCTTAGTTGCTTTATAGTTTTGTCTGTTCATTGCTTCCATGGTGACATTGTACTGGGACCTACCTTTTCTTTTGATGCTCTGTGTGTTTTTGTGGTAGCACTTTGTGTGTTACTAGTTTGGCTGCACAGTAATATATTCTGTTTATTTTCATTATATTGCATTACTAGTGTCTTACTATCCCTGATAACTTTGTCCATTTGTTTTACACTCTTCTAAAGTTCTGAATCATATTCTCTTTCTCTAACCCCTTTCGTTTATACATCCGAGTGACGCCTCCAGGTGCATCTGCAGTTAACACCTACTGACGCCTCCAGGTGTGAAATATTACTTGTTCATATTTGCATCAATAATTCCAAAACCATGCACAAGATTTTAAAATATTTCGTCTTAAAGCATACACAGTGGCAAACTCAACTGCATTAATATTTGGCCTTTGTCAGGTAGAGAGATATTAAATATTTTTATGATATTAATTTGTATAGATATAATTTTAACGTTTTTCTAAATATCTCAATAACCTAGTAACACAGACATAACTCCTTAGCCTCATGTGAAAGCTCTCAGCTAGATGAACAAAATGCTTCCAACAGCATGTATGTAACTTGAATGGTTGCTGGCATATTGTAAGTTGTTTACAAAATATTACAAACGTAATAGTTACTGTGTTTATTTTACTGTGACTTACAAAATTCAGTTTAAGATATAGAACCTAAAGAATACTACCACTGTATAAAGAGTTTGCCATTTATACTTCTTTCATAACCCCTATGGTTCCAGAGATATGAACATTTGTTTGAAATATGAGGACATAATTTTATTCTGTCAAAAGGCTTAGGCTCCAGCCATTGAAAATTACAATGCAAACCTCTTAACCTCCTCTGAAGTGAATGAGTTAATATGTTAGCCCATATTTTTTTTTCTGGACTGAAACCATCCTTGTTGCTCTGTTTCCTGTTCTTTCCCTTGTTATGCAATCCTGACTTGACTTTAAAGCAAGTCTCCTACAAAGGGTTACAAGTCTGTGCCCTGTGATATGTTTTTTCCATGCTGCATCTATTACACCACCTTATAGAGACTCATTAGACCATTATGATGTGATATTGTCTGCATCAGAGTCTTCACACTAAATCTTTCACTTCTCATTTGGTTTATTACTTCAGTTTTTGTTTTTCTGCATTACAAAACTTATTGCTTTACTATACATTTCACTTTTGCATTCTTATTCATGCCTTTGTAAAATTTACCATGTTAAGATGTCTTTGCCTGTATTTCTCTTCAAATATCTTTGGAACTGCATTGCTCATTTGGTTAATAAACATCATACTATCAGATTTCTTTTCTTTCCCGTCTCACTGTTTTTTTTTTATTGCTTTCAGTAGCCTCTGTTTTATGTTCTTTTTCCTTGTAGTACTTCCTCGGTCACATCCTTTTCCAGATAGACCAGTGTTTCTTCATCTAGGTATCATTTTCTGTGCTCTGGTGTATTAAAGATCTTAAATTATCATCTGAAGCTTTTATTAGTTTTTCCTAGTACGAGTATTATTTGTTTCCTCTAATTTCTTTCTCGCTTTTGTTGTATATCCTCTATACAGAAGTAATAGAAACAATACATAATCTGCATGTTTATCCCCAACAGTCTGCTTTATTGTCTCTGTGCTTGCCTTATCATTTTTTGTGGACGAAGACTTCTCCTTACCACAGGGCAAGCTAGCCACATAGCCTATCCTATATTTCCATGTTCTGAGGATTCTACACTGCCCTTTTTTTCAGTCCTGGCACCAGTGCCTGTTCAGGAATGAGTGTGTTTTGTCCTGGGATTTGCACTGCCCTTTTTTCCAGTCCTGGCAGGAATGGGCATGTTTTTGTCCTGGGGTTTGTGCAACCATTCTTATTTTTTTAATTTGCCCTTCTCTGTAATACATAAAATAGTCTGTATATATATATATATATATATCTATATATATATATCTATCTATATATATATATATATATATATATATATATATATATATGTATGTGTGTGTGTCTATATATATATATAAAACATTTTGCTGAGATTTTGTAAAAAAAAAAAAAAAAAAAAAAAGGATTTACCATATGAAGGTACTCATCAAGGCATGAGGATGAGTTTATTTCCAGCAATATTGCTCTCCTTCCCTTGCTGATTCCATCTCTCTATTAGAACCTCACACTTTATCACAGTTTAATTCCTCCAAGTCCTTTGGGTTTCCAGTACTATAACAGGAATGGACCCCATTCATAACTCATGGTACAGTTAAAGTTCATAACCCTAGTGTTGTTTGAGTCTTTGATGTTAGCCAAAAGTGCTGCTCTTAGCATCCACAATATGCCTAGAATGGTCTTCTCCCTTAATTCATCCTGGGTTACACGTATTGGTAGCATATCCAAGTAGGACTTTAAATTCTTTTTTATTTGACCCATTGGTCCTAATAATTTTGGAACTGTCTGGATATCTATCTTCCACATTGTTTTTTTTTTCTGCCTGCAAATCTTGGTCTTTTATGGCTTTGTGTCTATCTGTACAAAAGACTGGGTGTAGTAATTTCAGTGATCAATGCTACTTTTTTCTTCAACTACTATATCTGTTTTTCTCTCATCTATTTTTTGAACTGATGGTAATGGGTGGTCACATGTGATATAAACTTCATAATTCCCCATATTGCTTTGTGGTTCATGTTTCCAATGTTTCTGAATTCTGATGTTTTCACAATGCCCAGTGCATTAGTCTTGCCATATCATTGCGCTTTTCACAAGACAGGTCCTCTTCCATGAGTGTAGCAACAAGATGTGCGACTGTTTCCAGTTCTATTTTTTTTTTTTTACAAGACCTGAATTCATCTGTTTGATTTACATTGTACATTGTCCACTGTCCTGGACCACCATTATTAGCCTTTCATCTTTTGGTTTCAGTTCACCTCTCTCTAATCATTCCTGCATCAAATCTTGGTCAGCATGATATTGGTGCAGGACATCTCAGTACTTGCCACTATATTTAAGCTTTTCTAATTTTCTTTCTTTTTCCTTAGTATTCTTTTTCTGTTGGCGCATTCAGTTGCTGCCTGATTTTTGTCTACTTGTAGTGTGATTTCCATTCTCACTTTATATTGAAATGCTTCTGCTAAGCAAAGCTGTCTTAGACGACTTGTCCTCATATATGTTTGGGTCTGGTGAGGTCAACAAATCTGTGTGCAGTCCCAGGATTGCAGAGCCTTACATGTAATTAATTCTAAGGAACACCAGATATTCTACAGCGTAAGGAGCATATAATCTTGCTATACACTGATTTTTATATATCATTTGATAAGTGTGAAACATTTTTCTTATTTTTTCTCTCCAGCTGATCCAGTATGTTTTGGGGCCATTCACCCCAAAACTATAAATTAGGACAGGAAGAGTAAAGTAATTTAGAGTATGGATTCCTAGATGTCAAGGCAGTTTTCAATATTAGTTTTAGTCTTCTGAAGTATTCCTTACTGAGTTTTATTCTCATTTCTTCATGTTTTATTGCTGGTCCTTCATCTTTTCCTAAATATTTATACATTCCCTCCTGCTCGAGTTCCTTTATATCACATTCCTGTCCCAGGTAGATATTTTCTCGGTGATACAGGTTTCCTTTTTTAAATGTTGCTTTTGCAGATTTATTGAAATGAAATGACATTTTTATATTATCTGAAAACGTTTTAATCATTTGTTGTTGGTAGGAGATCTCAGTACTTGCACTATATTTATGCTTTTCCAGTTTTCTTTCTCATCTGCTCCTTTTCCTTATATTATTTATTTTGTTTTTGGCACATTCCATTGCTTTCTGATTTTTGTCTACTTGTAGTGTGATTTCCATTCTCACTTAATATTGATATGCTTCCTCTAAGCTGAGATATCATCTTAGCCTACTTCTCCTCATGTTGTATGACTTTCACGATGTTTGGGTCTGGTTGTTCTTTCAACTTCTCATCTGAAAAACTATACAGTTTTAAGACATCCACCAAAAGCAGATGAGAAGTCTTTAAACAGGGTTGGTTTCTATGAGCTAAATTGTAATTATAGCATAATCTGTTAAGTAAACAGCTCAATGGATTAAGGGCAAGACAAAACAGTGGTGGCAAAGAATCGTCCTGGGATATCCCTCTTTGAATTTTTATCCCTGAGATAATAATTTGCCCTTTGTCATGGCTCAGCACAAATTGGTTTGCTACTGCAATATAATTTATCAGTGTAGGGTGTATCTTATACATCTGTAAACGTTCTTTTCTCCATGAATGTGGGATGCTATCAAATACTTTCTTGTAATCTATCCATGCCATACTTAGATTATTCCCCTTTTTTACAATTCTCTTTTATAGCTTTATTTAACAACACATGATCATTTGTTCCAAATGACCTTTTTGTTACTCTTTTGTTCTATTGCCATAACTGATTTTTTCCCCTAAATGACTAGAAACTCTGTCTTCATCCGATCCAGTATATAATGTACATATTGTCAGGAAGCAAGTTATTAGCCTATAGTTTTTAGGACAGCTTGACAGTTCACTCTTAATGCATATAAATAATTCTTACTCATGGCTAAATCTTTGTGCAAAGATATTAATAGCTTTAGCCAGAAATTAGGTACTGCTTCTCGGCGTGGAGCCTGGAGTTTTCTAGTTAGGAGCTTTTCTTAATTTTATCTCAATTTCTTTGGCCATTATTTCATCACATTTCATATCCTGTACATGAGAACTCCTGTTTATTTTAATTGTTCTATGCATTCAACATCTTGTTATGTTTAACAGGATTTTCATAAATATTTCTCCAAAATGTTTCTATTTCTTCTTTTTTGGTGGTGTTTTTAGCCCTTTTGCTTTGTTTCCCATTTCTGTATAAAACCTTTTTGGGTCATCACTGAATTAATTATTTTTTTTACTTTTCCTGTATGTAATCTGCATATTTTTTAAGTTTTCCCTCATGTACTGATACATTCAGTTTATTATTGACAGTAGTGTATGATAGATCCTGATCTGTTTTGAAATTGTGTGTTGCTTTTACCACGTCTTTCTAAGTATTTTTGTTGATCTCTTCTCTTCTCTATGTTTTTCAAACAGTGATGCTTCTTGTTTGAATTGCTGTATAGTTTAATCTGTTTGATGCTTCCATGGTGGCATTTTACTTGTTCCCTTATTTTCCTTTGTTATCCTACGTTTTAGTGGTAATCTTTTGTCTGTTAGAAGTTTAGCTGTACAGTAATTAATCCATCCATCTACAACTCCTTTTTCCCATTTTTGCACATGGGATCTGTTGTATCACATGAATTTTTCTCAATAGTCATGATTACTGTGGTCATCAGTTTTACTAATCTTGTAACATTTTGGGTCTTATTAACTTTCTGCAGTCTGTTTCTTTCATCTCTCTTAACATGTCTAGCTATCTCCATTAAATCAAGCAGTTCTTCCCTTACACCATTTTATTTGATGTGAGAGCATTGTCTTTGCTCTCTGTTTCCTGTGAGAATTCCACAGAAAGTTCCGGAACATCTTCCTGAGACATATCCACTTCAGATGCACCCTGCTTCATCTAGTGCTTCTTCATATTGGAGCGCATTGTCCCATCACACCACAACATTACCTCTAATCAAACTGAAGAAACCAAAGAACAAACCCAAAAAAGCAACAAGAGTGGCACCTGGAAGGTGAAAACTGCGAGACCAACAAAATCCACAAAATGTAAAAGTTAAGCACACAATTTTATTCTAATCGCTTTTCGTCCAGCTAGTAGCCAAACTTCTTCAGACAACAAGATAAAATAAACTACTACAGGGGGCCCATTTCAACTCCTGTTGGAAATGCAGGAGTTGATTTGGCAGTTAAAGTTACAATCGTATAGGGCTCCTGGTTTGAATGACAAACTTTCCTTGTCTTGTATTTTAAAATTAAGAAGTCTTTTATGGTGAATGTGCACACATTAGGAAAGCCTTAGGGCTATGTATATAAGTATTTATGGTACCATATTATATATTTCATATATATATATATATATATATATATATATATATATATATTTTTTTTTTTTTAACATGTATTTATATGTGTGTTTAAACTGGAGGAATGTATTTTATTTCACTTTTGAGGAACCTGTTTCTTTAAAGTGGTTTCCCTACCAGTTAATCAATTTGTACCACAAATGATTTAGATGAAGTATAAATGGAGCTGGATGTAGTAGTTTATTTTATCTTGTTGTCTGAAGAAGTTTGGCTACTAGCTGGACGAAAAGTGATTAGAATAAAATTGTGTGCTTAACTTTTACATTTTGTGGATTTTGTTGGTCTTCGCAGTTTTCACCTTCCAGGCGCCACTTTTGCTACAACATTACCTCTGTCGGAGCTACCATTGTTTCCTGCTCCTTCCTCTTGCTGTGCAGCAGCTGGACTTTCACACTGGTCTCCCACAGAACTTTCCAGAGCATCACCATGTGACAGATCTTCTACAGATGTCTCCTGCACCACTTGCTACTCCTTAGTCTGGGGACCAGTAATTCTATCATGCTGTAACATTGCTTGTGTTGGATTCTCTGGTATAATTCCCCCACTTCACTATATAAAGCTCGTTATGTTATTTGTAGATGAAGAGACGCTAATGCAGGTTTAAGTAGTCATTTGATTATATATAGTAAGTGAATGAAGCAGCCAAACAACTTAAATTATTGCATTAAATTACTAGTTTATAGAACAGTACAGCATTGTCAACTGATGAATGTTTTTAATAGCTTGCATTTTTTGCTGTAAATCAATATTTTGTTATATTTTCACCCATTGTACTGAGTGGTTTGTTGGATGTTAATATGATATGACAAAGCGTCAGTGGGTCTGATGGATAAAAGTTGGCCTTTCTTACCTCTAAAGATTGTGTTTAAAGGTGCGGACATATTGTGACCATTTGTTTCAATTTTCTATGCTCCACCATTTGGGTGGGGAAAAGGATGCTAACATTTGGAGTTCTGAGCAGTGTAGCAACTGCCTTGTGCTTATTGTCTGTAAAGTGCTTCTACCAATTGATAATCCAGTCTTTGGGATTTAAAAATATTTAAGAAACATGGAGGTAAACCTCTTGTGTCAACCCATTATTGGTAAGTCTTTTACATGCACAACACCACATCAGTCATAACATACCACTAGGCCTATAACCTATACTTAAACTCAACATTTCCCAAAGCCTCCTAAAACACACACTAAAAAATCTCGGCCTTCAGCACACCAGGCATTACCTACTCCTTCTCCACTCCCATGTACTGCAACTCCACATAAATCACCCAGAGGTCATCAGGAAAGCAGGCCTAAGTCTGTAAAGTCCACTAAGCCTGCTGCCGCACAGAGAATGTTGTAGTTATAGGTGGCTATAAACATACAGACTCCACACTCACCAGCCTGAACAAGAACAAGATGACTGTAATCTGCTTGTCTGGTGCCAGGATCCACAATGTCACAAGGGCCCTGAAAGCAGACAGCTGTGACTGACCTAATAAAGAATGCATAGAGCCTTGATGGAACTTACTCTGCATATGTTATAGGCAGGGACGACACTGCTCTGGAGTAGTTTCTTGCCTTTGCAAAGTATGATATGTGGGTACCAAGACGGGGTAATTGGCCAAGTCATTAATTGTCATTCTAAGGGGATCCAGTGTCATTCTGGGGTGACATGTAGAGAAGACTTTGTGTTTCACCAAGAATGACTTAATAGCTTCTGCAAACTGGCTAAAGCCTTAGCTGACCCTGTAGTACCTTTTTTAGGTGGTCTTTCCCTATAATGACCTTCCTATATAGCAAAGTCAAACCCAGATTTGGACATCATCATAGTGGCACAACTCAGTGCTAGCAATCTAAACAGAAAGATACCAGAACATGAGGCCCTCCTGCAATTGAAACACATTTATACCTTTGCCTGTACTGAAATAATGGTTTCATTGCAATGACAGCACTCCCTACATATGAGGACTTAGCACCTGTTATGCCTTAATGCCCATGCGTAAGTGCAGAAGAGTATCTACATTTGTCTGAAACATCATCACCTCACATCAAATTACCCGCAATCCTAAACTGGAGCTTCTGGAGATATAACTCCCCCTTAGTAAATTGTAATCTTACTTCCTTACTCACTGCAGATCCCCATTAATGTCCCCAGAGGTCATGGAAATTACCTTAATATCGTTGAGGGGTTAAATATCAAACTAAATGTCTTCTTGCTAGGGCACTTAATTTACCCAAGCATTTACTTGCATACTTACATGTCCACTAAAATGGATATACTTAGTATTTCCTAGACTTTGTTAATACCAGTGCATTGGAGCAAATTGTAAAACTGCCCGGTAGAGACTGTAATATCCTTGATCTGGTCCTTCCCAGCCTAGCCACCCCTGTACTACACCATGTATGTCCATTAAATCTGACCATGAATCATTTATCTTCTCTGTCAGGTGTAATGGCAACCCCCCACTTGCCTAGTGAAACTATCTTTATGGACTTCTCCAGGGTAGACCTACTTCATCTTGTAGAAAACTTATGCAAAATGTCCAACAATCCCCTGCAAGTGGACCCAGTTCAACAGGCTGCTTCATTCACCTCAAGTTTTTATCAGCATCTTATTACAGCATAGACCAATGTGCACTAGTCCACCCTAAATATAAATGTAAATTCAGGAATAAGCCTCTCTGGTGGAACTCCAGAATTAATAAACTGTTTAACAAAAGATGAAAAATAATGAAAGCTTGCAAGAATTTCCTATCCCTCTACCTCAAAACCACAATGAAACATGCCAGCAAGGAACTTAAAAGCACTATTAGAAAAAGTAAAGCTGTGTACAAAATTAAGGTCTCTAGAGATGCCAAAGGAAACTTCAAATCTTTCTTCTGGTATGCCAGAAAATTAAGAAATAATGAAATAATGCTCAGCAATGCGCTGAGCTCATCCATTGTAACAACATACATTCCAGTCCCAAGGATATCGCCAGTATATTAACAGTAATTTTACCCCACCAATCCACATTATTTTTCCCACTATCCTTTAGTTTCCCTTGTAATCACCTTGGAATAAGTCTTAGAATCCCTGTCAGAGACAACAAAATGAATTACATGGGGCCAGATGGCATATCAGGCTGCATTCTGACCATTGTGTACTATCTGAGCCTCTGCTTAAACTGTTTGATATGAGTCTGTCTGCAGGGCTTCTCCCTGATGCCTGGAGAACACCCAGTGTGGCTCCCATACACAAGGATGGTCCCTGTACAAACCCAGGTAATTATAGGCCCATCAGTTTCACCTACTTATATAAAAAGCCATGGAGTGTCACAGCAGAACTCATGTATGCGCACATAAGCAACCTAACTGATCTAGACCCCACTCAGTTTAGGTATGTGAAAGGCAGATCATATCCCTGAACCGAGTAAACGTCTCTGAAAAGGTTACAGAGGTTGTGGACAGTGGTCACTTTGCGCACAATGCAAATCATGTATTGGCCAAGGTGTTTGACATTTGGATAAGTAGTTAGTGTCCTCCATCCATGCTGGCATATTGAAAAGTTAGAGAAAATTAATGTAAACCCCTCCTTTGTCCACTGGATTGCAAACTAATTATCCAGCAGATCCCAAGTAGTGAAATTTGCTGGTACCTTCTAAAAACGTAAATTTGTAGCTAGTGGGATACTGCAGAGATCTGTGCTGGGTCCTGTCTTGTTTTGTATTTATTTTGCAGACCTCCAAGACAATATCCCTGAAATCTGGTGAACACGTTTGCCGATGACTGCAAGTTGCACTGTTATTCCTTCATCTACTGGCACTAAACTGCTCCAAAAAGGGCTGGGATATGCAGATACCTGATTTACTGAAAACAGTCTCAAGCTAAATGCAAAAATGCATATCATTTGACAAACAAGCTATTCCTAACACTGGTGTTGTAAATGATGCTCTTCTTCAAACAGGTATGATCACAAGAGACAAGGGTATTTATGTGTGTAACTCTTTCTCATTCCATCGTCATGTTTTCACCAAAGTCAGAAGATCCTTGTGTCTGGCTCTGTTAATTTCTAAAGGAATATCTTCAAGATCCAAAGAAGTCATCCTACCACTGTACTCTTCCTTTATCAGACCCATTATCAAACGCAGTGGCCTTTTGATATGTACAAATCCAAGCATTTTGCACAAATGGAAAAGTACCTAAGATTAAAAAAAAAAATTAAAAGCCGTAAGTCCTTCAACTATCCCAGTAGCCTAGAACAATCCTCCTTATGTTGGATAGCTTTCAGGATGCTGTGGGATGACCCGTGTCTCACATTTTGACCCATGAAAGTCTCAGTCCTGTTTGACTTCCCTATTTCTTTGCAAAGCCAGTGACTGTAAAAACACCAGCACCAGAAAAGCTTATTCCCAAATTTCCATTTTTTTGCTCAAAATAACCTATCCCATTTGGTTATATATTAGCCTTACCCCATCCCATGGTTGATAATATTACCCCTAAAGAGAATAACTGGGATCATACCATAGATAATTTGTGAGGACCCATGCATGGGATAAAGCAGTTAAGAGCTGTGTCTATCTATTAGTAGTATCGGGGGGCAGTCCTAGGGTGCATTTTCTGTCTCCCATTCATCGATCTAAGTTGCTCTTGAAAATGGACAGGAATTTTTATGTGGATGGGGGAGTCTGTTCCTCAGCAGCAGTATTATCTGCAAAATATACCTTTCCCTCCAAACTGTTCTGTTGATGTTGCAGAAGAGGTTTACATCCCTATACAGAGTGTTTCTGATACCATTTGACTTGCTGATGTGCAGTAATCCATCAGTAATGGGTCAGAGGATGCCTTGTATGCCAGACACAGGTCTCCTCTTAGCAGTCTGTAGGATACAGAGTATAGTGACAGGGCTTTGAGTTGATCCATGTAGGCCATGCTGTTTAGAACATCAACAAATAAACAAGACTTGCTGAAGGGATAGTTCTTAACGTATTCCTAGCTTATGAATTAAGTTACCATTACAGGTCAAGCAAAGTACTGCTTTGTCTGACTTTAAGGGTGGTCTTGATGAATTAATGGATAGATATAAATTTGTACCAGTGGTATCATGAATGGCCCTGCTTGATTTGGGAGGGGGCACTATTAAGTATTCTTAAAGGGTGGCAAGAACTTTTACAAGTGTCTCCTTAAAGGTGTATACGAGTAGGTCTGTTGAGCTCCCTGTAACCACTTGTTTAGTGTTGTTCCTGTGTTTGTAAAGAATGAAATCATTAGACCTCTGACTAACACCAGCTCACTTGCTGCTACAAAGAAAGATGCATTCAAAGATGTACCAGGACGTGGAATCAGTAGGGGAAGCTTGTTTGGGTTCATTCAGATTCAGGAATGAGTTTGGGTAACTGTGTCCTGGGTAGGGTCATGTGGGGTGGGTTCAGCATTAGATGCAGTGCTGTTCTTCACTAAAGTGGTAACAGCATTTCACTGTTAAGTCATTCATGGGGTTGGAAAGGGCAGTAACAGCAAACTTGAGTGTGCTTCCTTCTGTTGCTATTTATTTGTTTTTAATGTGGTCTCATAATTTTTTTAATTTTATGTATAGCATTTTATGAAATTATAAAAACTTTGTAATAATGGTTTATAGTATTCTCCAAAACACTGAGAAATTGTTTTTCCAGCTGCATATAAGGAGAGCAGATGCTGTGGTTGCAGGGCAGAAGGCTTGCATTAGCTAGATGAAACCCCATAGTGGTTTGTCCTTGTCCTCTGCAGCACCCTGCCCTGATGATGGGCCCATGTATTCCTCCCCCACATGTGTTTTATTCTGCATAATCTCTTTCCAGCATTAATCAATTGGTAATGCAGCAGAAACATGTGTCAATCTTCATTTTCACAGTCTACCTGCCCTTGGAGGAGTGGTTTCTGCCCAGAAACTGTAGTTTTATTGTCCATTTTGGGCTAATTTCTATCTCTTTAATCTTTCAGATATAAAAACCGCATTTGCACGGTTTTGTGCTCTGGGCAACGCTGGTTAGCTAGGGTTCAACTATTCCCGACTCCAAGAAGTCTACTCTTAAGTTTCTCCCTTGGAACTAGACAAACCTTCAAATTTAGCACGCAAACCATTCATTTTACAGCCCAGCACTTGCTTAAAACTCCTATCAAGCACTAAATACCCCTAGCACTAGCCCTTCTTATACTGTCCATAAGGACAAGGCTCTCAATTCGTCCCCACCAGTCAGTCAGAAAAACAGCTCACCTATCCAGGCATGTCCAAAGGGCAGTTTCCGGTGTACTCTCCAGTCCAGCTGGTGAATCTGGGCACTTTGAGGCAATGTTACAACTGCCTCATGTACACAGATAACCCTCTCCTCCTACCACCAAACACTAATATATGTGAGAGCTGCAATTATACAGCCAGACTGCAGGCAAAGCTCTCTCAACCCCAGACTGTAACTGACTGTCAAGAGGGGAAGGGTAATACTTGCAACACATCACCAGTCTCACATAAACCTAACAAACCAACACAGGCAAATACACACAAATACATGAAAACATACTTGGAGGCTCTAAATAAAAATCTGCAAAAGCAACAGAGACCTCCAAAGCAGACATCCAAGCAACCTCCACAATCTGTCAACAATCGTGAAACACATACTTCACATAATAAGTGTGCCACACAGTCATAGCCCTCAAGGCAAAATAATATACCCAACACACTAGCGATAGGCGACTCTATAGTCAGGCACACTGATGTCCCACTGACTAGGCTGGACAAAGAGAAGGTTAGAGTTAGCTGCCTGTCGGGCGCCAGGATCTGCCATATAACACAAGCACTCAGGTCACTCCATAACAAGTACAAATACGATTCTTGTCATTGTACATGTTGGTGTGAATGACCTGAGACGTACCTCCCTGGACTACATAAAAAGAGACATGGAAGAGCTCTCTGATCATGTAGCCCAGGCAGGTATGACCCTTATCCTGAGTAGCATCCTGCCCTCACCAAAAATGATGCCACAGTATAAAGAAAAAATGATCAACTTCAGCAATTGGCTAAGTTTCTGGTGTCATTCAAAGGGGATCCAGTATCTGTCTATCTGGGATGACATGCTTGACAAGCCATGTTGCTTCGCAAGAGATGGCTTGCACCTGTCACCCTTAGGCTTTCCAATACTGGCAAAGGCTCTTGCTGCCCCCATAGTGCCTTTTTAGGCAGGGCTCAAAAGACAAACCCACCACCATAAATATCATAAGTAACCAAAAACTGAGGGTAATGCTAGTCAACGCCGGAAGTCTGAACCTCAAAATGCATGCACACGAGGCACTCCTCAGTATGGAGAACATTGATATCTGTGCAGTAACAGAAACCTGGTTTAAGGCTCCAGAGGGCACCCAGCACTACCAGGCTATAACTCATACCATACCTTTCGGCCACAGAACCCAGACTGAAACTCAAAAGGCAGGGGTGTATCCATATTCATCAAGGATACTCACACCTCCAGGTTAGTGGCGCAGCACGATGCATCAGAGATCATCCAAGTGCAACTAACAACGGGCAAAACTGCAATCCAAATTGTAGCTTGCTACAGATCACCCACCAAGACCCTGGACCCCCATTTCTGGAGATACTAAGAAATATGAAGGTCCTACCAAACACCCTAATACTGGCTGATTTCAGCTACCCAAACATTAACTGAGAGAACTACTCAAGTACTAACTCCCTTGCCCAACGCTTCCTAGAATTTGGAAATTCGAACGCCCTGAATCAACTGGTCAACACCCCCACCAGAGGGAACAACATATTGGACCTGGTCATCACCAACATGGGCGACCGGTGTTCCACACCTGATGTCAACCCCTCGCTGGTTAGATCAGACCATAGACTAATCACTCTGGATATTCACATTCCGCCCCCAACCCCAATCAAGGAAACCACCATGAAAAACTTTTCAAAAGCAAACTTCACGTTGCTTAAGACCGATGTGGATAGGTTCACAGCCCCACGCCAATGGACAATGCTGTCCAAGCTGCTGAAACGTATATAAAGGCACTCTGTGATCATCTGCAGGAATGCATGGATCATGCTATCCCAAGCAAAACCAAGACTTACTCCTCCAAGAAAAGGAAACCAGTCTGGTGGACCCCTGCCATAAACAGGCTCTACAATAGGAGGAAACTAGTACAGATAAGAGCAAAATCCCTAGAAGGAAAGACATCCCTGATCAGTATTAGCAAGAAACTACGATCCCTCATTAAATCATCCAAGGCTAGCTTCAAAAGAAAAATTGCCAAGGACTCCAAAGATAACCACAAAGCATTCTTTAGCTATGTCAAGAACCCAAGTGGAAACTCTCAGATATGCTCTGAGTTGGTGCAGAATGGCACAAGATACACTGAACTGACTGATATTGCCAATATTTTGGCAGATAGGTTCAGTGCAAACATCACACCCCTCTCACCCCCTAAAGGGCCCATAACCATACCAGAAGAATGTAAGGCCCCGGCAATCACCGACACACAGGTTAAAACAGCCCCATCCAAAGCCAAAACACAGCCTCAATGGGACTGGATGGTGTCCCAGACTGTGTCTTACAAGAGCTCCAAAATGATCTAACCCCTCACCTAAACACACTGTTCAAACTCAGCCTCTCTATAGGCTACGTACCCACAGAGTGGCGCACAGCAACAGTTATCCCACTTCACAAAGGTTGCACCACAGTGGACCCCGGGAACTATCGCCCTTATAAGCCTGACTAGCCTGGTCTGCAAGGCTATGGAGCGCATCATCATGGAACTCATTAACAGAGACATTGGGAACCTCCACACTTTGGACTCCACCCAGTTTGGCTTTGTTAAGGGGAGATCATGCCTCCTAAACCTGGTGAACTTCTTTGAGACAGTTACCAAGGCATTAGATGAGGGTAAGGAGATCCACACAGCCTACCTAGACCTCGCAAAGGCTTTCGATACCATTCCCCAGTCTGGTATTATAAACAAACTCACCAACCTGAACATTAACCCCTACATCACAAGATGGGTTGCAAATTGGCTCACGGACAGAACCCACACTGTGAGAGTTGCAGACTCTAGGGTCGACTCTAAACCAGTTACAAGTGGCGTCACCCAGGGCTCAGTCCTAGGACCCCTCCTGTTCGGTATATAATTCTCAGAGGCACAGGCAAGCACAAGAGGACTTTGGCTGACCAAGTTCGCAGACGACTACAAACTAGGGGTCATAATTGATTCTCCGGCTGATACAGACACCCTCCAGAAGAGTCTCACTGAGACGGATACCTTGTGTCAAAATCATGGCCTCAAGCTGAGTGCCAAAAAGTGCATAGTCATGCCCTTTGGAAAAAACAAAGTACCCGCAAACTACCACATAGGTGGTAGTCCCCTAAATACAGAAAAAGTAATAAGGGATCTGGGGACCCAAGTAGATAGCAATCATTCCTTTGATAATCATATTGCCAAGGTGGTTAGAAAATCCTTCTACGTGGCCCACCTAATCTCAAAAGGGTTCACATCCAGAACAAAGGAGGTTATTGTGCCTCTCTACTCATCAGTTATTAGACCCATTATAAAATACAACGCCCCATTTGGGATGTACCTTACAACACCTGTAACAGATGGAAAGACCACAAAAGTACCTCACCAAGAGGATTACTGGCCTCAAACAGATGACCTATGCAGCTCGACTAAAGAAACTCCAGCTATACTCGGTTGCATACCGCTTACTCAGAGGTGATCTCTGCTTGACATACAAGGCCATGTCCAACCCAGAATTGATGGATATGCTCCACCTAAAAAAAATCAAATCCCTGAGAGCCACATGCTCTAGGGATATAAACCTTACCACAATGATAAATAAGACGTGCTGGGGGGATAGATTCCTGATCCAGAGACTCCCCATGCTTTGGAACAAGATTTCAGTATACATCAGGCAGAGCCCCTCACTAGCACTCTTCAAGAGAAACCTTGACGGGTGGATGGGAAACAGAAGATTTACCCCGGAGATCACTGCAGTGGCTCTGCTGGACAGAGACGCAGGGAACTAATGACTCTGCTGATCAGAGGCACAGGGAACTAATCTAAGGGGGTGGCGAAAGCCAACACACTCTGGCTAGGCTTATAAATGCCCTTGGGCATATAGCCTAGTACTTACCTATGAACTAGGTATAGAAAGTGGTAAAGTGTCACTTAGGGTCATACATATGCAATGTACATGTTTGTGTATGAGTGTTTTTTTTTTGGGGGGGGGGGGGACTGTAACCCAGGTCACACATTCTAGACCCTGAAATCTCAGCCTCTAACCTCTACTGCTCCTTTGTTTGTATTGCAAGCTACAGCTTCCACTGCTAACTGGACATTACTTTAAACTCAGCATGGTTAGCAGAAGGTCTGGTCTCACGGGAATTGGAGCATTGTATGGCAGGTCATGAAAGGCAGCAAGTTTCTCCAGATACAAAGTTACTTCATTTCATGCACCTCTAGCTCATAGCATCTGTTTGGTTCAAACGTCCAAGAAACAGCAATCCAAGGCACTCAGAGTTGGAAATGACCAATATTCTACCTTCTAATGCACACTTCTGGTCCAGAAACCATAAAAAATAGGCGAGGAAGAGGACAACTGCTGAGAGTTGTCCTTGACAACCACACAACTCCACCACACTTAAACGTGTGAGGCTTATAATTCATGGGGTATATGCTACAGAAGACAGTAAAATTGTCATTCAGGGATACAGTGAAGTTTTCTGATGCCACAAATGTGAAATCTGAGCCGACCTGTCACAACAGAAATGAAAATGGTTTTAAATCTAACTTGCTTCAAGAATATAAAGGCAACTGTTTTAGAGATATGGGTTAATTTTATTTCAGGCATTCATCTTACCTTTGATGATTATTTCTTAATATTGACCCTACACACAACTTATGTTAAAAGCTTTGTTAGTGTCAAATTCGTGTTTTGTAGCTCTTCATTTTCAACATTTTTCTTTACTCTTATATACATTATTATCAATGTTTATCAAAATAACTGGCATTCAAGTTGCCTTTGCATTACATGAGCTTACCTGTTAAAGTTTCTGCCTCATAGCTTTTTATTTATTGTTAATGTGAAAATTGAATGTATGCAGTTATTTTGTCTCAGCCTTTTTGGCCTGTGACGTGGCTGAAACGTTTCTTGTACCAGCCCACTTAACAAACAATAATAAGTGAATAAATAAATGTCTGTTTCATGCAGCGTTGTACCTCCACCATAACAACCCCCCCCCCCCTTCACTGCCTTGTAAAATATTAGCTCACATTTTGGTGATACGAGCTGCTATCTCTTCAGATTTCAACAGTTCCACCTCACCATGTTGTTTTTTTTTTCATAATTGGCTGTGGAAACATAGTACATGCCATAATTTCGTGATGCATTCATGATACCAGTTTCTTCTTGATGCCAGACTGGCACAAGACAAAAAAGAAAAAAGAGAATTTCAAATCCAAAGCAAAAAATGAGAGATTTCTCTGTAGATGATAAAAATTCCTACATAATCGAAACAAAACGCAAAGGTGTTTTCAATTGCGTTCTTTGTCTTAAATGGGTAAATTTATACATATTTCCTTGGAAGGAACCAACCACGTGGAATGCTAATGTGTTGTGGTTTGTGCACAAAATGGTAATTTTGAGGTGATGACCTTCTAAAAGTCTGTTTATTCAGGGTTCTTATGCAGGCTATGCCTTAGTTAAAGTCTGCCTTCCTACCTAATTCTACAGAAGGAACAACTTAGAATGATTTCCATGGAGGGAACAGTGCAGACTCGATATTTAAGCAACATGACATTTGAATTAGGTAGTCTTGTCTGCGTACCTTGCAGTACTGTATCATTTATAACAAATGGTCTCTCTCTCTCTCTCTCTGTCCCAACATAAAGGGCTTTCAAGCCTACATGTGGGTCAGATTTGCAAATTAGATCTAAATGTATACTTGCTGGAAAAAGGAAGGATGAGAAGTCATCCCATATCATAGCAGAGGGTGGAACATTCTTGGCTAGTATGAGGAAACTCCTTCCACTGAGAATGTGATTGACATCTGGCACAGCCTATCCCCTAACCCCAGAGACAGACAGATGGAACTGGTTAAAGAACTCAACAGAATGAGGGACAAGTACCAGTTAGGGTAATAAAACATTTAAGGGTACAAGCTTGAGGATGTTTAAGTGCTACCACTGTCTCACCTTAAAACAACTACAGTGGTTAGAACTACCACAACTAATAATCTGAATTCTGCACTTTAATTTCACAATATTTTGGGCTTAACACTGTATTAAGTGCATAGTGTACTTTGTTAACTGTAGGCCAGGGATGCCACCCCCCACCCCCACCCCTCCATTCACAAGCTAGCATTTCTTGTAATCTTTAATTACAAAACTCCTTAATATACAGTCACATACCCTTTTAGTAGTTGTTCCTGACTCCCAGCTAAGCTAAACACACTAAAGTTAACACAAGTACAAATACACACCACAAGGTTTCTGAATCGGTTAAACAGCATATTGTAGGCAATAAAGATATTACTTTTGTTCTGTAAGGTCCTGCATATATTCAAAAGAAAACAAACACAGAAAGGCAAGGTACCTTTTCTCCAGACACATACCTACCAGCCTGTAGATTGAGTGATTGTTTTTTGTCTGATTCACTCCTACCCGAGGCCAGCCTACTACGCTCCCCTTCACTTCACTCGGGCTCGCTCCGCTCCCCTACCCTACCCACATTCCTACCTGCCCCTATCTCATTTCCTTTATACCTAAGCTAACCACACCCCCTGTACAATTCTCCAGTATACATCCCTCCCACCTCAGCTAACCACAGTCCTCTAACTTTAACTCTTATACACAACTCCCTCCCCACTAACCCCACCTGGACTCAACCTCTCACGATACCATACTACACTCTGCTTTCCTATACCTCACATGCTGATTCCCCACCCACTCTCCAATCAGAATGAAAGGCCAAAACTACTTGCTCTACAACAGTCCATTATCAGCCATCCTCCTCCTTGCTTACTATGCTACCAACCCCCATAACTTCAAACTCTACAAGCACCCATCCACAATTCCCACTTACACATCACCACACCTCCCATGCACATCTTATCATTATGTCATCACCAAGACTTTCCCTAGATTTAATACTAATGTCCTCCCTTCAAGACATATACAACACACCAACACTCTCTTGTCCTTCTACATGTATAACCAACTTATAACCAAACTGAAACACCTAATTTTGTGCTCTTTAGCAAAGATATAAGTCCAATCAGATATCCATCCCAATCCTGGACCCATCTGTACTTCCCATGTAACCTACCCATTACCCCAAGCTCCTGTTCCTTCACATCCACCCATAATCTCACAGACACCACTACCTATACATCTTTACCTATTACCAGTAACTGACCTTCTCATTACATGCTTTGATCTCAGAAGCCTTGCAAACAAATTACCCGAATTCCATGTCACCCTTGCCTCCTACTCCCCAGACATTGCAGTCATAAGTGAAACCTGGTTAAAGCCCCACATCAAAGACTCTGAAATTACTACAAATGGTTACAATATTATAAGACAGGACAGGATAAACAAATGTAGTGGGGTGAAGCAATTATGTTTAAAGAATCACTTAATCTAGAAAAACTAAACTGTTCCCAACCAGACATCTGCCATGCTGAACTCCTTAATTAATCCTCACAAATCCGTTAACATCATAGCCATCCACCTACCACCAGGCAACAACCTGCACAACATAGAATCCCTCCTATCCTGGTCATCTTTTTCTTTATCCCAAGAAACCATCATTCCAGCTGATTTCAACCTAGACTGGTTCTCCTGTTCCTCCGACTTCCCTATCTCATTTATAAACTTATACAACTTCACTCAAATTATTAACTACCCCACCTGCGTCGACAAGCACTCCAATAAAAAATTACTTCTAGACTGGATTTTAACCAACAAACCAAACCACTGGTACCAGGCAGGCTGTCTACCAGTCACACTAAGTGACCATACCCTTACATTTCTAGTTAGGAAGAAAACACATATCCAAACCAGCATCTCATACAAATACACCCGTAGCAGAAAATATTTCTCCTCTGACACCTTCACTTTACTACTACAAAACTGCAATTGGTCCCCATTAAAAAACCTGCAACTAGACCTAGCGGTAGAATACTTCAATAACAAATTCCTTTAAATATTAAATAATCTTGCTCCCCTCAGATAAAAAAAAAAACAAACAGCTACCATGGTTTACTAAAGAAACAAAACTACTAATGAAACAAAGAAATAAGGTCTGGTCACTTTATCATATGACCAAAAATAACAACGATCTCACCCTTTATAAACAACTTAGAAATCATGCTAAGGAAAACATCATCAAGGATAAAAGAACCTATTTCCTCACCTGCTAACAAAAATACCAGCACAATCCACAAATCTTCTGGCAGACTATCAACCACCTCCTTAACCCCAGTAAAATCCTACCACTGCCCTCCTCACGACTAGCTCCTCTGTGCCCTTAGCCTCACAATTCAGTTTGCACTTCATCAACTCTGTCACTTCTCTCCTAGACAACAAAACCATCCCACCACTCACTGTCCCCTCCCCTACCTCTAATGACACAGACTCCTTCTCCTTTATTCCCATTCCAACTTCCTACATAAAAAAACTCCTAATTAAATTAAAACCCTGTTGTTTAGCTGCCGACCAACTTCTAAGTGAATACCTAAAGCTAGCTGCCCCATCCATTGCCTACCCCATATCTTTACTAATAAACTGCTCTATCTCTGAACAGTATGTTCCCAAATTATGGAAAATCTCTCATATCATACCATACCATACCGCTTCATAAGGGCAGCCCATCTAGAGACGTCACTAACTACCGTCCCATCACCATTCTATCCCCCCTTGCCAAAATTCTAGAGAAATGTATCCAGCAACATCTCATGAGTCACTTCATGCCAACATCCTACTCTTCACCCAGCATGGCTTCAGGCCTAAACACAGTATTAACTCAGCCCTCATAACCTTTACAGAGACCATTCACCACCTTAGAAATGAAGGACAACTTGTCTCAGCTATTTTCTTAGGTATGTCAAAAGCTTTTGACACAGTGTCCCAGCAGCTGCTCCTCAACAAACTTGCCACTTACAGTCTCAATACCACACCCCTAACATGGTTTCACTGATATCTGTCCGACAATCAACAGGCCACTAAATGGACAAACAGCCTCTCCCCACTATTACCAGTCACCATGGGGGTACCACAAGGCTCCATACTTGGGCCCCTCCTCTTCACAATATTTACCAAGAACCTATATACTGCCACCATCATCCAGTATGCAGATGTCTCCTTCCTTATCTGCTCAGCCCACTCCCCACAAGAACTCCAACACAAAATGCAATCATCATTCCAAGAGATTGAAAATTGCCTCACCAGTCACAAACTCCTCCTAAATCCAAATAAGACCAAGCTCATAATTTTCTCCAATCTTCCAAACCCAGTACTGAATCCCTCTCCATACTATCTAACAACAGTAAAAAAATCGAACCCACCAATTACACCAAGCTGCTAGAGGGGTACCCATAGATGACTCACTAAAATTTGATAAACGCATCTATCTGACCATCAGAAAAATCCACTCTAAACTAGATGCTCTATATAGGGTTAAACCTTACCTTACACAGCAAGATAGACTGGCCACTGCAAGATCCCACTTGCTATCCACCCTCCTGAGGTCTTTACTAACCTATCAAAAACTGACCGAAATAAACTAGACTCCTGCTGTCAGAATAGCTAAGTTTGTCACCAGCCAATCCCGCAGTACTTACCACTGCACTGCTCTCCGACAGCTCAGCTGGCTAGAACTTCCCAACCTGTTATTACTAAAACAACTTTCACTTGCTCATAAAATCGTATTCAACTAGTGTAGTCCAGATTCAGATTTGTTGTATCCAGGACTGTATGTAAGCTTCTGAGCCCCCCAAGCTTTCTGTGTTGGAGGGAAGCCTTCTAGCTTATCAGTGGGAGTGGTAAGCACTAGGTAACCTATCCTTTCCTGTAACTAGTTTAGTCCAGATACAGATTCTTACTTTTAGCACTTGAATTTGCTTATTCGTGATCAGCACTTGTTCAGAACTTGTAAGCACTAAATAACCTACTAATTACTACAGCACTCAACCTTCCTCATTACCTAGAGGAAAACAGTATTGGTACTTACTTTCCTCACTTGCTTAGAGAAAAACAGCTCTTGTACTCACATTCCTCACTTATCTAGAGGAAAATAGTTTTTTTATTCAGGCATGTCCAAGGGTCAGCTCCCAGTGTTCTCTCCTGTCTATCTGATAAATCTGGGCATCTTGGGGCAATGTAGAAATTGCCTCATGTACACAGACAACCCTCTCCTCCTACCACCCAACACTGCAACCTGTGAGAGATGCACTTATCTAGCCAAACTGGAGGTAAAGCTCTCTCCAATCAAGACTGAACTTGACAGTTAAGAGGAGAAGGTAAACACTTGCACCACACCACGCTCATCACATAGTCTCACTAAATCTACACCACCAAAATCCACACATAGAAACACAAAAACATTCGCGGAGGCTCTCGATAATCATCTGCTCAAGCAACAGAGACCTCCAAAGCAGAAATGCAAGCAACCTCCACTCCTCAACACAACCCAAATGACACATAGCCCGCAGACTCAGTGTGCCACTCAACCACAGCCAATAAGGCAAAACAACGTACCCAACACACTAGTCATAGGCGACTCTATAGTTAGGCACACTGATGTCCCACTCACCAGGCTAAACAAGGAGAAGGTTACTGTCAGCTGCCTGTCGGGTGCCAGGATCCGCCACATAACCCACGCACTCAGGTCACTCCACAACAAGTATAAATATGACTCTGTCATTGTTCATGTTGGTGTGAACGACCTGAGACGTACCTCTCTGGACTACATGAAAAGAGACATGGAAGAGCTCTCCGATCTTGTAGCCCAGGCAGGTATGACCCTAGCCCTGAGTAGCAGTCTGCCATCACCCAGAATGATGCCGCAGTACAAGGACAAAATGATTGACTTCAACATTTGGCTAAGCTTCTGGTGCCGTTCTAAAGGGATCCAGTATCTGTCTGTCTGGGATGACATGGTCGACAGACCATGATGGTTTGCCAGAGATGGCCTGCACCTGTCACCCCTGGGATTCCGGATACTGGCTAAGGTTCTTGCCGCCCTTATAGTGCCTTTTTTAGGCAAGGTTCAAATGACAAATTCACCACCGTAACAGGAACAGGCAAGCAAAAACTGAGGGTGATGCTGCTCAATGCTAAAAGTCTAAATCTCAAAATGCACTCACTCGAGGCACTCCTTAAAGTGGAGAACATCGATATCTGTACAGTGACTGAGACCTGGTTCAAGGCTCCAGAGAGCACCCCTGCACTACCAGGCTATAACTCATACCACACTTTTCGGCCATGTAACCTGGACCGGAACACCAAAGGCGGAGGTGTGTCCATTTTCATTAAGGATATCCACACCTCCGGACTAGTTGCTCAGCATAATGCAGCCGAGGTTATCCAAGTGCAACTAACTCTGGGCAAAACTGCAATCCAAATTGTAGCTTGCTACAGATCACCCACCATGCCCCAGGATTCCCACTCCTCTTTTCTTGATGTACTGGAAAAGATTAGGGTTCAACCAAACACCCTAATAATGGGCGATTTCAACTACCCCACCATTAACTGGGAAAACTACTCATGTACCAACTCCTTCGCTCAACGCTTTCTGGAATTCATAAACTCCAATACCCTGGATCAACTTATCCACAGCCACACCAGGGGTAACAGTATCCTAGATCTAGTCATTACCAATATGAGTGACCAGTGTTCCACACCTGAAGTCAATGACTCATTGGTCCGATCCGACCATAAGCTAATTACCCTAGATATCCACATCCTGCCTCCACCCCCCATTAAGGAAACCATGGTAAAAAGTTTCTCCAAAGCCAACTTCATGCTTCTTAAGACAGAAGTGGTGAACTTCATGACACCCATGCAGATGGACAATACAGTTAAGACTACTGAATCCTACACAATTGCACTTTATAAGCACTTACATGAGTGCATGGATTGTGCTATCCCAAACAGAACCAAGACGCCATCCTCCAAAAAAAGGAAGCCAATCTGATGGTCCCTTGCCATAAACAAACTATACAATAGAAGGAAGAAACTCTTGCAAAAGAGAGTAAAATCCCACGAGTGGAGGAGCTCCCTGGTTAGCCTCAGTAAGAAGCTGCGATCCCTAATAAAATCCTCCAAAGCTAGTTACGAAAACAGAATCGCCACTGATTCTAAAGGCAACCATAAAGCATTCTATAGCTATGTCAAGAATCTCAATGGCAACACTCAGATCTGCTCTGAGTTACAGCATAATGGCAGTAAATATACAGACCCAACTGATATTGCCAACATCCTGGCAGATAGGTTCAGTGCTAACTTTACCCCCCTCTCACCCTCTAAAGAGCCCATCTCTATACCGGAAGAATGCAAAGTTCCTGTAATCACGGCTGCACAGGTAAAAACCACACTCTCCAAAGCCAAGAACACAGCATCCATGGGACCAGACAACATCCCAGGCTGCGTTCTACATGAACTACAGAACGAACTGGCACCCCACCTAAGTACCATGTTCAATCATAGCCTCACCTCAGGTTTTGTGCCTGCTGAATGGTGCACAGCAACGGTTATCCCACTCCACAAGGGGGAGCCACCACGGACCCTGGGAACTACCGCCCCATTAGCCTGACGAGCCTGATCTGCAAGGCCATGGAACATATCATCATGGAACTTATAAACAAAGACATTGGTAATCTCCAAACTCTGGATCCCACCCAGTTCGGGTTTGTAAAAGACAGATCATGTCCCCTAAACCTCATAGACTTCTTTGAAGCAGTCACCAAAGCCGTAGACAAGGGTAAGGTGGTTCACACAGCCTACCTAGATCTTGCCAAGGCTTTCGACACCATCCCCCACTCTGGAATTATAGATAAACTCACTAAACTAGGTATAAATCCCTATGTCACAAGATGGGTTGCCAACTGGCTCACTGACAGAACCCACACTGTGAAAGTAGCAGACTCCAAATCCAACTTCAGACCAGTGACAAGTGGAGTACCACAGGGTTCAGTCCTGGGTCCTCTCCTGTTTGGCATCTACTTCTCTGAAGTACAGGCTAACTCAGAAGGTCTTTGGCTAACGAAGTTCGCAGATGACTGCAAACTAGGAGCCATAATCGAAACTCATAATGATGTGGACATCCTACAAAAGGGCCTCAGTGAGACAGATGCCTGGTGTCAAAGCCATGGCCTCAAGCTCATGCCAAAAAGTGCATTGTCATCCCCTTTGGTAAAAACTCTGTACCCATGAACTACAACATAGGCGGTAGTATACTTAACACTGAAAGTGTGATGAGACCTTGGGCCACAGGTGGACAGTAGTCTCTCCTTTGATAATCACATCGCCACAGTAGTCAGGAAATCCTTCTACATGGCACACCTCATCACAAAAGGTTTCTCATCCAGAAAAAAAGAGGTCATTGTTCCCCTCTACTCATCACTCATTAGACCCATTATAAAGTACAACACCCCTTTTGGTATGTACCTGACAAGACATCTACAACAACTGGAAAGGCCTCAGAAATACCTCACAAAGAGGATTACCGGCCTCAAACAGATGCCCTACGCAGACCGTCTCAGAAAACTCCACTTTACTCCGTCGCATATCGCCTACTCAGAAGTGATCTCTGCCTAACATACAAAGCTATGTCAAAACCAGAGCTGTTGGACATGCTCCACTTAAAGCAATCCCAATCCCTCCGAGCTACACGCTCTAGGGACCTAAACCTTGTCACCACAATAAACAGAACATGCCGGAAGGATAGATTCCTGTCCCAGAGACTTTCCCATACTCTGGAATAAACTACCTATCTATATCAAACAAAGCTCCTCATTAGCACTCTTCAAGAAAAATCTTGATGATTGGATGGGAAATAGGAAATTCACCCCAGGAATCACCTCTGTGGCTCTGCTCAATAGTGGCACAGGAAAATCATTTTCTTGGGTGGCAAAAGCAAGGGTACCTTTTTGGCTGGGCTTATATAGGCCCCAGGGCCGATAGCCTAGTACCTACCTATGAACCCTACCGACTACCCAGCACTATCAAACCTAGTCCAGCCAAACGCAAACTGTACACTCCACAGGTCATCCAACAAACTAATGCTAAAAGTAACCCAGTCTCACAACTATCACAGAGACTCCCTCTACTCCCATAAAGTGGCCAAAGATTGGAACACCTTTCCTCAACAAATAACTAAAGCCCCCAACCTGTCCACATTTAAAACTAACCTGAAAGACTATTTAAATGATAATTGGCTATGCCCCTGTATTGCTCCCAACTAATATTCTTCCTGTTTTTTCCCACTCATCTCACACATGATAGCCCAAATACTGCTCATCCCACATAGGGCTATCCCACTATCTGTCTTTTCTGTGTTGATCTTTGTTCATTCAGATGACCTAACTTGTAAAACTACATGACCAATTTTGGTCTTTCAGAAGTGACTCACCTTGTAAAGCTACATGACTTATGTACCTCATATATATATTGTAAAAAAAAAAAAAAAAAAAAAAAAGTATTCCTGTATGCCTGAAACATGCATGTTTATATTGTATTTTTGTTGTTATATGTTGCTATATTTTTTAAGCTCATTTACATATTGTAAGCAATGTACTACTTAAACTAAGTTTACTTCTTGTACCTTAATAATGTTCTTTTTGTTGTGGAGCTTTTCTCCCCGGGTCTCCGCTGAAAACTGTTTTTTTTCCCAGTCGGACACTACCTGGTTAACAAATGTAAATAAATAAAATAAATAATAATAATCTATGGACAGGTGGTTACAGGACACAGTTTTATTTACAGCCCTGATAACTGGCCCTGAATAAAAAACATTCAGCAGTATTCACCATGCAGAGTTACGCTCCAATAAAAATCTTCTGGCCAAAAAAAAGAAACCGTTCTACAGGAGATGCTTTCTTTTCCAGTTAAGTCATCAAACTATGGAACATGTTACTACTTCCACTAAAACAAACAGGCAAACGAAAAGGCTTCAAACCCTAATTTAAATGCTGATTCACTGACTCCTTGACTCAGCCAGGTAACGTGGAATGAAGGCATCTTTGGAGAGAATGGTAAGGTTTCATGCATTTGTAGGATTCACTTATCTAGTCTGTGATAATGAGGTGTGAAAAGACAACAGCGGAGACCCGTCAGAGTCATTTTGTTTCAAGGCAAATTGGTTTGACCAGCTGGCCTTTTTTTTTCCTTTGGGAAAGCTAGGTGAATTATTTTCTTACTTGAGACAGGTAAAGCTGTGTTCTCACGTAAAAGATAGCGTAAATTATAGAAGCTTCAACTCTTCCATTGCCTTACGCCTCTCCTGACTGTCTTTCTATTCTCCTTATATTTTATAGGAACTTTCCCTGAAAGTTCCTCATAGGTTCATAGGTTCATACTAGGCTATCTGCCCGAGGGCATTTACAAGCCTAGCCCATCGTTTTGTGGCTTACGCCACCCCTTTAGTATGGGGAACTAAACCCATTATTTTGCTGTGCCTCTGTCGAGCAATGACACTGAGGTAATCCCTGGGGTATATCTGCGATCTCCCATCCATTGGTCAAGATTTCTCTTGAACAAGGCCAGCGAGGTGCTCTGCCTCACATGTACCGGGATTTTGTTCCACAGCATAGGGAGTCTTTGGGTGATGAATCTATCCCTCCAGCACGTCCTATTAATAGTCGTGTCAAGGTTTAAGTCTCCCGCCCTTGTGGCTCTGATGGATCTGGATTTTTTGAGGTGAAGCATATTCATCAAATCTGGGTTTGACATGGCCTTGTATGTTAGGCAAAGGTCACCTCTGAGCAAGCGGTAAGCGACTGAGTAGAGCTGGAGTTCTTTCAGTCGGGCAGCATAGGACAGATTTTTGAGACCCTTTATCCTTTTGGTGAGGAACTTTTGTGGCCTCTCCAGCTGCTGCAAGTGTCGGGTCAGATACATTCCGAAGGGCATTGTACTCAATCATTGGTCTGATGAGTGATGAGTAAAGGGAGACTATGACCTCCCTTGATCTAGATGAGAAACCCTTCATGATAAGGTGGGCAATGTAGAAGGTCTTCCTAACTACTTTAGCTACATGGGTGTCGAATGACAGACTACTATCAACCTGGGTCCCCAGGTCCCTGATAACTTCTTCTGCGCTCAGTGGATTGCCACCTATTTGGTAGCTAGGGGTAACCTTGTTTTTCCCGAAGGGTATGACTATGCATTTTTTGGCATTTAACTTTAGGCCGTGGCTCTGGCACCAGTTATCTGTTTCTGTGGATATCTGTGTCAGATGTGTATCTGCCTTGTGAGCATGTTGAAATCATGTTAATGTGACCATTTTCCACATTCTGTCTCTCTTTTCTCTTTTATCTCTGTCTCTGGTGTGGGCGTGTGTGTGTGTGTGTGTGTGTGTGTGTGTGTGTGTGTGTGTGTGTGTCTGTGAGTACACAGTGGATATAAAAAGTGTACACACCCCTGTTAAATACGCTAGGAAAAAATGAGACCACAATAAATCATTTCAAAACTTTTCCCACCTTTAATGTGACCTGTAACCTATACAATTCAATTGAAAAACCAACAGATCTGTTAGGGGAAAAAATATAAAAAAAATAAAAAAACATACAATAAGCTGGTTGCACAAGTGTGCACACCCTTAAACTAATACTTTGTTGAAGCAACTTTTGATTTAATTACAGCATTCAGTCTTCTTGGGTACACACCTGCCCTCAATTAAAGAGACTCTGATTAACCCCAAATAAAGTTCAGCTGCCCTAGTAGGATTTTCCTGATTTACTCAGTTGCCTGCTACAGCAAAAGCCATGTTTCGCAGAGCGCTTACACAGCATCAAAGGGATGTCATTGTTGAAAGGTATCAGTCAGGAGAAGGGTACAAAAAATTTCCACAGCATTGGATATACCATGGAACACAGTGAAGACAGTCATCAAAAAGTGGAGGAAATATGGGACAACAGTGACGTTGCAAAGAACTGGATGGCCCTCCAAAATTGATGAAAAGACAAGACAAAAACTGGTCAGGGAGGCTGCCAAGAGACCTACAACAGCACTGAAGGAGCTGCAGGAATTTCTGGCAAGTACTGGTTGTGTACTACATGTGACAGCAATCTCCCGTATTCTCCATATGTCTGGACTATGGGGTAGGGTTGCAAGACAGAAGCATTTTCTTACACAGAAAAACATCCAGACCCAGCTAAAATTTGCAAAACAATACATTGTCTCCCAAAAGCATGTGGAAAAATGTGTTATGGTCTGATGAGACCAAGGTTAAACTTTTTGGCCACAATTCCAAAAGGTACGTTTGGCGCAAAAACAACACTTTGCATCACCAAAAGAACACCATCCCCACAGTGAAGCATGGTGGTGGCAGTATCATGCTTTGGGGTTGCTTTTCTTCAGCTGGAACTGGGAGTTTAGTCAATCTGGAGGGAATTATGAACAGTTCCAGTCACTTTTGGCCCAAAACCTTCAAGCGTCTGCTAGAAAGCTGAAGATGAGGAGGAATTTCACCTTTCAACACGACAATGACCCCAAGCATACATCTAAATCAACAAAAGAATGGCTTCACCAAAAGAAAATTAAAGTTTTGGAATGGCCCAGACCTAAATGCAATAGAAAATCTATGGGGTGACCTGAAGAGGGCTGTACACAAGAGATGCCCTCGCAATCTGACAGATTTGGAGTGCTTTTGCAAGGAAGAGTGGGTAAATATTGCCAAGTCAAGATGTGCCATGCTAATAGACTCCTGCCCAAGAAGACTGAATGCTGTAATGAAATCAAAAGGTGCTTCAGCAAAGTATTAGTTTAAGGGTGTGCACACACAACAAAGTATTAGATTAAGGATGTGCACACTCATGCAACCAACGTATTGTATGTTTTTTATTTATTTTTTCCTCTAGCAGATTTGTTTGTTTTTCAATTGAATTGTACAGGTTATAGGTCACATTAAAGGTTGGAAAAGTTTTGAAATGATTTATTGCGGTCTCATTTTTTTTATATCGCACAAACCTGACATTTTAACAGGGGTGTGCACGCTTTTTATATCCACTGTTTACTGAAATCTGTGTTTTGGCTGTAATCATGTAATATATAATTTTGGAATATTTCTTTGTATTTTTCCCCCAAACTCTTTGAGCGAGATTATGCTTGAAATTGGATTCTGTAGGATCTTCCCATCACCTCTGCTAACAAATGTTAAAAAAATACATAAATTGCCCATTAGAAACGAGAATTAATTTTGTTTTGATGGAGGGGTTGTCCCTTCAATACCTGCTAACTGTCAGATCCTCGTGGTAAGTTGACCTATTCCTTCCTCATCCACCAGGGTAAGTCAGCTGTCCGGTGTGGTTAGATGTTTCGTTTGCTTTTTTTGCCATAATCCAACTGCGCATGCCCAGGGTTCAGAGTGCAGTGGGCATCAATGAGTGACTTAACCTCTCAAGACAGCCCTGCCCCCTTGATGCCAGAGTTTCCATGGAGTCTACAGTGTCCACTGGGGATTCAAGTATGGGAACTTGCACTACAAGCATATGCTCCCACTCCATCCCTCAAGCAGAAGCAAACTACAAAAGCCACGCCACTTCTTTCCTCCCCATGCCAACTCCAGTAGACTCGGGTCACATGGGTTGTAATTTTGGCGTTATCTCTCTATTGCCTGTGTCGCTGGTAGAAGCCAGCATTAATATCTGAAAGGGTAACCTTGAACTGTATCATTGCTTTCTAGCAAACGATCATATTTCCTTGTTGAATGAAGTTGTTTCTCTGTAGGATGGTAAGTTACTTTTGCTTGTTTTTTGTGTTTATAGCTAATCTTACACTGTAGTGAATTTGTAGACTTAAGCACTGCTTTACAGAGTATGATACTGTAGGTAGGGTAAGGGGTCCTAATTCCCTTCTTCTGCTCAGTAATTGGGGGATCACTGTATGATGCAGTTTTTCATATCTTGCCTTATTGGAGATAGCTGTAACTGCCGATTTACAGCTGAATAAAAAACTGCAGTTTTAAACATATTCCTGCCGCTTAACTGTAGGCAGGTTTGCTGTAGCCTGTGCTAAAGTCATACCTTTCAGTTGTCCAGAATTTCTCAAAATGTCCACATTTTTGCTTCGTATTTTTGGTCTGTTCCTCAAAAATATGTGTTTTTTTGGTAAATCATTGAGGACTGAAGCCACTAAGTAATGATAGACTACGGATTTCAGACTTTGCAGTCTTCAAAAAATGCATGCTAACACAAAACCTGTTATTCTAGCTAAGTTTCTGAGTGTTATTTAAAATGTGTCCCTATTTTTGTGCCTTTGAACCTCAATTACAGTAACAATTGCTAAACTATCTCTTGCAGGAAGAACTCCTATCTCCCGCATAACTGGCTTCCATCCTTCCCATAGTACTAGCACTGCCCTTCTAAATTATACAGATACTGTCAGTAAAGCTAGTCTGTTCCTTATTTCTAGACTTGTCTAAAGCCTTCAACACAGTTTGCCGCAGCAAACCTTTACTTCAGACATCCTCATTAGGTCTCCTAAGCCCACCATTCTATGGGTCAAAAGCTACCTATTCAGTAGGCATCAGTCAGAAAAATGGCACTCAACCCTCTCTCCATACCTCCCAGTCACCACTAGTGTAACACAAGGCTCTGTACTTGGTCTCCCCCTCTTTAGCATTCTCACAATACCCTCCACACATCCACACAACAGGCTTCCCTAATACAATACAGAGACGACTCCACACTCATTTGCACATCTGACAACATGGAGCACCTCCAAAAAATTGCTCAGGAAGCTTTAACAGCAACTGAAACATAGCTTTGTAACTCGCAACTTATTCTCAACCCTTAAAGAAATGCTACTCTTCCCTCACAAATCCTTCTCCCTTGAGAAAACAAAATTTAAATTCCTTTCTCAATAATACAACCATTGAAGTAAATTTTCATAGCAAATTAATTAGGGATGATAATCTTAAATTCAACCTACATATACAAAACTGCACAAGAAAAACTTGTTGAAAACTAAGGATGCTTTATAGAGCCAAAAATGTTCTCACTGACACAACTAAAGCTACACTTGCCGCTACTTAGCCCGTCCCCACTCTTCTTTATAGAGCTCCCATCCTTGTTAACCTTCAGGCATCACAAACATTAAAACTTCATCAATGCTATAACAGAGTTGCTAAATTTGCATCAAATATCCCTTTCAGAACCCACCACTGTATAGCACTAAAAAGTTTAAATTGCTTAGAGCTACCCCATCAACTAACATATATACTCTATCCATCGGGTCATCTACCTCCATAGTAAATTGAAGGAAATATTTGTCTTCAATTTACTATGGAGGTAGATGCAGATACACTGCATTATCTTGACATTTTGATTGTTACAAACAGGGTAGAGAAGAGATTTGAATCTAATCTCTATAGGAAACTCACCTATTCGAATGCCCTATTGCACTACAAAAGTTTTCACCCAGTTCATCAAAAGAAATCACTAGTGAAGGGGCAGATGGTAAGGCTAGCCCGTATGGTTAGTGAGGATGTAGTCTTTGTGGAACAATGTACAGTTATGAAAGAAATGTTGCTGAATAAGGGTTACCCCCTATGGTTCCTCGATAGTATTATTAACGAGGTTACCAGGAAAAGACAGGAAGGAACATATGTCCCCCTGCTAGGAACAAATCCAGGAGGGGACTGTCTGATGGTGGTGGTGGGGGAGGGCAACAGACATGAAAGTAATGAATTTTCACCGTGCATTGATTTTACCTTATAATATACATTTTGATGGCATAAGGAACATTATTAACCACAATTGGACTATTTTTAGAGCCAATGGGAGCGTACCTTGAAAAAACTGGGCACAAACAAAATGTGGTTTACAGAAAGGATTTGTGCTTTAAATCCATCCTTGAGAGATGTAGGAAGAGTTTACAGGGTGGGCGCATGAATAAGTGTGGGCACTGTAACCAGTCTAGATTTATCAAGGAAGGTGAGGAAGTGTCTATATCTAGGTGGGGGAACATGTATTTTAGACATACACTGAACTGTCACAGTACTAATGTGATATATATAGCCTTGTGCCAACAATCTACCTCATTTTATATAGGTAAAACCAAGAACAAGTTTAAAACAAGGATTTACCAACATCAATATGATATTCACAATCTGGATGACAAAAATGCATTAGCCAAACATATTATCAGGTTTCCCATGCATTCTTTTAAGTATTCTTGTATAGAAAAAGTTAGTTTTGACCAGAGGGAAGGGCCACATGAAATTTTACTTGAATATAAAGAACTGATTTGGCAGCTAAGGAGTAATGCCACTAGAACCCCTGGTTTAAATGAATCCATTACTATAAATAGTATTTTAAAATTAAAAGCTGAATTTGTGTTTTCCTAAGGACTTGTACATATTAGGGTATTTGTAAGTAGGAATGTTGATGCTAGATTTCAAAAACAGGCAAGGTTTTGTGTGTGTGTAGGTGCTTATATGTGTATAACTTTATATTAGCTGTATGTATTGTTTTAAGAATTAATTGCGGGGTGGAATTTTTAGTCACGTGACTTAATTGCTGTGTTTAAGCTTAATTGTGATTTTAAACTGTGTTCTGAAGAAGTTTGACATTGTTCTTACAAAAGCGCTCAACATTTGGAATAAACTGGTGCTTGTTGATGTTTTTCGCTTCATTTTTTTGTTTTTCTATGTTTTGGTTTTTGTTCTTTATCACTAGTAAATGGAGTTACGATATCTGTAGTTATGTAAGAGATCTCTCCCTCTCTATCTACAGCACAATTATTTATGCCTTCTGTTATTGTGAAGTTTGCACAGATGTTCTTCGTGTTTCACTGTTGCAGTCATCACATTTGGGTTATCTGCTTGCAGTAGCCCTCAGTCGGCCTGATTATCAAAGTCTTGGGTCTTGCGTCGGTTGTTGTCTCATCTTCCTTGATGTCAGGTATTCAGGGGTATAAAGCATGCAACCAATGCAATTACATCAGTCTTTCTTGCCGTGCAGTGCCCGAAGCACAAGCAGTTCGCAAGTGCCGGTCGGCCGACTCCTGAAATTTTCGTTTTCGAGTTTCAGAACCGAAGTCTTCAACTAAAGCTAAGTAACCCGTTGGGGAAACATTTTATTGCTCTAAACCGATGTCAGTAAAAGTCAATAATTGTATTCCATGTGGAAAGCAAATACCTCATAAAGATTTTCATTCGTACTGTATTCCTTGCCTAGGCCCTGACCATGACGTATCTCGCTGTCAGTTTTGTGCCTTATTTAAAGCATGGACTATTCGTCATCGGTATATTTATGCTTCCAAATATTTTGGTACTCTGTTCAATTATCCAGATATGTCTTCGGTAAGCCACCCGATTACCAACATTCTGAAAAAACGCAAAGATAAAGATCGAGACAGGCCACCTAGGTCCAACTCTGCCGACGACGCTTCTCCTAAGCTAGTCGCCAGTTCACCGGTACTCAGTGAGGCACTTTCGCAGCCCCTGTTATGTGCTAATTCAGATTCGCAGGCCTCTACTGAGACCCATTTGAAGTCTGGCATGCCACGAGATGCTTCAACTGTGGAACCTGCGGATGTCTCTACCTTGGATGGGTCCGGAGCCGCTGTGCAGGCACCGGCTTCTGAGGGTGATTTCAGGCCTACTGACTTGCATATTAAACCAACGCCATCTTCTTCTTCAAGGCCTAAAACTCGGAACCATGTCTAGAAAACCGACACCCAGACTGCATAGTCAGGCCTCTATGCCTAAAAAACAAATGATAAGAATGGCTGAAGACCTTATTTCTTTAATCAGGGGAAGCCAACCTTCCCCACTTAAGAGACCTAGGACTGAATTTGCTTATGATACTTCTGACCAGGATTCTGAAATTTCTGTTTCCTCTGATGACCAGGATTTACCCTTATCTGCCTGTGAGGATTCTGATGCAGAGGACTCTATTCCGTCTGCCCCCCCCCCCCCCCCAAGAGGATTTTTCTTTTGGTGAAACCTTGCATACTCTTAGGGAGCATTTTCACTGGGAAAGCCAGGATTACTCTGATTCTAAAAAGAGGCTTTAGGGATTTCTTACTCCTGCCCCAACACAGGCCTTTAGCTATCCCTCCTGTACTAGACATTGTTGATGATGGCTTTTCAGAATCTAGCTTGGCCCCTGACTCTTTACCTCCTGCTCCCAGAAAACCTGATAGATATTACAGGGTTCCTGACTCTCTCAAGTTATTTTTTAAAAATCCTACTGCAGATACTGAGACCATTTCACAGGGACCCATGGGCATTAAGGCTACTACTGCCAAAAATCCTACCCCCTCTGATAGAGATTCCAGGACCCTGGATAGATGGGGTAAGAAGGTATACACCTCTGCAACCTTGGCCATCAGGGCCTTAAACTGCCATTTTCAAATGTTAAAGTATCGGCAGCATATTATTGGATTGCTTAAACAGAAAATGATGTTGATTCCTGACTGTGGTGAAAATAAGGATTTACAGGATTTAATGCATTCTGCTGAACATGTTAGAAAACATACTTTGTAATGTGGTTTTCATTCACTAGAGGCATCTTGCAGGGCTGCAGTCGTTGGGTCTGTACTTAGAAGGCATGCTTGGCTAAAGGAGCAATCTTTGCCAGATCATGTTAAAACTAAATTGCTGGATGCTCCCTTAAATCAGGACCACCTGTTTGGCAACAAAGCAGAAGAGGTTCTTAAAAAGATGGAGGAAAAAGATAAATCTATGCAAACTGTTAAAGATTTCCTACAAGTACAGCCTCCAAGATTTAGTAGGCATTGTCTCTCTAAGAATTGGTCCTTTCCTGCATCTTCCAGGCCTCCTCAGTCCAGACCCAGAACCAGCAGAACACCCAGGCTTCAGTCCCAGGGTACGCACTGGACTAAGCAGTGGGGGGCTCCTACTTCCAAATCAGGGAGTAGTAAGACTCCCCCCTATGGTAAGCTATCTCAATGACTTAACTTTACAGCTTCCAAGCACTTTTCAACTCACTGCACCTTTAGGGGGAAAGATTGTTCTGCAGGCAAAAAACTGGGAACTCATTACCCAGGACAAATGGGTTTTAAATATAGTTTCCCAAAGATACAGATTTCACTTCCACACATTACCAACCCCAAACGGTTGCCCAGATCTACCCCCAAATCAATGTGCAGAGGCTTCAAAAGCAAGTACTCTCTCTCCTAAGATTAAAGGCTATTCAAACTGTACCAGAAGAGGAAAAGGGACAAGGATTCTACTCAAGACTTTTCCTGGTACCCAGAAAAGACAACTCATGGCGTCCTATCCTGGACCTTTCTATCCTAAACACCTTTTTGGTGATTCCAAAATTCAAGATGCTAACTCTTCACCAGTTGCTTCCTATGCTTGGCAAGGATGCCTGGTCGGCAACACTAGATTTAATTGGAGGCACATCCCAATCTGGGAATCTTGCAGAAGATACCTACACTTCAAAGCAGGCTACATGCACTATCAGTTCTCTGCACTGCCCTTTGGCTTATCTACTGTGCCCAGGGTATTCACAAAGTGCCTAGCTCCAGTCATTGCATTTTGCAGGCAAAGAAATATTTAAATATACCCATACCTGGACGATTGTCTAATTCAGGCAGAAAGCCAGGACATACTTTTGAATCATCTGGCATTTGTACAGAAGGTGCTAACTTGTCTGGGGTACACCATAAACGAAAAGAAATCACATCTTGTACCCTGTCAGCAAATTATATTCCTGGGAGCAAGCTTGAATACAACTTCCCAGATGGCTTTCCTCACGCCAGAGAAACAAATTCATTTGACAACTTACTTCAAAATAATGGCCACAAAAACCCTGCTATCTGCAAGGCAAATACTGTAAGCCTTGGGGTTCATGGCTTAATGCATTCTACTAATTCCATATGCAAGACTGCATATGAGGAAATTACAGTGGTATCTAAAAAGCCTATGGTATCAACATTCTCAGGATCTAGAAGCAATGATTCATATCATACCTTGCCTACAGTTAGAGTTCCTTTGGTGGGCAGAGGCCTGCCACCAAAACAAGGGACTACCATTCACTCTACCCCCTGCCAGCCAAACCCTAACAACAGATGTATCAGACTATGCATAGGGGGCTCACCTGACAGGGAAGTGCATTCAGGGCAAATGGAACCCAAGTCAAATACACCTGCATATCAATCAAAAAGAAATGTTAGCTGTACAGAATGCTCTGACAGCCTTCAATGACCACATTCTTCCAGGACAATTAATGGTAAAGACGTCAACACCACTGTTATGTGGCACATAAACAAGAAGGGGAGTACCCATTCATACCCCCTCTGCAGACAAGCCATGGCTCTGTGGAACACAGCCTTGAGCTACCAAGTGCATCTACAGGCTCATTTCCTGCCAGGAAAACTAAATACATTGGCAGACTAACTAAGCAGAAATCTCATGGACCCACACGAGTGGAAACTGGAACCGAAGACTTTCAACATGTTGATAAACAAATGGGGGACCCCGATATAGACCTGTTTGCCTCCCCCCAGAACTACCAATTGGACAAATTCTGCACAAGGACTCCCCACAAACAAGCTTGGAAAGTGGATGCTCTGAAATCTATCAGTTTATGCCTTTCCTCCTCTGCCTCTCCTCTCCAAAGTACTACTAAAGATCAAACAGGACAAGCCAAACACGATACTGATTGCACCAGACTGGCCACACCAACACTGGTACCCCCTCTTGCACAGTGTGTCACTGCTGGCTCCATGGCACCTGCCTCAGACCCCTACCCTGCTGTCCCAGCAGGAGAGCCAGATTCTGCACCCTCCGCTTCAAACCCTGAACCTGGCAGCCTGACTAATTACCTAATCTCTCCATTACCATCCCTCAGTAAACAAGTGCTGGATGTCATTTTGGAGGCAAGGAGGCCTAGTACTAGAAAATCTTATGCTGAAAAATGGAAAAGATTCTGTGCCTGGAACCAAACTCAAGGGATGGACACAGCAACGCCCAATTTTTCTCAGATTCTTCAGTATTTAACTGAGATGCTTCACAAGGGTCTTTCTTTTTCTTCCATCAAAATTCATGCCTCAGCCATTTCAGCTCATTACAACACTGAACCACCCTTCTTCTCTCATCCACTGCTGAAGCAGTTCCTCAGAGGAGCCAAAAACTTAAGACCACCCAGGAGAGCCCCAACTCCAGCCTGGGACCTTAACTTTTTATTGGAAAAACTCACTCTTCCTCCTTTTGAGCCAGCTGCAAGTACAGAGTTAAAATTCCTTTCTTGGAAAACAGCATTCCTTTCAGCAATCACTTTAGCATGAAGGGTATCTAAATTGCAGGCCCTTATGGCAGTGGAGCCTTTCATCATCTTTCATGCGGACAGGATGTCCCTCAGGAACAACCCCTCCTTCATGCCTAAGGTAGTATCCAGTGTGGCTCTTAATAAGTCCATTGATTTGCCAACTTTCTTTTCTAATCCACTGAACAAAGGGGAATGGATACTGCACTCCTTAGATGTGCACAGACAACTTAGCTTTTACTTGGACAGGACTAAACCTCAAAGGAAATCTGAACAACTGCTGGTGGTATTTGCTGTAGGGGCAGAGGGAAAGGGTATTTCAAAGCAAACCTTTTCTAAATGGATAAGCCATTGCATTCATTTCTGCTATAAGCACCATGGAAAACCTATCCCACAGGGGGTTAGACCACATTCAGCCAGGGCTGCATCTACCTCTGCAGCCTTTCTCAATGGTGTCCCTACCAGGGACATCCTAGAAGCTACCTGGAGTTCTGTACATACTTCCACCTAGCATTACCATTTGCCAATTTTCTCTAAATCCAGCACTGGCTTTGCCACTGCAGGCCTTATAGCTGGTCCTAATGCTATCTGAATTCCTCCTCCCATCCTTAGCTTTGGGAATCTACCCAAATGTGATGACTGCAGCAGTGAAACATGAAGAACATAGTACAGTTGTGTACACTTACCATAAATGTAGATGTTCGAGTGTATTCACTGTTGCAGTCCTGGTTACCCTCCCTTCAGCCCCCTGACGTCTTTTGGCTATACCTCTATTCTCCTTTACTATGCTTAAATGCTTTTTGGTGTATTTGCTTTTTTGTTGGAGGTATAACCATGTATATATACATTTAATTGCTTCCCATTATGGGGGGCACCTGACATCTGGGGCAAGAAAAATTGATATAATGGCGTCGACTGCATGCTTTATACCCCTGACTACCTGACGTCACGGAAGATGAGACAACAACTGACGCAGGACCCAAGACTTTGATAATCAGGCAGATTGAGGGCTACTGCAATCAGATAACCCAAATGTGATGACTGCAACAGTGAATGCACTCTAACATCTACATTTATGGTAAGTGTACACAACTGTACTTTTTTTTAATCCTGTAACTGGATGATGATTCAGTTGCTTATTGATAGTATCTTACATTCATATTTATTTTCCAGTTAGTCACTCTATACCTAAGAGTCTTCCTTGAAGAGGCCTGACACAGTTGAACTGTAGGTTTTCTGAGATGATAAAGGAAAACGGTTTAAAAATGCTTTCTTAGTAAGTAGCAGGGCAAAGGCCATGATCTGCACATGATCCTTCAGCTTTTTCAGCTGTTTTTGTTTTGTTTTTGTTTTTGGAATGCCTGTCTTGAATTCATAAAGATAGCCTATTTGTGCTACAGTGTTGGCAATTCCTTTGTGGCAGCATTCTTTATAAAATCACTGTATCCTGTGATAGATAGAACATTCCCACGTGGAGGAATAAGCCATCTAAAATGTATATTTGTACACTGTTGCGAAATGAAATCACTTGTGTTTATTCAACATTTGAAGTATTCTTACAGTATTAATTCTGTTTGTTGCGGCAATAATAAACTTCAGTGTTACATAAAATGGTCTTTTCTTGTCTTCTATTTTAAAAGGTACAAACTACTTCATCAGTACTGGTATCAGTAGGTGCTCCTTGTACTGGTACCAGTAGGTGCTGCTTGTACTAGTATCAGTAGGTGCTGCTTGTACTGGTACCAGTAGGGGCTCACTGTACTGGTGTCAGTAGTTGTTCCTTGTACCGGTATCAGTAAGTGCTCCTTGTACCAGTGTCAGTAATGGCTCCTTGTACCACTGTCAGTAGGGGCTCCTTGTGCTGATATCAGTAGGTGCTCCCTGTACTGGTGTCAGTAGGTGCTGCTTGTACTGGTACCAGTAGGTGCTGCTTGTACTGGTACCAGTAGGGGCTCACTGTACTGGTGTCAGTAGTTGTTCCTTGTACCGGTATCAGTAATGGCTCCTTGTACCACTGTCAGTAGGGGCTCCTTGTGCTGATATCAGTAGGTGCTCCCTGTACTGGTATCAGTAGGTGCTGCTTGTACTGGTACCAGTAGGGGCTCACTGTACTGGTGTCAGTAGTTGTTCCTTGTACCGGTATCAGTAGGTGCTCCTTGTACCAGTGTCAGTAATGGCTCCTTGTACCACTGTCAGTAGGGGCTCCTTGTGCTGATATCAGTAGGTGCTCCCTGTACTGGTATCAGTAGGTGCTGCTTGTACTGGTACCAGTAGGGGCTCACTGTACTGGTGTCAGTAGTTGTTCCTTGTACCGGTATCAGTAGGTGCTCCTTGTACCAGTGTCAGTAATGGCTCCTTGTACCACTGTCAGTAGGGGCTCCTTGTGCTGATATCAGTAGGTGCTCCCTGTACTGGTATCAGTAGGTGCTGCTTGTACTGGTACCAGTAGGGGCTCACTGTACTGGTGTCAGTAGTTGTTCCTTGTACCGCATCAGTAGGTGCTCCTTGTACCAGTGTCAGTAATGGCTCCTTGTACCACTGTCAGTAGGGCTCCTTGTGCTGATATCAGTAGGTGCTCCCTGTACTGGTATCAGTAGGTGCTGCTTGTACTGGTACCAGTAGGGGCTCACTGTACTGGTGTCAGTAGTTGTTCCTTGTACCGGTATCAGTAGGTGCTCCTTGTACCAGTGTCAGTAATGGCTCCTTGTACCACTGTCAGTAGGGGCTCCTTGTGCTGATATCAGTAGGTGCTCCCTGTACTGGTATCAGTAGGTGCTGCTTGTACTGGTACCAGTAGGGGCTCACTGTACTGGTGTCAGTAGTTGTTCCTTGTACCGTATCAGTAGGTGCTCCTTGTACCAGTGTCAGTAATGGCTCCTTGTACCACTGTCAGTAGGGGCTCCTTGTGCTGATATCAGTAGGTGCTCCCTGTACTGGTATCAGTAGGTGCTGCTTGTACTGGTACCAGTAGGGGCTCACTGTACTGGTGTCAGTAGTTGTTCCTTGTACCGGTATCAGTAAGTGCTCCTTGTACCAGTGTCAGTAATGGCTCCTTGTACCACTGTCAGTAGGGGCTCCTTGTGCTGATATCAGTAGGTGCTCCCTGTACTGGTATCAGTAGGTGCTGCTTGTACTGGTACCAGTAGGGGCTCACTGTACTGGTGTCAGTAGTTGTTCCTTGTACCGTATCAGTAGGTGCTCCTTGTACCAGTGTCAGTAATGGCTCCTTGTACCACTGTCAGTAGGGGCTCCTTGTGCTGATATCAGTAGGTGCTCCCTGTACTGGTATCAGTAGGTGCTGCTTGTACTGGTACCAGTAGGGGCTCACTGTACTGGTGTCAGTAGTTGTTCCTTGTACCGGTATCAGTAAGTGCTCCTTGTACCAGTGTCAGTAATGGCTCCTTGTACCACTGTCAGTAGGGGCTCCTTGTGCTGATATCAGTAGGTGCTCCCTGTACTGGTATCAGTAGGTGCTGCTTGTACTGGTACCAGTAGGGGCTCACTGTACTGGTGTCAGTAGTTGTTCCTTGTACCGGTATCAGTAAGTGCTCCTTGTACCAGTGTCAGTAATGGCTCCTTGTACCACTGTCAGTAGGGGCTCCTTGTGCTGATATCAGTAGGTGCTCCCTGTACTGGTGTCAGTAGGTGCTGCTTGTACTGGTACCAGTAGGGGCTCACTGTACTGGTGTCAGTAGTTGTTCCTTGTACCGGTATCAGTAAGTGCTCCTTGTACCAGTGTCAGTAATGGCTCCTTGTACCACTGTCAGTAGGGGCTCCTTGTGCTGATATCAGTAGGTGCTCCCTGTACTGGTGTCAGTAGGTGCTGCTTGTACTGGTACCAGTAGGGGCTCACTGTACTGGTGTCAGTAGTTGTTCCTTGTACCGGTATCAGTAAGTGCTCCTTGTACCAGTGTCAGTAATGGCTCCTTGTACCACTGTCATTAGGGGCTCCTTGTGCTGATATCAGTAGGTGCTCCCTGTACTGGTATCAGTAGGTGCTCCTTGTACTGGTACCAGTAGGTGCTGCTTGTACTGGTACCAGTAGGGGCTCACTGTACTGGTGTCAGTAGCTGTTCCTTGTACCGGTATCAGTAAGTGCTCCTTGTACCAGTGTCAGTAATGGCTCCTTGTACCACTGTCAGTAGGGGCTCCTTGTGCTGATATCAGTAGGTGCTCCCTGTACTGGTATCAGTAGGTGCTCCTTGTACCGGTATCAACAGTATCAATAGGTGCTCTTTTGAACCGGGTGCTTGATGCAGAACAAGAGATTTGTCACCGTTTAATACTAACACAGCACGAATGGACCTTTGTGGAACTGTCTATCATGATGTTGCACTGTTTGCCAAGACTGCAGACTTTGTCTTATTTTGCTTTGTTGTAGTACAGCATTGTAACCAAAACACCATTCTAGGTAACTTGATGTGGTCAACCATTTCCTGTATTGTACCTGAACGCCAGCATTCACCAAGGGGGTGGTGTGGGCTTTGTGCAATGGCTGTCCTGCATGAGGCTGTTGCTTGGCATATCCTTGAGAGGGGGTCAGTATGGTTCTTCTGGGTGCAAATTAGATGTTTCTGGCTGCATCTCAGCATTTATATTGGATTTAAACATGCATACATGCATGCACAGTTGTTCTGAGAGAAGAGACTGCTCTTTTGCAATCTTCCAGGCCCAGAAATGAGCATTCTGTCTGCAATCGTTAACCCTGATATTCATTAATAATACTTTCCAGTGCATCACATAGCTCTGTTACACTCCTTTCTAAGTCTTTCCTACGCTAGAAAAGATGGACACTAGCCTTAGTTTGTTTTCTTTGCAGAATTTTGTAGATTTATTGAGGGGACTAAATACAGAATCAAACACACTGCTGTCATTAAAGTATTTGTTTGTTTAACTGGGTCAGTGGACTGGCACATGGCCCTTTTCAGCTATGACCTAGGCCATTGGCACAAAACAAATCAGTGGCATTCTATTGTACTGTTATAATAAGAAAGAGTGACTGAAATACAGGTTATAAACTAATTTCACTGTTTCCAATACATGCATTCTTTTTTATATTGTATAAAACAAAATGAAGTAATTTTTTTGTTGTTCATGAAGTATTTAGTTACTTTTGAGTAATCAGTATTATTACTGTGGTAGCAAAAGTATGCACAATAATGTTAAATAAGTAATAGTATAAGAAAAGAGAGGGAATAGAGAAAACAACTGAGAGATTATTAATTTAAAAAGTAATTGTTTGTCATGGTAAACAGGGAAAAGACCCTAGGTATGAAGCAATACTATTGTGTTAATAGACTGCTAAGAACGACATGCTACCTACTGTGCTGCAGTAAGAGGTAATGGCTCTGTACTTGTTTTGAGTGCCTATAATACCCACAAATAGAAAAAACGCATTTAACCTTCAAGTCCATTGTTTTCCCACAGTTTCTCAGTAAAGGCACAGGAAAATAACATTTCCTGTCTGATTCTTCATTTAAAAGATAAACAGGAAAACAAATAAATAGAGCATTGTTATACTTTTAAGTAAAATTGTAAATTTGCAGTAAAGTGGCACTTTTCAGCAACAGCAAAGTTTCAGGAACTTAACTAGCAGTTAGTATCCCACTGCGAGTTACTGGGCTCTGATTTGTTTTTTGTTTTGTTTTTGTTATGTGGCTCAGGCCTTTAATCATAATTGTCTTTCATTGACAGCCTAGCTATTTGAACTGCTTAACTGATGTGACCACAGTTGCTAAGTGTGCAGGTGTGGAGAGGTTGCCAAATTAGACTCAGTCATATGAGATGCAGTTTGCTTCTGGCTGATCATGGTAACAGTTGTAGCATACTTCCACACAATGATATTTACAAACCCTCTGTTTAGAAGATGCATAGCACTGTAAAGCCAGGAACACATTCTTATTTTTTGTGTCGACTTGCACTTGCAAGTAACAGATTGGAGTGGAGTCTGTAGCAGTGTTGCTTTATCATAGCTTGCATCTGTTATGTCATCATTATTACTATTATTATTATTACTATTATTATTACTATTATTATTATTACTATTACTATTATTACTACTATTATTACTATTATTATTACTATTATTACTACTACTATTATTATTATTACTATTATTATTATTACTATTATTACTATTATTATTACTATTATTACTACTATTATTTTCGAATTTCTACATTTGTTAACCAGGTAAGCTCACTGGATGCAAGTGTCCTTTTTAAGGGGAGACCCGGGAGCACTGTCTGGTAAAGTGGCCCAAAGTCACACAATAGGCAAATGGAGGTGGAAGGAACCAGAACCTTTACCTTGAGTAGAGCTCAGAACCTTAATCTCTGCACTAACTGACAGACTCCTAGTATTCTACAATGCAGTACCACCTTGACGGACTGGGCATCTGGCAGTTCTGGAAAATACCAGAAGAGCCAGTGCCAAAATGGCCCAGTGGGCTGGGGGAAAAAAGAAAAAAGTATAATTATTAAACTTTACACACTAGTAGCAGTTCGAACCGCAAGCTAGTGTATAAAGTTGAATGCGATTCTCTAAGTGGAACTAGGAGCCGCATGCATGTGGAGTTCTGCTTAAAAAAAGAAAAAAAAAGAGAGTTGTAAGGTCGACAGAAAGAGTCACTGGCACCTGCCTTCCACGTCTGGAAGTCTACACAAATGCCAGTGTATTGACAGGGCTAAAAAGATTTCCAGCGATCCAACACATCCTGCCAGTAGTCTGGTACACTCACCTGTCATCATTCACGTGCATACACATGTATGTATGTGGTGCCTCTTGTCTTGCTAGCAGTTGGAGAACAAGTACCAAGAGCAGGTTTTCACAAAGGATGTCTGGCTGCCCTAGTTTTTTAATACAGCTGATTAGGGATGCCCAGAAGCTGAGGGCACTATCCGTTATTTGACTTAAAAGGGGGAGGGTTCACTCCTCTCTCACCCTGTGGTTCTGACACCACCCTTGTTTGTGTCACATGTAACAGGACGTAACTCTACATAAACTGACTTGATATGTATACGTTTCATGTTCTGAAGTAAAACTAAAGTGCCCATATTTTAATTAGGTGGCCTCAGTTTGGTTTATTATTTTAATCTTAGTGTTTATTGTACTGGTTTATGTTTTTGTCAGTATTTTAATATCCACAGGCATCTTCCTGATATTTCAAGATTTCTCCCATTCAGTTTTCTGCCGGGTATCCACCAAGATGTCCAAATCTAGGTCACATAGCTCTGGCATGTTGGGCAGAAACCCTAGCTTTTCAATTCATTACATCAGATGTTGCAAAACACTTTTTGCTGCCGCATGCTTTACCATGACATTTAGTGTTTACACAGCACCATCAGCTGCCTGCCACATTGTGATGTGTACAGACATCAGTTCAAACAATATATTAAACAGTATTAAGGCACATTAACAGCTTTTTCTACAGAAAATATTTATCAACTATGTCACAGGATATACTGATTATTAACAGAAAAACTATAAATTCATGGTGAAGTATCATGATATCCTGCTGTATTTGTTCTGCCCGTTAGTTTTTACTTCTAAGTGCAGGGCCAGCCCTGCACGTAGACGAGCTAGGCAACTGCCTAGGTTACTGTGCTTCTAGGGGAGCAGTTTTTATTTTTATTTCTTTATTTTTAGAGCAGCATTTCTTTGCTCTGAAAAATAAAGAAATAAAATGTAAGTAGCAGTTGTTTTTTCGTATTATTCACTGCCTCGTAACTGCTGAAACAACCATCTTAATAATCTGGTGCTGTTATTTGTTTCTTTATATACATAAACATGCTACATGCCTGCAAGTCAAATGGTACATGTGTTACTCTCTGTAATGGCCTTAACATGCTATGTGACATTAATAGAATCTGCTGGAGGGATACATTTGTCTCCCAGAGGTTACCACACCTTTGGAACAGACTACCACTTCATGTCAAGCAGAGCACCTCAGTGGTCCTCTTCAAACGCAGTCTGGACGACTGGATGGGTAACAGTAGATTCATCCCAGGGGTTCCACCTGTGCCCCTCTTGGACAGGGGTGATCGGTGCTGATCTTGGAAATAAGGGTAAAAGTTGGCTAGGTTTGTACGGGCCCTAGCGTCATTAGCTTAGTAACCTCCTTTGATCCTGATAAGTTAAATTGCATTTATTTTACTTAAATACCAAATTCCATGCACCATACTTCCACGGTGGTGCAGCGGTAACGTTGTTGCCTCACAGCAAGAGGTTCTCCCGTTCGATTCTCAGCTGGAGTGCGGGGAGTGCCTTCTATGTGGAGTCTGCATGTCCTCCCCGCAGTTGGGTGGGCGTTCAAAAGACATGCGTAAATGGGCGTGCCTTCGTTGAAGGTTGAACGTCGAGCTGGCACCTCGGCGTTCGTGAAAATCTACTGCCAATCATTAGCGGACCGGAGTTCCGCTGTGGCAACCCCTAACCGGGAAAAGCCGAAAGACAACAACAACAACTAAATTCCATGCGCCATTGCAGGAACAGTTGTTCAGGCAGAAATGGGCATATGTTTTTTTTTCCAGTTGGTTCAAGCTTTTGAACATGTGCACTCTGTGGGGTAGTGTGTAGTACTGTAGCGTTTCTTAATCAAATACCCTCAATTTCCAGGTGAAGGTAGTTTCTCACATAGAATATTAACTTAAGTATACATTTATCACGTGTATATTTTCTGCACCACAATCCCCACACGTGGTTCAGAACTTATTTATTTAAATGTGTTAATCAGTAAAGAACAGTTACACTTCTCACCTGCTTTTATTTGCCCTTGAAGTTGCTCATTTTCTTCATAAAGACAGATTTTAAGGAAGTACATATTATTTAAATAACTTATCCATGTCTGTAGGACTGTCTGCACAAAAATTCCTAATCACCAACTATTTGGGTATAACATCTGACCCACTGATGTAATTTCCAAAAATCAGTTGATCTTAAATTTTAGGTCAGAAGCTGAAACATCCCCCTTTAGACATTTCAGATTGTCTCTCAGTTGCTCCATATTTGACAGAGCACTCCGATGTATTTCCCCTAAATAGTACTTGTTCTGTTACTTCACTTTAATGACACACGGCTCCGCTCTTTGCTTTTCATTGGCTTAGTTTCAGACCCAGTAAGAAACTTAAGTTCAGGAGCTCATTGCAGTTAAAATGACCAGTAGAAGATGCTGTTAGATACTTTGCACCCCTGCTGTGTGTTAAAAAAAAAAGTACTATCCACAGTTTGAAATTCCGGGAGTTCTGATTTATGATCATATGCTAGGACTTACGTCTGACAGGTATGTTTTTCTAGCATTTTCTAAATTTTATTATGACAGGGTTAACCAGATTCTAGGGAAGCAATGTGTTTTGATGATGATTTTCTGTTTCTAATATAATAAACTGGCATGGTCAACCAGATACTAATGACCATGTGTTTTGGGGTCTGCTGATGACTTTTTTTAATATAATATCTTGGCAGGGTTAAATAGATACTAGGGAGGCAATGTGTTTGGGGACTGTTGATGATTTTCTGTTTCTGATATAATACACTGGCATGGTCAACCAAATGCTAGTTGTCTGTGTGTTTTGGGGTCCTTTGATGACTTTCTGTTTTTTTAAACATAATATCCTGGCAGGGTTAAATAGATACTAAGGACTAGGAGTCAATGTGTTTTAGGGGCTGTTGATGACTTTTTTGAATATAATAAACTGGCAGGGTTAACCAGATGGTAAGGAGGAAGTGTGCTTTGCAGGCTGGTTGACTGTGGATGTCTTTTTTCTAATAAAATATGGAAGCTACTTATGGATGAAACGTTTTTTTTTTTAACCTAATCTTTTTGCAGGGTCAATCAAGATATATTAGGATGGTGTGTGGATGTTTTGTAGTTGAAACTCTGACCTTGCATGACTAAAGTGTGTATGAGTGAACTGAAGTAAGATCACCTGCAAGTTCTTGACTATGTGATGCAAAAGAAACATTGTGATGTAAAAGCTGTCTTCTCTTTTAGTTATTTTAAACCTTGTAGGCTCAAAGTAGATATTGTAGGTAGTCATTCAGGCTGGGGTCTATGCCTGGTATGTGTGATTGAAATGACTGGCCTTACTGTTGTACTTCTGACTTTCTTTGCAAGAGTAACGTGCATCTGAGTGAAGTAAGATCAACCACAAGGTCTGAATTCTGGCTATTGTTTATGTGAAAAAATACATATATTAATAACAGTCTTATCTTTTATCCTGTTTTGTCTTTTAACCTTGCAAGATAAATCAGATACTGTGAGTGGAGTGGGCTACAGGGATTGGGGCTATGTGTGAGTGAAGCAACTGGCCCTGCTGTTTACTGTTGTAATTACAGCTTTGCAAGCCTATAATAGTTGTCTGTAATTTCAGATGTATGCAATCTAATTGTCAAATGTATGAGTCATTGTTAATGTGTGCAAGTTCATATCTATTCGTGTGTATACAGAATGTCTGTTTAAAAATGTTTGTAATATATTAGAGCTTTTCTCCCCACCCTAGGCATATGCTTAAAAGGTTATTTTTGACTGGAGACATTTGGACAAACCTGAGTAAACAAAAGTAAAATAAATAAAATGAAATGTGTATTTGTGTAAGGCGATCTGGCACACATAAATTGTGACTAATGTTTCTATCAACTAAATGAGATTTAAGCAAGTATGTTAATTTATTCCTGGCAGGGCCAAAGCAGATACTTTTGTTTAGCAATGGGGCGGGGGGTGATTTGAAAGAAATGGGTTGACTGGCCCAGTTGTTTACTGCTGTACTTCAGGCTTTGCAAGAGTAATGTGTATTTTGGTAAAGTACACGGTTATACAAGCCTGTGTCGGTGTCTCTCAGAACCACTGGCATATTAGGTGTTGGAGTGACCTTGAATTGTGAATAATAAATTAAGATAGTACAGTGGGATTTCCAAATCTCCATACATTTCACCTGGCATTGCACAAAATCAGATTACCTGATACAGTACAATGTATGTTTACCACATCATGTGTACTCATAATAGTTTCATGCAGTCAAGACCATCTACTTTTTTGCTGTTTACAGATGTTTACGTTTTGTGCCGTTAGAGCATAACCTAAACATCTCATTTGCTCAGAAATTTATTGATTGACATTTGTTGACTGGGAAAAGTCCACTGGGTTAGAAGCCCATTTTCAGTGGACGCCCGAGGAGAAAAGCTCCACAGTTAAACAATCATAGCAACAAAAATAGTCATACAATTATAATAAAAAGCACTAGTACAAAAAGTGAAGTACAGAGTTGAAAACAGATGCATGTGGAATGTTCAGTAAGAAAAAGGAATAGACTTTGGTAAAGTATACATACTTTCAAACCATATGATAGTAGCCAATGAACTTAGTACAGTGATATACATCATTGGTGGGAGAGAAAAAAATTCATGTGTGGAAGATGGATATCAGAGAGAGTTGGAGGCAGGTTCTTGGTATATCTGTTTTGGGAGCTTACATTGTATTTCACATGTACAACTTGGATTTTTTAAAAAGTGGGTATTTAGTGCAGCTTTAAACGCCATCAGGGAGTCCAGTTGAGAAGTGGAGGAGCGGAGGCTGTTCCATAGTTTGGCTATGTCGTATGAATAGAGGCATTTTCCTGGTCTTTTATTTGGGTTTAGCTACGTTTAGAAGGGTTCTTTCTGAGGAGCGGAGGATTCGAGTTGGGGCATATGTGTGTGTAAGATATATTGGAGAGCAGGACAGCTGTTGGGTAGGAAATGGGCAGTAGTTAGTTGAGTAAAGTGGAGATAGTGGTGAAAATCTAACCAGGACAGGTTTGAGATAGCATTGCAGTGGTGTAGCAGATGGGCACGCTAGAGGCGAATTTTGCTATCTTATAGTAGCACAATTGCAGATTAGTACTGAGGGATGAATGGAGGTTGGTGAAAATGGGGCCTCCCATACACGAGGGATATGGAATAAGCAGAGTATTAGATAGTTTTATCCTGCTTTGTTTATCAAGGTAGAGTTTGTGTCGATTTAATTTGCCCAGTTTGAAGTGGGTTTTCTCTACTGTATCGAGTATATGTTGTTCAAAGGAGAGTCTATTGTCGATAGTAATTCCTAGAAGTTTTGCATGTTGTACCTGTTCGATTACTGTTTTGTTATGGGAGAAAATCTTAAATTCTGTAGATGGAGGTTTTGATGAAAATATTAATAGTTTAGTTTTTGGGGGGTTCAGCATTAATTGGGTGTCGTTTAGCCAGGTTTCTATGGAGGAGAAGGTATATTGGGTAATTTTCTGGAGGTTAGTGAAATTATTGGTGGAAGAGTTGATGGTTGAATCATCTGCATATTGAATCAATGTGCTTTGTTGGGAGGCTTGATTTAGTTCATTAATGAATATATTGAAGAGTATAGGTCCTAAAATGGATCCTGTGGGACACCTGTGTTGTTTGCTAGGTAATCTGATTGTTGGTTTTGCCATCTAACTGATTGCTGTCTATTATTTAGGTAAGAGGAAAACCATGTTATTACACTTAGAGACCATCCAAGTTTTTCTAACTGTTGTAACAGCTTAGGGTGCGATACTGTGTCGAAGGATTTCGATAGATCCACCAGGAGTACAGAAGTGGATAGGCCAGCATCAAGAGTGTTATACACAGTATCAGTAAAGGAGAGTAAGACAGTGGTTGTGCTATGACCTGTGCGGAAACCGTGTTGAGTGGGAGCTAGGAGGTTGTTGTTGATGAGGTGGTTTAGCAGTTGGGTTTCAATACATTTTTATAGGATTTTTTGATAGTGGGGAGAGAATGGAGATGGACCGGCAGTTTGAGAGAACACGGGCATTTCCTCCTTTGTGTAGTGGGGCTATAATGAAGTTTTTTCCATAGTTGGGCCACGTAAGATTCAGTGATGGAACACTTGATAAGAATGCTAACAGGGTAAGCTATTACTCTGGCTGCTAGTTGCAAGTATTCTGGTGGTAAGTTATCAGCGGAGAGTGAGCAGGGCTTTAGTTTGGTTAGTAGTTTTAGAACTAGGGATGTAAGCACGGGTTGCAGTGAGAAGGGTGGGTTGGGTGGGATACTATTAGTTGGGACTAGGGTGTCTATAGAGGTATTACAATGGATTGGGTTGGTTTTTGAGGATGAGTCCTTGATTAGTTTTTGGATGGCATTAATGAAATGGGTATTAAAGTTTTGAGCTATCTGGAGAGGGTTTTTGTCAGGAGCGGATAATGGATTTTGAATGTTACCTGGATTAAAAAGGGAGGATACAGAGTTCCAGAAATTTTTGGGATTATTAGTTTGGGAGGAAAGTTTAGAGGAAAAATAAGTTTTCTTATCAATGTAGAAAACAGTGTCTGGAACGCACGACTTACACCACAAATACGAACTGCAACGTAGACCAATAAAAATAAGTATATTTATTCAAACGGAATAAGCTCTTTCACAGTTATACTCCAACACTGCTTCATCAGATGTTAAAAAGAGAAAAGACCACTTCCTATATACTATTATCTGACCAATCAAATGCAAATATCATGCCACGCCTCTAAAACACATAAGGGCACAATACTATATTTTATATTATAAATACTAACTATAATAAAAGCACCTTACATAAATACAAAGCATATATTAAAAATATGTACAAAAAACTCTCTCTCTCATATATATATATATATATATATATATATATATATATATATATATACACAGACGACTAATGTCAAAGTATATGAAAGACTTCATCTAAACAATCTTCTTGCTTTAAGGACAGGTTTCAATGGAACCTGACCATTCAAACCTTTCCTCTTGTAAGATTGCATCCTAAGGATCCATGTTGACTCCACCCTTTCATTGTAATTACAAATATCTCCCATCCTTAGGGACTCATATACGTTATCTATAACTCGAAACTTAAATATATGATGTTCACCTTCTGACATAACATGCTTGGCCAATGCGTTATTCTCATACTTAATTCGAATAGAATAGGTATGTTCCCTTATTCTATCCTTGAACCTACATAAAATGAGGAACATACAACACAGTGTGCTAAATAGGTCACATCCTTGGTGTTGCAATCAGCACATATCCGAAAACAGAACCTCCGTCCATCATTAGAGCTGATAAAGCTATTATCAGTCTCAATGTAGTCACAGAAATTACAATTACCACAGTGGACAGTACCCCAGACATTAAGGCCCCTATCTATATGTCTATTCTTATCTGGGTAACATAACATCTGTTTCAAATTCCTCTTATTTTTATACCTAAACTTAGGTCTTTCCCCAACTATTCCTTTAAACTTGTCATCAGTAAGAAGTATAGGCCAATGTTTCTTAAAAATCTCAGTAATTGCCTTAGTATCATTATTAAATTGTAATGTGACAGTCAGTGAATCAGGCAGTTTAGTTCTAGTTTCTGAAATACCAGTAGCTGCACCAATATATGGTTTCGCTCTACTCCCCCTCAACTCAGCCCCAGCATGCACACCCGACTCAATTTCTCTCTTTCTATAACCTCTTCTACTAAACTGTCTCCCCAGACTTGCAATCTCTTCTTCAAATCTTTGGTCATCATTATTTAGGCAGGATACTCTTATCCCTTGCCCTTTCACTATATTATGAAAAATGTGGGGTGGATGCATGCTAGTTCGTTGGAGAAATGAATTCCTATAACATTCTTTCGAAAATAGACGTGTACTAAAAATTCCATTAATATCTTTGTCCACTGTGACGTCCAGAAAGTCTACAGTAGATCTAGAATACTTAAAAGTAAACTTCAAAAAATTTGTAGTCCCATGTAAGTACTCTATAAATCTAACGAGATCTATTTCATTTCCGCTCCATAACATATAAACATCATCTACAAAATGATTATAAAAGCTAATCAGGCTAAGAAATTCATACCCTTAGAGGACAAACATGTCCTCCCAATATGCCAACACCATATTGGCGTAGCTGTTGGCACAAGACATGCCCAATGCTGCGCCCAAGGTTTGGATACGATAACTCCCATCGAAAACAAAAACATTGTTTTCGAGGATAGTCTCCATAAGTAGACAAATCAAATCTATTTATTGCCTTCATAGCCACTATGCAGAGATAAATATTTACTCACATATTCAATACCTAAATCATTAGGTATGATGGTAAACAAGGATTGAATATTCATGGTCACCATCATACAATCGAAAGATGTTGTGTTCTGCTCTACATATGAATGCAGGTTCTGTAGAAAATGTTTAGAATCTCGCAAGACTACATTAGACTTGTCCAAAATGGATCTCAACTGCTTCTACACAAAACTTGAACAAGGTTCTGTAGCCCACCCAGCACCTGCTACTATCGGCCTGAAAGGCGGAGTCACAGGGTCCTTATGAATCTTAGGAAGGCCATGAAAACTAGGAATGCAAAGTGATTCAACAATTAAGTACTCAGCCAATTCAATATTAATACATTCATTGAATAAACAATCATTTACTGTGTTCTTCACACTAGCAATGATATCATTTACTTGTTCAACTGTGATTCTAGCATAAGTAGAAATGTCATCTAACATGTTGTTAATACTATTAAAATAAAATCTCCTCTCCATAACAACAATTGCCCCGCCCTTGTCCACGGGGCAAATAGCTATGTTCTCATTTTTCATAAGCCCACTCAGGGCCACTTTCTCATCCGAGGATAAATTATTAAAACCACAACGCCTATTAGTATTATCTAACAAAGCTCTAATATCATCCTCACACATCCTAGAGAATGCTTCAACTAGATGATGATTTTGAGGTACAAAACTACTATGTTTGTTAAAAGTCCGAACAACATTATTAGCAGGTTCAGGAAAAATCAACTTGAGCATCAAGTTTCTATTAAAGAATTGACTTCATCTGCACCACTGGCAAGAATAAACGAAAACTCTCTCTCCTATACCGAAAGTTCTACAGGTGATAAAACAGCATTAGAAAGATTGTACACTAAACATTGTTCTTGTTCTGCCACATCTTTTTCAAAGTCTTGTTCCCTCCTGCATTGGGAGGTTGTTTCCTTTTCTTCCTCCCCTGCATGTGATTTGGAAACTGAACAAACTTCGTTTCAATGGGCAGAGGTGGGCAGGAAAAAAAAACTGTCTATCCAAATTATGTAGTTGGTTAATCTCTGCCATTGATCCTGCCATATTAACACATATTTTCTTTCTAACCACTTGTTGCTCAAGAGTCGCATTCCTATCAACCTTAGGAGTGACATATACTGAAGTCACATCAGAGGTATTATCACTATCATCATTACTGACAGCAGTATTCTGCTCAACAGTTATAGGGGCTACACCATCCTTACTGTTTGGATCCAGTATAAGGCTCTTAGTACGATTATCTGCCACAATATCCCTATCAGATTGTCTAGGCCATGAAAAGATATTCCCTAATTCAAAATCTTTCATATCTCGCTCAAGCTTCTTCCTTTTCTGAGCCAGTAGTCTTTTCTCATAGAGCATTACATTATCAATTACTTCACATAATTGCACATCAACCAAATCCAGCGGACCAGTCTCATACAGCTGTTGTTGTTGTCTCTGAACCGCATCAAGCAATTCTAATTCTAGCGGTTTAAAGAAATCAACCAGTAACTGAATGTATGAAAAACTTACTTCAAGGTTGAGTTTCTGCCATTTAGCAGAAGTTCCGGGTATTGATTTCCATAAGTGGGCATATTAAGAATCCGTAGTCCCCTTGGTACAACGCCATGCTTGAGGCACGCCTCCATATACTGATGTTGAACGCATTTCAGGCGGAAAAGGTCGTTCTCAATGGCGCGAACTTTCAAACAAACCTGCATAGTATTAGCCACGGCATAATCTGTTACTGTTGCACCAATAAGAAGGTAACTGGAGGAGGGGATTCCCCTTGGTGGTAAGAAATCTCGAAAGTCTATTCACTTGACTGCCCAAGTCCTGCTGCTCCATTAAATTACTAATTCCTTCAGCCATGCTCTCCACCCGGTAGAAAAAAGATAAGTAACAAACAAACGAGCCACCGGGAAAGGAATAAATCCAGATACAGAGCAAAAAACAAGTCCAATGTAGAAAACAGTATCTGGAACGCAAAACTTACTCCACAAATACGAACTGCAACGTAGACCAGTAAAAATAAATGTATTATTTCAAACGGAATAAGCGCTTTCACAGTTATACTCCAACACTGCTTCATCAGATGATAAAAAGAGAAAAGACCACTTCCTATATACTATTATCTGACCAATCAAATGCAAATATCATGCCACGCCTCTAAAACACATAAGGGCACAATACTATATTGTATATTATAAATACTAACTATAATAAAAGCACCTTACATAAATACAAAGCATATATTAAAAATATGTACAAAAACTCATATATATATATATATATATATATACACACACACACAGACGACTAATGTCAAAGTATATGAAAGACTTCATCTAAACAAAGGTTTTCTTATCAGATATGATAAGTTTTTTTGCAGTATTTCTAAGTTTTTTAAAGCTTTGTTCATTTTCTATAGTACTACTTTTTTCCCATATTTTCCAGGCTTTGTCTCTAGGCAGCAGGGTTTGTTTGGTATGCTTTGTTAACCAGGGGGCAGAGTTTGGTTTTGTGCATTTTGTTCGAAGAGGTGCTAGACTATTTAGTGTGTTAATAAAGGTGTTATTAAAATATTGAACAGCATCATCTAGGGGCAGTGATTTTAATGGAGACCAGTTTTGAGCTTGAAGGGCAGTTACAAATGTGTCTTGGTTAAAGTGGGTGAGGTTCCTGATAGATTTGTATGTGTACGGTTTGGTGATAGGTTGATGGGTTCTATGGGTGTATGCAGGTAAATGGTCACGTAGGGTGTTAGGGAGGGTACCGGTACTGGTGTAGTAGTGGGGATGGGATACTAGAATCCAATCTAACATAGCTTCAGCCCAGGTGTTTAAAGCACATGTAGGCTCAAACATAAGTTGAGTGGAACTATGGAGATTATAGGTTCATAGGTAAGTACTAGGCTATCTGTCCAAGGGCATTTATAAGCCTAGCCAGAGTGTGTTGGCTTTCACCACCCCCTTAGATTAGTTCCCTGTGACTCTGACCAGCAGAGCCATTAGTTCCCTTTGCCTTTGTCCAGCAGGGCCACTTCGCCTTTGTCTAGCAGGGCTACTGCAGTGATCCCCGGGGTAAATTTTCTGTTTCCCATCCACCCATCAAGGCTTCTCTTGAAGAGTGCTAGTGAGGGGCTCTGCCTGATGTATATTGGAATTTTGTTCCAAAGCATGGGAAATCTCTGGGTCAGGAATCTATCCCTCCAGCACGTCCTATTTAATGTTGTGGTAAGGTTTATATCCCTAGATCGTGTGGCTCTCAGGGATTGGGTTTTTTTTAGGTGGAGCATATCCATCAATTCTGGGTTGGACATGGCCTTGTATGTCAGGCATAGATCACCTCTGAGTAAGCTGTATGCAACTGAGTACAGCTGGAGTTTCTTTAGTCAGGCTGCATAGGTCATCTGTTTGAGACCAGTAATCCTCTTGGTGAGATACTTCTGTGGTCTTACTAGCTGTTGCAGGTGTCTCGTAAGGTACATCCCAAATGGGGCATTGTATTCTATAATGGGTCTAATAAGTAATTGCTATGTAAATTGTTAATCGCTATGTAATCCAATGTAACTACTGTCTGTTTATTTTAACTGTGGAGCTTTTCTCCCCGGGCCTCCGCTGAAAATGGACCTAAGTCCAGTAGGACACTCCCGGTCAACAAATATAAATAAATAAATAAAGTGATGAGTAGAGAGGTACAGTAACCACCTTTGATCTGGATGCAAACCCTTTTGAGATTAGGTGGACCACATAGAAGGATTTTCTAACCACCTTGGCAATATGATTCTCAAAGGAGAGATTACTCTCTACTTGGGTCCCCAGATCCCTTATTACTTTTTCTGTATTTAGGGGACTTCACAGTTCACAGCTACTTTTTTTTTTCTAAAGGGGATGACTGTGCACTTTTTGGCATTCAGCTTGAGGCCATGATTTTGACACCAGGTATCGGTCTCAGTGAGACCCTTCTGGAGGGTGTCTGTATCAGCCGGAGAATCAGTTATGGCCCCTGGTTTGCAGTCGTCTGCGAACTTGGTCAGCCAAAGTCCTCCTGTGCTTGCCTGTACCTCTGAGAAGTATATACTGAACAGGAGGGGTCCTAGGACTGAGCCCTGGGGGACACCACTTGTAACCAGTTTAGAGTTGGACCTAGAGTCTGCAACTCTCACCGTGTGGGTTCTGTCTGTGAGCCAATTTGCAACCCATCTCGTGATGTAGGAGTTAATGTTGAGGTTGGTGAGCTTGTCTATAATACCAGAATGGGGAATGGTGTCAAAAGCCTTTGCGAGGTCTAGGTGGGCTGTGTGGACCTCCTTACCCTCATCTAATGCCTTGGTAACTGTCTCGAAGAAGTCCACCAGGTTTAGGAGGCATGATCTGCCCTTAACAAAGCCAAACTGGATGGAGTCCAAAGTTTGGAGGTTCCCAATGTCTCTGTTAATGAGTTCCATGATGATGCGTTCCATAGCCTTGCAGACCAGGCTAGTGAGGCTTATAGGGCGATAGATCCCAGGGTCCAATGTGGCGCCACCTTTGTGGAGTGGGATAACTGTTGCTGTGCGCCACTCTGTGGGCACGTAGCCTGTAGAGAGATTGAGTTTGAATAGTGTGTTTAGGTGGGGGGTTAGTTCATTTTGGAGCTCTTGTAGGGCACAGCCTGGGACACCGTCCTGTCCCATTGAGGCTGTGTTTTTGGCTTTGGATAGGGCTGTTTTAACCTGTGTGTTGGTGATTGCCGGGGCCTTACATTGTTCTGGTATGGTTATGGGCCCTTTAGGGGGTGAGAGGGGTGTGATGTTTGCACTAAACCTGTCTGCCAAAATGTTGGCGATATCAATCAGTTCAGTGTATTTTGTGCCATTCTGCACCAACTCAAAGCAGATCTGAGGGTTTCCACTTAGGTTCTTGACATAGCTAAAGAACGCTTTGTGGTTATCTTTGGAGTCCTTGGCAATTTTCCTTTCGAAGCTAGCCTTGAATGATTTAATGAGAGATCATAGTTTCTTGCTGATACTGATCAGGGATGTCTTTCCTTCTAGGGATTTTGCTCTTGTCTGTACTAGTTTCCTCCTTCTATTGTAGAGCCTATTTATGGCAGGGGTCCACCAGACTGGTTTCCTTTTCTTGGAGGAGATTCTTGGTTTTACTTGGGGATAGCATGATCCATGCATTCCTGTAGGTGGTTGTAGAGTGCCTTTGTATATGTTTCAGCAGCTTGGACAGCATTGTCCATTGGCGTGGGGGCTGTGAACCTTTCCACCTCGGTCTTAAGTAACTTGAAGTTTGCTTTTGAATAGTTTTTCATTGTGGTTTCCTTGAATGGGGTTGGGGGCGGAATGTGGATATCCAGAGTGATTAGTCTATGGTCTGATCTAACCAGCAAGGGGTTGACGTCAGGTGTGGAACACCGGTCACCCATGTTGGTGATGACCAGGTCCAATATGTTGTTCCCTCTGGTGGGGGTGTTGACCAGTTGATCCAGGGCGTTCGAGTTTATAAATTCTAAGAAGCATTGGGCAAGGGAGTTAGTACTTGAGTAGTTCTCCCAGTTAATGTTTGTGTATTTGAAATCACCCAGTATTAGGGTATGTGGTAGGACCTTCATATTTCTCAGTGTCTCCAGAAATGTGGAATGGGGATCCTGGGTCAAGGTGGGAGATCTGTAGCAAGCTACGATTTGGATTGCAGTTTTGCCCTTTGTTAGTTGCACTTGGATGATCTCTGATGCATTGTGCTGCACCACTAACCTGGAGGTTGTGAGTACCCTTGATGAAAATGGATACACCCCCGCCTTTTGTGTTTCGGTCCGGGTTCTGTGGCCGAAAGGTATGGTATGAGTTATAGCCTGATAGTGCTGGGGTGCTCTCTGGAGCCTTAAACCAGGTTTCTGTTACTGCACAGATAAAGATGTTCTCCATACTGAGAAGTGCCTCAAGTGTGTGCATTTTGAGGTTTAGATTTCTGGCGTTGAGTAGTATTACTCTCAGTTTTTGGTTTCTTGTACTGTCTATGGTGGTGGGTTTGTCTTCTGAGCCTTGCCTAAAAAAGGCACTATGGGGGTGGCAAGAGCCTTTGCCAGTATTTGAAAACCTAAGGGTGACAGGTGCATCTCTTGCAAAGCAACATGGCTTGTCACACATGTCCTACCAGACAGACAAATACTGAATCCCCTTTGAATGACACCAAAAGCTTAGCCAATTGTTGAACTTGATAATTTTTTTTTGTACTGTGGCATCATTCGTGGTGAGGGCAGGATGCTACTCAAGGTCAGGGTCATACCTGCTTGGGTTACATGATCAGAGAGCTCTTCCATGTCTCTTTTCATGTAGTCCAGGGTGGTACATCTCAGGTTATTCACACCAACATGTACAATGACAGAGTCATATTTGTACTTGTTCTGGAGTGACCTGAGTGCTTGTGTTATGTGGCGGATCCTGGCACCCAACAGGCAGCTAACTGTAACCTTCTCCTTGTCCAGCCTAGTTAGTGGGACATCAGTGTACCTGACTATAGAGTTGTCTATTACTAGTGTGTTGGGTATGTTATTTTGCCTTAAGGGCTGTGATTGCGTGACACACTGATTATGTGAAGTATGTCTTTCATGGTTGGTGATGGGTTGTGGAGGTTGCTTGGGTGTCTGCTTTGGAGGTCTCTGTTGCTTTTGCAGATTTTTATTTAGAGCCTCCAAATATGTTTTCGTGTATTTATGTGTGTTATTTGCCTGTGTTGGTTTGTTAGGTCTATGTGAGACTGGTGGTGTGTTGCAAGTATTACCCTTTTCCTCTTGACTGTCAGTTCCAGTCTTGGGTTGAGAGTGCTTTGCCTCCAGTCTGGTTGTATAATTGCATCTCTCGCATATATTAGTGTTTGGTGGTAGGAGGAGGGGGTTGTCTGTGTACATGAGGCAGTTGTAACATTGCCTAAAAATGCCCAGATTCACCAGTTGGATTGGAGAGTACACTGGAAACTGCCCTTTGGACATGCCTGAATAGGAAGAGTGGTCTGTTTTCCTGATTGACTGGTGGAGACAATTAGAGAGCCTTGTCCTTCTGGACAGTATAAGGGGGCTAGTGCTAGGGGTAGTTAGTGCTTGTTATGAGTTTTAAGCAAGTGCTGGGCTGTAAAATGAGCGGTTTGTATGCTAGAGTTGAAGGTTTGTCTAGTTCCAAGGGAAAAACTGAAGAGCAGATCTTGTAGAGCTGGGAATAGTTTAACCTTAACTAACCGGCACTGCCCGGCACGCTAAACCACGCAAATGCGTTTTTTATATCAGAAAGATTAAAGAGATAGAAATTAGCCCAAAACAGCCAATAAAACTACAGTTTCTGGGCAGAAGCCACTCCTCCAAGGACAAGTAGACTGTTCAGAGCTCCCCACTCTCACTGGTGAACAAAGAAACTTCCTTTTTGCCCAAATAAGGTATGGCCAACGCAGAAGCTGAAACACAGTCCAGTTATCAGCAGGTATCTGAAACTGGACTTTTCTAGCTTAGTAAGGCAGGAAAATAGCAATATATTTTTTTTTTTCCGTAAATGCAGTAGAAACAGGTAACAAACAACTTTTACAGTGCAGTAATGGCTGTTGCACGTGAGTGGAAAGCCATAGACAATTAAAAAATACAATTTACAGCAATTGCAATTTGGTTAAAGTGCAGGCACAAGTAAATGCAATTTTCAGTATAAAATGAGTGTTTTGAGAAGCAATAAATGCCAGAAAATGAGCGTTTAGGCGGAAATAGCAATAAACAACAAGAAAACCAAAAATGGTGCTTAAACACTCCAAAGTCTCTCCTTTTGCCTTTCTGGTGTTGTAGGTCTCTGCCGGACACCTGGGCAGGATCTGCTGAGCTTATATTAATGCTAGTATTAGGAGCTTCGGTGGTTAGATTTTGCCAGTTGATGTTAGTGTCTCATAGAATTATATTTTCCTGGGAGATATTATGGTTAACCCAACCTAGGAAGTCTTCAAAGTGTGGGATGTTTTGGCCATGGGGAATATAGAGGGTGATTGTTTGTTAGGGTTTATGTGGAAGGATGCCATTAGGATTTCTAGACAACTGAAACTGGGGACTGGTTTTGGATGTATATTTACTGTTAAGGGGTCTCTATAAATTAGGGCTACAGCTCCTCCTTTTTTATGGATCCTGTCATTACAGAGTATGTTGCAGCCTGGTGGAAGGATTTCAGAGTCAGATGTATGTGCTTTAAGCCAGGTTTCAGTTATTGCTACTATTTATTATGTAATTTAGTCTAGTATTTGGTAGACTATTCAGCATGTGCAATAGCGATTAAGCAGTTATTTTATGTAAAATGGTAGGCACAATCAGTGTTGATCTGACTGTACCATAGCTCCGCTCCATGAGGTTAATCCACCCCTTTCTAGTTGGCCCCACCAATTCAGCCTCCAGAGTTTAATTCTTGTCCCAGTCCGCCCCTGGGTACCATCTTCATTCTTCCAGTGGCGGATTCAGATTCAGGGTTTTTATCTGCTAACTGACCTGCTACACCTTCTGTCCTCCTACTGTTCATTGACAAGGAAAGCAGTGAAGTTTGGGAGAAATTATAAAAGAGATGCTTGTAACACATGAGAGATGGAACATTCCTTTTGATGAAGTTCCATGAGCATTTACACATTGGTCACTGCAAGAGCTAAGCAGATAGAGGTAGCCAGTGAAAACAGGGTTGATTTTTTTTTTTGTTCATTCCCCCATGTGTGATAGCAAAATTTTTCACACCCCATTCTTCATGTCCCCAGGGGCGTTCCATTGCTTTTTTTTTCTACTGCAGTTTATCTGTTTGTATTTTTAATGCAGTTCCTTATTTTTTCCATGTTGTTAGAACATCCCAAAACATTTGAAAATTGTTTTCCCGTATGCACATATTGGCAAAGAATACCTTTCTGTCATTGCCAGACTGAAAAACAAAAATGTTCTCTCTCGTAATTCTAAAACAGCAAATGCTGTTTCATTTAATACATTTAACAGACCACTCTCCCTATGCACTGCGTATTCTTGTAGAGCATTGTCATACATACACATCGATGTTAAGTTGTCAATCTCGCCTTCATTCTTGCTGGATGGGTTCGGAGCCGATCCTCGGCTCCGACTCGGCACTTGCTTTAGCTCGAGAACTCCTTTTACCAGCTCGAGGCAACCCTATATCCCATGATGCAAGGCAGAACTACCTCAGATCTCATTTGCCGCTTAGCGAAAGAGGTCTCCTTTGCCAGCTGAGGTAAGTTTTTCTTAGTCAAATAAGAAAAAGTGTAGTTAGGGGTTTATTTTTCCCTGTTAGTGTTAGTGTAGTCTGTAATTAGTTACAGCCCACCCTATTCCCTATTTTTCAACCTTTTTATAAACTTTTATAAGTTTTAATTTTAAGTAGTTTAGTCAGGCCTAGTTCCCCTTGGTTATCCCTTCCTGTGTGTTTGTGTAAGGGATTAATTTGTGTGTTTGTTGGGACTGTTTGTGTTCTATCCTCCTAAGGATGTCAAAAGAAGGCAAGGTCTCAGGCTTCAAGAAGTGTGACCAGTGCTGTCAGAAAATGTCTCTGACAGACGGTCACACTTCTTGTGTTTATTGCCTGGGGCCTTTGCACCTGCAGGACTCCTGTGCTTTGTGTCATGCTTTTAGCCAGAGAGTCCTGCAGGAAAGGAGGAATAAACTCATCCTCCGAGTTTTACTTAAACCTGAAGGTTCTCCTCCTAAATCAGGGTCAGGAAAACCTCATAAGCCACCGAACGCTCAGGCTACAGTGTCCAAGCCTCCTCCGGTGGCTCCGGCTCCGTCGGAGCCGATATCGGCTCCGGCTGGAGTCGGTACTTCTTCGACTCAAGTAGTGGGTTCGGTGCCGGCTGGCTCCGATACCCTGACTGCTGTGGCCTTGTCGGCTCCGGCTGGAGCCGACACTTTATCCAGCTTCGGGGCCGAGAAATCCTCGGCTCCATCTGGGGTTCAAGGGACTTCGGCTCCGATGGCTTCGACCCGTAAGAGATCCCGGTCCCCCTCTATTATGAGTATTCACTCGGCTCCGGGATCTCCTCTTTTGTCGGAGCGGAGCCATCGGAGCCGATCTTCGAGATCTTCCAGGCTGTCTGACCACGACTTGGAGAGGGTGGTAAGCAGGCTGTTGAAGTCTCAGGCACTGGCCCAAATGCTCCATAGCCCGTCTCAACAGACTTCGGCTATAGCCCCAATTCTTGAACTTCCTCCTCCGACTCCACACCAGAGTTCGGAGCCGGAGCTTGGGCCAGCGACTGTTGCGATGCGGGAGGCGATACATCCTTCGGCTCCGTCGTCCTCTGCTCCGATCTCCTCCTTGAGACCTTCCTTGAGGGATCCGGTCGTCGGGTTTCCACTGTCGGCTCCGAGGGGCTAGTGGCATCGGACCCTTGTCCGACCCTGCTCTCCCTCTCGGGCTTCGGCTTTGGTAAGCTCGGCGCCGACATCGCCTCGAGCCTTCTCTCTCTTTGGAGCCGACCATTCCTGTCTCTTCGAGCGGGTATGTTCCGCCTCCCGGGAGAGGAGCCTTTGAGGTGATGAGGAGTGTCCTGGCCTCTGAGCCCGGTCAGCGGTCCATCCTCTAGCTCCTCCCTCATCAGTGCCTGCAGATGCCTCTTGCCAGCCTCTTGCTCTCAGGCCCAGGGATCCATCGCCCCAGGTTTCCCTACTGGGAATTTCCTCCTCTTCCGGGGTTTCTCCTGACCCTGCAGGGGAACCCCTCGAAGAGGACGGTAAGAGGAAACACACAGACTCCTGAGTCTACTACATCTGATACCGACTTAGATGAGTCGGAGGGTTCCCACGGTCCCCTCTGAGGATGTCTCCTTTTCAGACATCCTTGAGCTCCTCAAACAGAGGGGGAATTGGCCCTCCATTGACCCCTCCGAGGATGAGTCGGTATACCTGGAGGCTTTTGGATCCCGACCCTCCACCTCCTGGGTGCCTCCGCCTTTCGACCCACTTATGCAGGTAGTGGCTCGGAAGGCGTGGGCGGCTCCAGATTTTGTGGAACCTGTCCCCAGAAGACCATCCAAGTTCATTACGGCCCCGTCGGATAAACAGTTCCTTTCCAAAGGTGTCTCTGTGGATGCTATGGTGGTGGCGGCGGCCACTAAGAAGGAACTGGCGGATCCTTCAGTACCTGTCCATCCTCCTAACAAGGATTCTAGGACCATGGACAGGTATGGAAAGCGGATGTTTTCTTCAGCGACCTTTGCTTTGCGACCTTTGCTATGCGTTCGCTGAATTACCTTTGTCACTTCACCAGGCTTCAACGAGATATTCTCAAGGAACTGGGTGAAGTAGTCCAGGATCCTTCTGCTGCTGGGGCTCAGGAAAAGATTGCCTCACAGCTTGCTATCCTGAATTCCATATCTAACTCCTCCATGCGGCTCATATCTTATGCGGCCGATGGAGCGAGCAGGGCCGCAGGCACAGGAGTTGCTCTTAGACGCCAAGCCTGGATGCGGCTGTGTAATTTTGCGGACCCCTTTAAGGCGTCCTTCACTAATACCCCCTTTGATGGTTCGGCTTTGTTCGGACCTCAAGTGAAGGATACCTTGAACCAGGTGTGAGCAGGACGGTAAAACTCTTTCTGCCGTTGGAGTCCAATTTTCCGCTCCTTCTAGACCATATCCCAAGGGTCAGAAAGGGGGGAAGATGTGGTTCCGTAAAGCCCAAGGAGCTACACCGGACACACGTGGTCAGTTTACCCCCAGAGGCAGAGGGGGTAACAATAATAGACGCCGACCTAGAGGCAGGGGGGGTCCTCAGAACCAGGGCAACAGGGAGTCTCTTCCTGAGAAGCCTTTTCAGCATCCCTGAAGTGTTGCCCGACTGTCACTGTACCCAGTAGCCTGGCAATCCCTATCCCAAGAGAAGTGGGTACAGTCGATTATATCCGAGGGTTACAAGATTCCCTTCGTAAGGTTTCCCGTACCTCCACAATCCCTTCCAGACATCTCACCCGGTCAAAGGGATTTGGCAAAACAGGAGGTTTCAAAACTCCTAGAAAAAAGAGCCGTCCAGACAGTACCGGCCAGACCAAGTAGGATCCAGCGTCTACTCAAGATTCTTTTTGGTCCCCAAAAGGACGGGAGATTGGAGACCAATATTAGACCTGAGCAATCTGAACAGATTTGTCAAAAAGGCAAGATTCCGGATGGTCACGCTTCAGTCCATTCTGCCTTTTCTGGGCAAGGACAACTGGATGTGCTCTATAGACCTTCAGGATGCGTACTATCACAAAAAGATTCACAGGCGCTCCAGGAGGTTTCTCCGCTTTCGGCTAGGGACCAGTCATTACCAATTCAGAGCCCTGCCCTTTGGCCTCACTTCAGCCCCCAGAGTGTTTACCAAATGCATGGCAGTGGTCACAGCTCACCTGAGACGTCTAGGATTCCAGGTGTTTCCTTATTTGGACGACTGGCTCCTCTCCGCCACCACCAAGTGTCAGCTTCTTCAGTCCAGAGACTACACCCTTCAGCTTTGCAAGAATCTGGGAATTTCAGTAAATTTCAAAAAATCTTCTCTGCTGCCTTGCCAATCTATCACCTTTATAGGCGCAGAGTTAAATACCGTCAAAATGTTAGCCAGACTAACAGATCAAAGAATTCTGGACATCCAAAAATTGGTTCGGCTTCTGTTACAAAGCAACAAGATCAAAGCCAGGTTTGTCCTGAAAGTTCTAGGCCTAATGGCTGCGGCCATTGTTCTTTTACCACTGGCTCGCTTTCACATGCGTCTCCTGCAGTGGATGCTATTCACGCAGTGGTCGTATCACAATCTTCCGATGAGACCAGAAATCTTTGTAACACAGTCGTGCAGGGCTCATCTGGGCTGGTGGATATCTTCCCCTCTTCTTCATCAGGGCCGACCCTTTGTTCCCCCTCCTCCAGTTGCCACAGTCACCACGGATGCCTCTCTAATCGGGTGGGGGGGGGCATTATCAGGGCAGGATGGTCCACGGGACATGGCAACCCATAGAATACCATCTGCACAAAAATGTCCTGGAGATGAGAGCAGTGCTTTTAACGTTGCAAGCCCTCGACGACTTTCTTCCCACGGGGACTATTGCAGTACAGACGGACAACATGTCCGTGGTCTGGTACATCAACAAACAGGGCGGAACCAGGTCCTATCCCTTATGTCGAGAAGCTCTCAGACTTTGGCAATGGGCGATCTCTTCTCAGCGGTTTCTGATAGCAACGCACATCCCCGGCAGGTCCAACCTATTGGCGGACAGGCTAAGCAGATCTATTCTGATGCCTCACGAGTGGTCTCTCAATCAATCGGTAGTGGATCAGATTTTTCTGAAGTGGGGCACTCCTTGTTGCGATCTTTTCGCTACTCCTCAAAACAACAAGTGCCCAGACTATTTCACTCTATTTCCCCTTCCAGGCCAACCCCTGAGAGACTCTCTAACCCAGGATTGGCCTCGGGACTTCTTTATGCTTTTCCTCCCTTTCCATTGATTCCACAAGTCATTCAGAAAGCCACCGTTTTGAGAGCCAAATTGATCCTCATTGCTTCTTTTTGGCCTCGACAGATTTGGTTTCCGTCTCTGCATCGTCACCTTCTGGTGCAGCCCTGGCATCTGGACCCAGTTCTGGATCTTTTGATCCACCAGTCGGGTCAGCAGCACCGGGCCATTCATTCTCTCAAAGTCACTGCTTGGTTGCTCCACTTCCTTCCCTAGCCAGGCTACCAATGATTTCTGACTCAGTCAGAGACATTTTAGTGTCTTCTTTGAAGTCGTCCACTAGGACTATTTATGCTAGCAAGTGGCGATGGTTTTTGATGTGGGCAAACTCCAGAAATATTGATCCTTTTACTGCTCTTCTGCTCCCGTACATTCTGTTTTAGATTTCCTAGCGGAGGTTTTTCATTCGGGATCCTCGTCATCTACAGTCAAAGTACAACTGGCTGCCATTTCCAAGTATCATGTTGGCTTGCATGACAATAACATCATGTCTCATAGATTATGCAAGGCCTTTTTGAGAGGAGTTTTTCTCCTAAAACCACCTATAAAGCATCCTCCTCCGCAATGGGATCTAAACTTAATGTTAGCATCCTTGATACTACCTCCTTTCGAACCGTCTGCTTCATGTTCTTTGAAGTTATTGACGTGGAAAACTATATTTTTACTGGCTGTCACTTCTGCAAGAAGGGTTTCCAGATTCAGGCTCTCTGTATTCGCTCACCTTATTTGCTCCTTCATAAGGACAGCCTATCGCTAAGAACTAACCCTTCCTTTCTCCCCAAGGTTGTATCTCAAACCAATATTAACCAATCTATAGATTTACGAGTCTTTTCCCTAACTATTCTGACAGAGCTGAACAGAAATTGCATTTTTGAATGTCCATCGTCAGCTCAGGTACTACTTGCATAGGACTAAACAAATTAGAAAATCGGACCAATTGTTTGTCTCTTATGCAGAAAACAGGTTAGGTCTTCCAGTTTCTAAAGTGACCTTATCCAGATGGTTGACTTCCACCATTTCCTATGTGTACTCTCTCAGAGGCAAACAACTACCTTCTAAGCCAAAAGCACACTCGACCAGGAGTCTATCCACTTCTGCAGCTTTTCAGGATAGACTTCCCATTGATACCATTTGTGCAGCAGCTACTTGGGCCACGCCTCATACCTTTGTTTCTCATTACAAGTTGGATTTGGCCTCCAGAGATAGGGCCAGTTTTGGTTCCACAGTTCTCAAGAGTCTGTTCCATTGAGCCACCCGGGATACAGGTGCTAGGGACGCGGTCCCATCCAGCAAGAATGAAGGCGAGATTGACAACTTAACATTTAGAAGTTATGTACCTACCATAACGTTCCATGTTAGTTGTCTTCTCTCACCTTCTTTCTTGCGTCCCTCCCTCCTTCCCCCCTGGCCTGGACAGATCTTGAAGAGTTCCTATTAGTTTGTTTCCTCTGGATCTTTGTTATGAGGACTTCTTTTAGGAAACTTTGTTCCTAATTTGGTTAGGATAACCTTTAGCAGGGTAAGTTAGCTGCCAAACGAGATCTGAGGTAGTTCCGCCTTGCATCATGGGATATAGGGTTGCCTCGAGCTGGTAAAAGGAGTTCTCGAGCTAAAGCAAGTGCCGAGTCGGAGCCGAGGATCGGCTCCGAACCCATCCAGCAAGAAAGAAGGCGAGAGAAGACAACTAACATGGAACGTTATGGTAGGTACATAACTTCTAATTATTAGCCATTCTAATTGTTGTCAAGTCTCCCATGATATATTTCTTTCTTTGGACAAAGCTACTATCTGCTCATGTCCTCTCCAGATCAGATTACAAGTATGGTATGTTTACTGATTTAAAAAATTGCAACTTTAGCCACCCACTTCAGTTTTTCACCTAATAATGTTTATAGTAACACTGAGGACACACTGAAGGGTGGGAGGTTGGTGTAATGGTTAAGGTGCTTACCTTACAGACACTAAGTGCAGGGTTTGATTCTTACATGGGCTTATTAGCTAGGCTTAAAATGGCCCACAAGGGCAATTAGCCTAGTACTAATCTATGAACCTATGAACAAAGTCCTTTCATGCCTCCAGTGTCACATGCCCCCAGACTGTCCACACTTGTAATGGATTGACCTGTTATCACGTGATGTTTCCTATGTGACTGGCCAGCTCTTGTCAGGACTAATCCTTAGTGTAGCTCTTAAACTCCCTTTTCCAAAATGTGGAACAAATGGGCAAATTGTGAAATACTTGGAAATGGCTTCAACTTGGAAGCTGAAAAGATGGTTAAGTGTGTTACTTTACGCTGGAGATTTTTTTTGAGTAATTAATATGATTTAGTATTTTTTACTATGAGTATTTGTTAAAAAATCATAGTTATGAAAGTGTGACAGACCCTTTCGATGTGGAACATGGAGTTATTGACTCAAAATGAGAAATGTTCCTTGAAATGAGGTACATTTGAGAGGTATGAATCATTGTGAAAACGGACAACGCAGATGGTTTACTGATTACTGTTTTTTTTTTCCTGTCCACAAGTGCAGCAACACAAAACTCGCAGTTCTCAGGATGGCTAAGCTGTTAAGGCACTGCATTCAGGTCACAATCTCCCTTGGAGGTGTGGGTTTAAATCCCATTTCTAACAAATATGTTTTGAGAGGGTTGTCATGATGATTAAGGCTTTCATTTTGCAGTGACAAGGTACAGGGTTTTATTTTGTTCTCTGGTTATTGGCAGCACTTGTAATGTTCTGCAAACAGATTGCCTAACACTTACCTGAACTAGCAAGATCTATTCAAATTGTCAGCTACTAAGAGGTGACCCATGTCTGGCATTCAAGGCATCCTCTGACACAATACTGATGGACCCCAGCAAATCAAAGTATCAAAAATACTTGGTCCAGAGATCTAAACCTCTTCTGCAACATCAACTGAATGGTTTGGAGATATGTGTGTGTGTGTGTGTGTGTGTGTGTGTGTGTGTGTGTGTGTGTGTGTGTGTGTACACACACACACACACACACACACACACATATGCATATACATACTCTGGAACAGACTCTCCATCCACATAAAACAAAGATCAACCCTGTCCATATTCGGACTGTCCCCTGTACTACTAATGGACAGAGGCAGCTTTTAAAATGCTTTATCCCACCCATGGTTGGCATCAAGTTATCTGTGGTTTCATCCCCTTTATTTTTTCTAAGGGTAACATATAATTATTGACCATTGGATGGGTGATGCCAATCTTAACACCAAAACAGGAAAGGTTAATTCAAGGCACCAAAAGGAAAATAGTTGTCTAAGCTGAAAATGGCCCACAAGGGCAGTTAACGTAGCACTTATCTTTGAACCTGTTAGAACTTCCATTTAGGAATTCACATCCTATATTTACTTGGCAAGCATTTGCTGGTAATTTTGACAAATCTGATATTGTCTTATCTGTCCAACTCACTGATTGGGTTGTCGGATTTGAACGGATCTGTCCATGGCGCCTTTTCCTGCTTTGGATCTACAGCAGTGGCTCATTCTCTACTAATAATGCCCTACTTCCCCCTGAAGTACCTCAAATCTTATTTGCCACCTGAAGAGATCAGACATAATCCACAAAGGCTCAGAGCTCTAGTAGTAAGTATTTAAGTTCAGTTTTTTGGCATACTGTTTCTTCTACTTTCTACATTTTAATTCCCTTTTGAGACAGAGCTTATCTTCTGTTTTTTCTTCCTGTACCTGTAAAGAATGTATATATTTTTTTCTCTGGTAATTGTAAATACTGTAGGTAGTGGTAGTGGCTTTACCCAGCTTTTTTTGCTAGCGATATTTCTCTGTAATAATATAGGTAGTAGTAACACTGGTCTTCTCTTCTACCTAGTGTTATTGCTGTTTCTCGCTGCATGTGTGTGTGTGTGTGTGTGTGTGTGTATATATATATATATATATAGATATATAGATATATATATAGATATATATATATATGATTTTTTGGTATTGTGAGTCTGTGTGTGTTTGTCTTTTTCTTGGGTCATGTTAGACAAGGCTGCTGGATTTAAGCAGTGTAGTGCCTGAGGGCATAAGATTCTCCCACAAGGTCAGTGAGTTTATTGTTGGGGGGGGGGGTGACCATTGAAATACATTAGTTTTGAAGGGTCTTCTCCCAGCACAAGCATGAGAATCCGCTTCTATTGCTTCTTCCTCATCTGCTTCTCATTCCTCCAAATGACCAAACAAATCTAAAAAGGATGGCCATATAAAAAGAAAAAAAATGAAAGAAAGATCCAGAAAAAAGGTCTCCAGATCTGACCCAACAGTCGTCACCAGCACTTAAAGCTCCAAAAATAATGGGTCTGGCACCTTGTCAGGAAGAGCAGCAGTAGAAGGTCCAATCTCTGTCCCCTTTGTGATGTTTTTCTCTGGAACCGACAAGTCTTAAGCTGCATTCCCAATACTTCAGTAGTGATCTTCGGTGGCTTCCTCCCTAATGTTCTGTGGGTCGTAGAGAAATCTATCGGAAGCTGACATTGATAAGATGATTAGGAAGTTTTTTCTAACACAGATCCAAGTGAGGTTGCCAGGACTGCCCCAGCCAGGTTGCATTTTAATATTTCCTTCCCTGACCCTAACTTTGGTGATGAGCAAAGCCCATGAGAGAATCTTGATTGAGAAGAGGACCCTTTCAGCATGGACTCTGGCTGTTTCCCTTAGCCTTTTGACTCTAGCCCTGTCACTGAGCAAAGGGTCTCAGTGTTGGGGTTGTGACCCCAGGGGAGGGTTGAATTTGACACCGAGTTTTTCAGAGCTATCTTTCCCCTAGGGGCCTCAGCCTTGGACAGCTCACTTCTGATATTATCCTCAGGGCTGAATGATTTAGAAGTGGGGGGATATTCCTGTCGTAGGATCTTAAGTTCCTGGGGACCTTAAGAACCACATGTATGTACCATGCAGTCATATACTCCCGGGAGACCGTCCTTGGCTTCGATCTAGACTTTGCTTTTTAAGGCTTTTGAAAGGGTACTCTCCAGTTCCAGAGAGGAGGTTCCTCACACTGAGTCAACTCTATCCCGACTCTTATTGGACCCTGATGTTTCAACCCATCATAATAGCTGTAAGGGACAGCCAGCTTCATTCAGCCTCCCAGGTCCTGTCTTGTCAAGTCCCCAGAGCACTCCCACTAGAGGAAAGTCACAGAAAATGTACATGTAAATGGAGGCATGTCAACTGCTCACAGAAGTTACTCAGAGAAGGTACTAACTTCATTGAAGTGAAGGGGTCCCTAGGACCCCCCTGGAGGACATCTTCTTCAGAGAGATCCTGGAATTGATGAAACAAAGGGGAGGGCCGGTCATCCGAAGCTCCATCCCAAGAGGAGTCAGCATTCTTGGAGGTATTTAGGGCTGGCACACCTTTGCCTGGATGGTCCCACCAGTTAATAAGCTCATCAGCTGGGTCGGTCAGTGAGCCTGGAAGGAACCTGAAGTGGAGCCAACTCCAGGAAGTCAGACAAGATCCTAGTGTCCCCTTGAACTAGATCTTACTGGGAGTAAGTGCCACCTAAACCAGTTTGCCAAACAGACAAAGTTCTGGATGGTCACAGTGCAGTCCAGCTTGCTTCTCTTGAGGAAGAACAACTGGATATGATCAATAGACCTTCAGGATGCTTGCTACCATGTGAAGATATAGTTTAGAGCACTGCTCTTTGTTTTCACCACAGCCCCCAGGGTGTTCACCAAATGCATAGCAGTTGTAGCAGCCTATCTAAGGCTGCACAGGTTCCGGTTATTCCCATATCTAGATAACTGGCTCTTTACTGCCTCCACCATTGATCAAGTGACTGTGCTGTGACTTCCATCACTTAGGAATCACCATAAACTTGGCAAAAAGTCAACTGACTACCTCACAGGCAATAGAGTTTATTGGATGTCAGTTGAACTTGACCTCCCAGATAGCCAGACTTCCACAGTGCAGAATAATTTTCCTTCACCAACAAGCCTTGCAGGTTATTGTTTCAAACAATTCCCCAGCGAGATTTGTTTTTCATCTCTTGGGATCAATGGCTGTATCTGTCACGCTAGTCCCAGGGAGTTGCTAATGTGTGTGGGGGATGCAGGGGGAGGCTTGCACCCTGCAAAATAATAATAGTAAGGGGAAATGTCTTCTTGTAGCAATTCTTAGAAAGACAAAAACTGCAACGAACCACCATGAATTAAAATGTAGAATTTAATGAAGAGAACGAGCGCTTTCACGCACACTCAGGTGCGCTTCATCAGGTTACAATTACATCAAAAATATCACTTGCTTTTATACATTGACTAAATCATCAATTAAACAATCAAGACAGTGACTGAGTAAATTTAAAGATATAATACATGAGAAAGTATCTATCTCGAGGCAAACGGTTCATTATGCAGTCAGCCGTATCAAATTTCAAATCTTTTCAGAACTGCCTAGGATAGCAGCTAAATAATATAATGTTAAGTCCGTATATGCAGTAACCATTATAGCTTCTACGTCATTCATATTAAAATAAAAGTAAAAAATATATACACATAGAGTTAAGCTTAAAAGTCAATACAATTAAGTCTAAAATTAAAACAAGGACAATATTAATTATAAACATATTATGTGTCCACCTATTGGTTCAGTTATGAAATAACATAAGACCATAATGTACTAAGAGCGCTAATAGTTCATGCACAAAATATCATAGATCCACTCATAAGAGTAGAGATGTGTAACAAAGGAAAATGCCAATAAATGGAATCACATGTTGTATCCATGGATCCGAGCATCAATAAAAGGTAACACAGTCTAACTGGAATACCAGAACTAATCTACACAAATTCATGGCTATGTTAATATCATGGCTAGCTGCTAATGTCAGATATTAATCCCGTTGTTCATACGAGATATATATATATGTATTTTTGTGAATAAATGAGAATATATTCACAGTCTCTATGTAGCAATATTACCTATGAACTATCGTAAATACCGATGGATATATGAATAAATAGTCCTAACCAAAGAACATACTAATTAGACCCAAACAATCATATAAAGTAAATCACAATAAAAAATAGTAGCAATGTAGCAATTCTTCTGTGGAAATTTAAATTTGACCAGGAGACCAAAACAGCAGCTCACACATGCAGTTTTGGCCAAATGATGTGCTGCGTAATAAAAAAGTTGTTATACGTTAGTGTACCTCTTCACTGTCCAGAAGTTTGCAGAATATGCAGATTTTTGCCTTGTACTTTTGGTCTGCTCCTTGTAAAATTTGTGATTTTTGTGGCAAATCATCGGGTGTTGAAGTCACTAAATAATGACAGATATTTAAATTTCAAACTTCACATCATTCAGAAAATGCCATGCTAATGCAAAACATGTTTTTCTAGCAGCTTTGTAAGTTTATAAAAGAAATATTTAAAGTCTGTCCCTGATTTTAGGCCTTCGTTTTGCCATTATTTTGGCTTTGTCCAGAGTTCTTGTGCTAAGAGATTGAGAGATATGTGCACGAGACTGAGTGCTGTATAATGTGTGTGCAGTCAGCACTAACGAGAATCCCAGTAACACAATGTGCTAAGAGATTGAGAGATATGTGCACGAGACAGAGTGCTGTATAATGTGTGTGCAGTCAGCACTAACGAGAATCCCAGTAACACAATGTGCTAAGAGATTGAGAGATATGTACACGAGACAGAGTGCTGTATAATGTGTGTGCAGTCAGCACTAACGAGAATCCCAGTAACACAATGTGCTAAGAGATTGAGAGATATGTACACGAGACAGAGTGCTGTATAATGTGTGTGCAGTCAGCACTAACGAGAATCCCAGTAACACAATGTGCTAAGAGATTGAGAGATATGTACATGAGACAGAGTGCTGTATAATGTGTGTGCAGTCAGCACTAACGAGAATCCCAGTAACACAATGTGCTAAGAGATTGAGAGATATGTACACGAGACAGAGTGCTGTATAATGTTTGTGCAGTCAGCACTAACGAGAATCCCAGTAACACAATGTGCTAAGAGATTGAGAGATATGTACATGAGACCGAGTGCTGTATAATGTGTGTGCAGTCAGCACTAACGAGAATCCCAGTAACACAATGTGCTAAGAGATTGAGAGATATGTACACAAGACAGAGTGCTGTATAATGTGTGTGCAATCAGCACTAACGAGAATCCCAGTAACACAATGTGCTAAGAGATTGAGAGATATGTACACGAGACAGAGTGCTGTATAATGTGTGTGCAGTCAGCACTAACGAGAATCCCAGTAACACAATGTGCTAAGAGATTGAGAGATATGTACATGAGACAGAGTGCTGTATAATGTGTGTGCAGTCAGCACTAACGAGAATCCCAGTAACACAATGTGCTAAGAGATTGAGAGATATGTACATGAGACAGAGTGCTGTATAATGTGTGTGCAGTCAGCACTAACGAGAATCCCAGTAACACAATGTGCTAAGAGATTGAGAGATATGTACACGAGACAGAGTGCTGTATAATGTGTGTGCAGTCAGCACTAACGAGAATCCCAGTAACACAATGTGCTAAGAGATTGAGAGATATGTACACGAGACAGAGTGCTGTATAATGTGTGTGCAGTCAGCACTAACGAGAATCCCAGTAACACAATGTGCTAAGAGATTGAGAGATATGTACACGAGACAGAGTGCTGTATAATGTGTGTGCAGTCAGCACTAACGAGAATCCCAGTAACACAATGTGCTAAGAGATTGAGAGATATGTGCACGAGACAGAGTGCTGTATAATGTGTGTGCAGTCAGCACTAACGAGAATCCCAGTAACACAATGTGCTAAGAGATTGAGAGATATGTGCACGAGACAGAGTGCTGTATAATGTGTGTGCAGTCAGCACTAACGAGAATCCCAGTAACACAATGTGCTAAGAGATTGAGAGATATGTGCACGAGACAGAGTGCTGTATAATGTGTGTGCAGTCAGCACTAACGAGAATCCCAGTAACACAATGTGCTAAGAGATTGAGAGATATGTACACGAGACAGAGTGCTGTATAATGTGTGTGCAGTCAGCACTAACGAGAATCCCAGTAACACAATGTGCTAAAAGATTGAGAGATATGTACACGAGACAGAGTGCTGTATAATGTGTGTGCAGTCAGCACTAACGAGAATCCCAGTAACACAATGTGCTAAGAGATTGAGAGATATGTGCACGAGACAGAGTGCTGTACAATGTGTGTGCAATCAGCACTAACGAGAATCCCAGTAACACAATGTGCTAAGAGATTGAGAGATATGTGCACGAGACAGAGTGCTGTATAATGTGTGTGCAGTCAGCACTAACGAGAATCCCAGTAACACAATGTGCTAAGAGATTGAGAGATATGTGCACGAGACAGAGTGCTGTATAATGTGTGTGCAATCAGCACTAACGAGAATCCCAGTAACACAATTTATTTATTTTGTTATTTTATTTTACATTTGTTAACCGGGGGTGTCTGACTGAGCCGAAAAGACCCTTTTTCAGTAGCTGCCCAGGGAGAAAAGCTCCACATAGAAAAATTACAGATATATTTAGATATTTAGACATGATCAATATAAACACAAATTACAAAATACATGTTTTTACAGTGGTATGCAGCACATCAACAGTTACAGTGGAGAGAACAAACAAAGAAATATTAAAAATAAACGTAATTAATAGATTTGTGGTGTACAACTTAAATTTGGAACATAGGTAGAATATATACATAGTACATGGGTACAGTACATACATTGTAGATTAGCCAGCATTTGTGAGTAAGATTGAAAACTATTATCAAGTAATCTAGGTTTATTATGTGTACCTTATCCGCTTTCACTAGCCTAGAGAGCAATCATGGCACTGCCAACTTTGCTTGAGATGTTGCCTGATGAGGTCTTTAAAGGAGGCTTTGGACGATGTGTTTTGAATGCTAGTAGGGACAGAGTTCCATTTTTTAGCCACTGAACTACTATATAGTGCATTTCTAAAGCTACTGTAGCTGTTGGTGACTTCTAGTAGTAGTTTGCTTGATGATCTGAGAGGCCTTTTGGCTGAGTGATGTTGTACTAGGTTTTTGAGGGCATGACACTTATTGGTGAGGTAATAGATCGAATGACAGAGGCAGAGCTGATTGTAGGTTAGGAGGTTGGGCAGTTCAAGCCAGTGGAGCTGTCTCAAAGCAGTACAGTGATGAGTTTTAAATGAGCAATTTGCAGCAAAGTGGGCAATTCTGTTATAGCAGGCTTCCATTTTGCTTAGTTCAGATGTTCTTCGTCTCACATTGCTGCAGTCATAACCTGTGGGTAGTCCGCTGTCCTCAGTCGGCCCGAATACCAAAGTGTTAGGCTGGCGTCGGTCATGGTCGCTCAGATCTGACGTCAGTACGCAGTGGTACTAAAGCGCATGACCGACGCCATATCCTCAGTCTTTCTTGCCACATGGTCCGAAGCAGAAGCAGCGTTTGCAAGTGCCGTTCGGCGTCCTGAAATTTTCGTATTCTGAGTTTCAGACCGAAGACCAAGTTGGGCTAAGTACCCGTTGGGGAATATTTTTGTCTTTTCTTGCCTCAGTTAAATCCGGATGTCAGAAAAAGTTAATAATTGTATTTCTTGTGGGAAACAGATACCTCATAGGGACTACCACTCTCTCTGTATTCCTTGCTTGGGGCCTGAGCACGACGTAGTCAGGTGTCGCTTTTGCGCTAGATTTAATAAGCGCACCATTAAATGCAGGTTAGATTGTGCTAGACTTGTTTTCGGTAAGCGGTGTAACTACAACATGCCGTCGGATCCTCCGACGCCCGCTACCGCTAAGAAGCGAAAAGATAAATCGTTAAAGTCTAAGCAGGGCGAGTCGTCCGTTGCAGACGCCGGTTCTATGGAAACTACGGTTGTATCTGTGGATCCAGCCGAGGTTTCAGCTGAATCACAGGGGGAGCCTTTAATCTTACAGGAATTGGCCTCTCAGGAGCTAGGTCAGGCCGAGGGGGCCTCTCAAGTTTCTGTAGTTCCTTCTTTACATAAGGTTGTTAGGCCTTCTACTTCTGTCACTAAAGCCCCTTCTAAAGCTAGACCTGGTCTTTCTGGCTCAGGCGTCAGCCCTAGTTCTTCAGGCTCTGTTCCTAAAAAACATATGCTGAAAATGGCAGAGGATTTGATTACTTTAATCAGAGGTTCTATGCCCCCTCCAGATAAGAGGCCTAGGGTGGAGACAGAGGTGGAGGGATTGGAGCATTCCTCAGATTACTCTGAGTCTTTAGCTGAGGACATTCAGGATTTTCCTCCCTATTCTGATTCGGATGCAGAGGATTCCTGTCCTTCTGCTTCTCCTCCAGAGGATTTTTCTTTTTCTGAAACCCTGCACTCCATGAGGGAGCATTTTAAGTGGGAAGGTCAGGATTTTTCAGATTCTCGTAAGAGGCTTGGGGAATTTTTTTTACCACAACATAGGCCCTTGGCTATTCCCCCTGTTTTGGATGTTGTTCAGGATGTTTTTTCTGAAGCTTCCCTTAATCCTGATTCTTTATCCCCTGCCCTGTCAAGCCAGACAGGTATTACAGAGTTCAGAGGCTCATAAATATTTGTATAAGAGTCCTAGAGCTGACCCGGAAACTATTAGTCAGGGACCTAAGGGTGTCAGGGCTTCTGCAGTTAAGAATCCAGTTCCTCTGGATAAAGATTCTAGAGCTTTGGATAGGTGGGGTAAAAAAGTGTATACCTCCTCCACGCTAGCTATGAGGGCTTTAAATTGCCAGTTTCATATGCTGAAGTATCAGAATTTTCTGTTAAGTCAGATGAAATCTAAGGTAGATGCTTTAGCTGAGGGTATAGAGTGTAAGGAATTGCAGGACTTAGTTCATGCCTCTGATCAGGTAGGTAAGCATTCCTTGCAGTGTGGCTTTGATGCTCTTCAGGCTTCTTCCAGGGTGGCTGCCACTGGTTCAGTTATTCGTAGGCACGCCTGGCTTAAGGATCAGAATTTGTCAGAGCATGTTAAAGCTCGAATTTTGGATGCTCCCCTTCAATCTGAAGTTCTTTTTGGTTCTCCTGTGGAGTCAGTTTTGAAGAAAATGGAGGACATAGCTAAGTCCATGCAGACGGTTAAGGAATTTTTACAAGTGCAGCCCCTAAGTTTAGCAGAAATTGGCCTGCAAAGGATGGGCTTATCCTTCTTCTGATTTTCAGTCTAAGGGCAGATCTAGGCGTGGTAGGGGCAGAGCTCATGCTCAGGGTTCTTTCAGACCTAGGACGTGGAGTTCTCCTGCACAATCTTCTGGTGAGGGCAGGGGTCAGCCTTTTCGTAAACAGACCCAATGACCTGTATCTCCAGCTGCCAGATTCCTCCTGTCTGGCAGCTCCTCTAGGAGGAAAGTTGGCACTTTTCAAGCAAAATTGGCTTTTGGTCACCCAGGACAAATGGGTGTTGGACATTATAAATTGAGGCTACAAGTTTTATTTTCACACCTTGCCTCCTTTCAAAGGCATGACGGACGTACCTCCTCAGCAAAGGCTGGAGGCTCACAAGCAGATTTCTTTACTTTTACAAATGGGGGCTATCCAGGTGGTACCTCCGTCAGAAGTAGGCCTAGGATTTTATTCTCGCCTGTTTCTTGTGCCAAAGAAAGGAAACACTTGGAGACCAATTCTGGATTTGTCCATTCTCAATACATACCTAGACATTCCAAAGTTCAAGATGTTAACTTTGCAGCAACTTCTGCCTCTGCTAGGCAAAGATCACTGGATGGTAACTCTGGATCTCAAAGAGGCTTATCTTCACATTCCTATCAGGCCCAGCTGCAGGAGGTTCCTGCATTTTCGGGCTGGTACTTTTCATTATCAGTTCTCTGCATTGCCCTTTGGCTTATCTACTGCGCCCAGGGTGTTCACAAAGGTCCTGGCTCCTGTGATAGCCTTCTTAAGACTAAGAGGAATACAAATTTATCCTTATCTGGACGATTGCCTGATTCTTGCTCAAGACAAAGTCAAGTTACTTCAGCATCTACAGTATGTAATGGCAGTTTTAAGGTGCCTAGGGTATTCTGTGAACGAAACAAAGTCCAGTCTAGTACCCGCTCAGGACATGTGCTTTCTGGGTGTGAGACTGAATACAGCCTCTCAGATGGCCGTTTTGATCCCGGACAAACAAAGAAATCTTCCCCTATACTTCCAGCAATTATCCCTACTGTCCAGGCTGACTGCAAGGACAGTCCTTCAAGCCTTGGGGTTCATGGCATCTTGTATTCTGGTACTTCCCAATGCCAAACTACATATGAGGAAGCTACAATGGTATCTCAAAAGTGTATGGACTCAACACTGCCACAATTTGGACACTGTCATTCAGATAATACCTTGCATCCAAAAGGAATTTTTGTGGTGGGCTCAGGAATGTCACCTAAACAAGGGACTCTCTGTGACCCGACCAGAGGCGAGTCAGATCTTAACGACAGATGCCTCAGACATGGCTTGCGGCAGCACACTTCAATGGGAAATGGATTCAAGACACGTGGCCTCCCAGACTACAGCATTTGCATATCAACATGAAGGAGATGTTAGCAGTCCAATTTGCACTGATGGCTTTCAAGGATCTACTTCAACCAGGACAGGTGTTGATTCAAACAGACAACACAACAGTCATGTGGTACATCAACAAGCAGGGGGGAACCCATTCGTACCCTCTTTGCAGACAAGCTATTATTTTGTGGGAGACTGCTCTGAGTTTGCACGTCACTCTTCAAGCAAGGTTTCTGCCAGGAGCACAGAAGTCCTTAGCAGATGTTTTGAGCAGACAGATGGTGGACCCCCACGGGTGGAAATTGGATCCTCATGTATTTCAACAGTTGACAGTGGCTTGGGGAACTCCAGACATAGATCTGTTCACTTCTCCACTAAATTTCCAACTGCCAAAATTTTGCACAAAGATGTTTCACCCAAAAGCTTGGAAAGTGGATGCTCTATCTTTCAGTTGGAACAACCTTCACGTCTATGCTTTTCCTCCTCTGCCTCTCCTTCCCAAGGTACTCTTGAAGGTCAGACAGGACAAGCCTTGCATGATTCTAATAGCTCCAGATTGGCCACGTCAGCACTGGTATCCTCTGCTGAGGAGTTTAGTACAGGAGCCTCCTTGGCCTTTGCCACCAATTCCACACCTTTTGTCCCAGGCAAGCAATCATTTCCTCAATGTCAAGGTACAGTCCCTGCATCTGACAGCCTGGCATATTCTGTTTTAGACCCTGGGGGGTCGCAGCTTCCTCAACAAGTTTTGAATGTCATATTGGAAGCCAGGCGACCTAGTACTAGGAAAGTTTATGCTGATAAATGGAGGAGATTTTTTCTTTGGAGCACAGCAAAGAGCTTTGATGTTTCAGGGCCTAATTTGAGTGTTACACTACAGTACCTTACAGAATTATTAGACAAGGGTTTGTCTTTCTCCTCCGTGAAAGTTCATGCTGCAGCCATTTCTGCTCACTATGATTGTGACCCACCATTATTTTCTCACCCTTTGTTTAAGCAATTTCTTAGAGGGGCAAAGAACATAAGACCCCCACGTAGAGCTCCTACTCCTTCCTGGGATCTCAATTTTGTGTTGGAAAAACTTACTTTACTTCCTTTTGAACCTGCAGCTACATCTGAGTTGAAGTTTTTGTCTTGGAAGACTGCTTTTTTGTTGGCCATTACGTCTGCTAGGAGGGTATCTGAATTACAGGCTCTAATGGCAGTTGAACCCTTCCTGATATTCCATAAGGATAGGGTATCCTCGTACTAACCCTACTTTTATGCCTAAAGTTGTTTCTAATGTGGCCTTAAACCAATCTATTCATTTGCCTACTTTTTATGCTGATCCCCAAAATAAAGGGGAAAAATTTTTGCATTCTTTGGATATTCACAGGCAGTTACGCTATTATTTGAGCAGAACTAAAGGGTTCAGGCAGACTCAACAGTTATTCATTTCTTTTGCTTTGGGTTCACAAGGAAAAGCTGTTTCAAAGCAAACTATTTCTAAGTGGATTGGCCATTGTATTGCTTTTTGTTATTCTCATCATGGAAAAGATGTTCCGGCTGGGATCAGACCTCATTCCACTAGGGCTACTGCCACTTCTACTGCCTTTTTAAGGGGAGTTGCTACTAAGGATATTTTGGAGGCAGCTACTTGGAGTTCAGTGCACACTTTTACTAAACATTACCATCTCCGTCTTTATTCCAAGTCTAGGGCTGGGTTTGCCACTGCAGTTTTACAGGGCATGTTAGCAGCTCCTAATGCTTTTTGATTTTGCCAACCTCCCTTTACCTTTGCTTTGGGATTCTACCCACAGGTTATGACTGCAGCAATGTGAGACGAAGAACATAGTACAGTTTTGTACCTACCATAAATGTAGATGTTCGAGGATCCACATTGCTGCAGTCCAATTTTCCCTCCCTCCTTCCCCTCTGTAGTTTGGGGTTGCTGTGTTGCTTTTGGGGTAATTATTTTTTCTATATTGGTGGTTGGGTATTTTCTATTTTTGGCTATGGCCTTTTCTTTTTTGGCCTTCTGACATCTGGGGCAAGAAAGACTGAGGATATGGAGTCGGTCATGCGCTTTAGTACCACTGTGTACTGACGTCAGATCTGAGCGACCATGACCGACGCCAGCCTAACACTTTGTTATTCGGGCCGACCGAGGACAGCGGACTACCCACAGGTTATGAATGCAGCAATGTGGATCCTCGAACATCTACATTTATGGTAGGTACAAAACTGTACTTTTTGTTGAGATTAGTCAGAATGGGAGATGCATATAGTAGGGTGGATCAAAGTTGGGAGCGAGCAGTGGCTAATCTTGTGTTGCTGGTCAGAAATGGTTTGATACAGTAGAGTCATCCCAGTTTGGCATGTACTTTTATTATAGTTAAGTTGAGATGACTTTCAAATTTTAGGTGGGAGTCAATGGTTATTCCCAATAGCTTAGCCTGTGCCACTGGAGCGATTGGAGTAGCATTTGTGGAGTACATAGTGAATTGACTATCACTGTTTTTGTTAGAACTGGTTATAATCATAAGCTGAGTTTTCTTTGGATTGAGGATAAGTTGGGCTTTGGTAAGGTAGTTTTCAACATCAGAGAATGTTAATTGAGTTGTTTGCAGGAGGTTGGGAATGTTTTGTGCATCACAGATTAAGGTAGTGTCATCTGCATACTGGATAATAGATGCATGCTGTGTGGAGGTATAGAGGTCATTTGTGAAGATTGTGAATAGTAGTGGTCCTAAGACAGAACCCTGTGGGACTCCTATAGTTATGGGCAGCTGAGGAGAGAGAAAATGTTCCCATTTCACAGCTTGGTACCTGTCAGTTAAGTAGCTTTGGAACCAGATAAGAGTGGAATTTGATAGGTGATATTGGTTTAGTTTGTTTAGCAGGATTTAGTGTGAGACTGTGTCAAATGCTTTGGACATATCCAAAAAAAGAGTTGACAACTCCAGGCTTTCATTTTTTGAGATGGTTTACTGTGTCTGTGAAGCAGAGGAGGGCTGTAGTGGTACTATGGGCAGGTCTGAAACCATGCTGAGTAGGTGACAGGATGTTTCTGTCTAGGAGATATTTTAGCATCTGGGTATGGATGCATTTTTCTAAGATTTTGGCCAGGGGGGAGAGTAAAGCAATGGGTCTGTAGTTATTAAGTTCAGTGGAGGTCGCGCCTTTATGTACGGGTGAAACAATAGGATATTTTCCAGAGTTTGGGCACATAGCTTTCAACAATTGATCTGTTTATGAGAGTGGAGATTGGGATAGCAATAAGCATCTGCTGTGAGTTTCAAGAAATAACTGGGTTAGTAGGTCGGCTGCTGTTGATGAGGTTTTTAGTTTGGCGAGCATGCTTTTGATTGAAGTGGTGGAAACTGTTTTGAGGGTAAAGCTTGTATTAGCGTTATTTGTGTTGCGGGAATAGTGAGGAAGGAATTGTCCTGTGATACTAAGGATAGAACTGAGTTCACAAATTGGGAGTTGAATTGTGTTTTGATGGGAACTTTAGTGTCAGGGGTGGTTGGTTTGGGGAAAGCCTTTTGGGCGGATTTTAGTAGCTGGTATACATTTTTCCAAAGTTTTTGGGGGTTGTGTTGGTATTTAGTTTGTAATGTCGTGTAGTAGGATTTTTTGTCAGCCTCATGCATTTTTTTGCACAGTTGTGCAGTTCTTGGTACTTAGGCTTTGCATTTCTTTGTTTTTTTTATAGTAACGCCAGGCAGTGTCTCTGGACTTGAGGATTTGTTTTGTTTCTTTACTGAGCCAGGGGTTTGTAGAGGTTCTAAACTTGATTTTGCGCAATTGAGTGACAGTGTCTAGGTGTTATAGAAATGTTTTGTTGAAATATGCTACAGCCTGGTCAAGTGGGAGGGTTTTTAGGGGGGTCCAGTCACAGTTGCAGAGTAAAGTGTTGAGGACCTCAGGAGAGAATTTTTTTGTGTTTCTAGTGGATATGTAGTTAGTGGTTTTGCATTTGCTTGTTCTACTACGTATATATATTATGTTGTGGTCACATAAGGTATCTGGGAGACTGCCTGAGTGGGGGTACAGTGTGGGGTTGTTAGGACCCAGTCAAGGATGGATTCCCTTTTAGATTTTTTATCACATCTAGTTGGAATTTGGACTAGCTGCTGGTAGCCTTGGAGATTTATTAGATTACTTGGTGGTTCTGATATGCAGGTGAAGCAATCTAGGTTGAAATCCCCCAGAATAAGGGTTTCTTGTGAGTATGTAGGAGAATACCAGGATAAGAAGTCTTCAAGGCTAGCAGCTGTATTACCAGGTGGAATATAGATCACAATTGTGGTGATGACCTTTTTAGGGTGAAGTTGAAGGTGTGAGATAAGTATGTCCCAATTATTGGGGGAGGGGGAAGAGTTTGGTAATTGACGTACAGTTAAGTTGGACTTGTACAGTAAGGCAGATGTTCTTCATGTTTCACTGTTGCAGTCATTACATTTGGGTAATCTGCTGGAAAGTTGCCCTCAGTCGGCCTGATTAACAAAGTCTTGGGTCCTGCGTCGGTTGCTGTCCCTTCTTCCATGACATCAGGTCGTCAGGAGTATAAAACATGCAGCCAAAGCCATTACCATAGTCTTTCTTGCCACGCAGTGCCCAAAGCAGAAGCAGTTCGCAAGTGCCGGTCAGCCGACTCCTGAAATTTTTGTTTTCGAGTTTCAGATCCGAAGTCTTCAACTAAAAAGCTAAGTACCCTGTTGGGGAAACTTTTTCTTGCTCTTTACCGATGTCAGTAGAAGTTAATAATTGCATTACTTGTGGGAAGCAAGTACCTCATAAGGATTTTCATTTGTACTGTATTTCTTGCCTAGGCCCTGACCACAAAGTACCTTGCTATCGGTTCTGTGCTTTATTTAATCAATGCACTATCAAACGTCTGTACATTTTTGCTTCTAAATATTTTGGCTCACGCTTTAATTATCCAGAAATGTCGTTGGTTAGCAATCCGACTACCGGAATACCTAAAAAACGCAAAGAAAAAGACAGAGACAGGCCATTGAGGTCCAAAACTGCCGACAATGCTTCTCCTAAGCCAGTCGCCAGTTCGCCGGTACTCAGTGAGGCGCTTTTGCAGCCCCTGATACCCGCTACTTCTGATTCGCAGGCCACTACTGAGATCCATTCGGAGTCTGGTATGCCGCGAGATGCTTCAATTATGGAACCCGTGGATGTCTCTACCTTGGATGGGTCCAGAGCCGCTGTGTAGGAACCGGCTTCTGAGGGTTTTCAGGCCTATAGATTTGTATATTAGACCAACGCTATCTTCAAACCTAAGGCCAAAATCTCGACCTATGTCTAAAAAAACGACACCTGGGCTACATGTGTAGGTCCCTATGCCTAAAAAAACAAATGATCAAAATGGCTGAAGATTTAATTACTCTGATCAGGGGAAGCCAACCCCTCCCCCCTTCTAAGAGGCCTAGGCAAGATATTAATTATAAATCTTCTGAACAGGATTTTATTTCTTCTGACTCTTCTAATGAACAGGAATTGTCTACACCTACTTATGAGGACTCTGATGCAGAATATTCCATTCCTTCTGCTTCTCCCCCTGAGGATTTTTCTTTTGGGGAAACTTATACCTTAAGGGAACATTTCCACTGGGAAAGTCAGGATTTTTCTGAATCTAAAAAGAGACTTAGGGATTTTCTTCTTCTTCCTCAGCATAGGCCTTTGGCTATACCTCCTGTTCTAGACATTGTTGATGATGTTTTTTCAGAATCTAGTATGGCTTCTGATTCTCTGCCTCCGGCTCCTTGTAAGCCAGACAGATACTACAGGGTTCCTGACTCCCACAAATTCCTTTTTAAAAATCCTGTTGCAGATCCTGAAACCATTTTTCAGAGTCCCAAGGGCATTAAGGCTTCTACTGCTAAAAATCCTACCCCTTCTGATAGAGATTCCCGGGTGCTGGATAGATGGGGTAAGAAGGTTTACACTTCTGCAACCCTGGCAATCAGGGCTTTAAACTGTCAATTTCATATGCTAAAATAGCAGCAGCATATCATGGGACTGCTTAAACAGAAAATGATGTTGATTTCTGACTGTGTGGAAAATAAAGATTTACAGGATTTATTGCATTCAGCTGAACAAGTTGGAAAACATACTTTGCAATGTGGTTTTGATTCTTTGGAGGCCTCTTGCAGGGCTGCTGTAACTAGGTCTTTGCTAAGAAGGCATGCTAGGCTCAAAGAGCAAAATCTGCCTGATCATGTTAAAACAAAATTGTTAGATCCTCCTTTACAACTGGACCGTCTCTTTGGTAATAAGGCTGAAGAAGTTCTAAAAAGATGGAAGATAAAGCTAAATCTATGCAAACTGTGAAAGATTTCTTACAAGTACAACCTCCAAGATTTAGTAGACACTGGCCTTCTAAGAACTGGTCCTTTCCAGTTCCTTCGAGAGCCACTCAAGTCAAACCCAGACATTCCAAAGGCACCAGGTTTCATTCCCAAGGGACTTTCAGAACAAAACAATGGGGTGCCTCCTCTTCCATATCTGGAAACAACAAGACACCTCCCTATGGTAAGCAGTCTCAATGACTTCCATTTACACTTACCAAGCACTTAGCCGCCGCTTTGGGGGGAAAACTGGCTCTTCATCAAAAAACTGGCAACTTATAACCCAGGACAAATGGGTTTTAAATATAGTACCCAGGGATACAGATTTCATTTCCACACGCTGCCAATTCCAAACAGATGGCCAGACCTGCCCCCAAATCAGTGGGCAGAGGCCCAGAAACAGGTACTTTCCCTCATGAGCATGGGGGGGCTATTCAACTAGTACCAGAAGAGGAAAAGGGACAAGGTTTCTAGTCAAGACTTTTCCTGGTACCCAGAAAAGACAAATCTTGGCGTCCAATTCTGGACTTATCTACTCTAAACACCTTTCTGGACATCCCAAAATTCAAGATGCTGACTCTTCACCAGTTACTTCCTATGCTAGGCAAAGATACGTGGTTGGCAACTCTAGATTTAAAAGAGGCTTACCTGCATATCCCAATCAGTGAATCTTGCAAATGATGCCTCCTCTTCAAAGCAGGCTTCTTGCATTACCAGTTCTCTGCTCTGCCCTTTGGCTTATATACTGTATCCAGGGCCTTTACAAAGTGCCTGGCTCAAGTAATTGCATTTTGCAGGCAAAGAAATATTCAAATATATTCATACCTGGACGATTGTCTATTACAGGCAGAAAACAGGACATTCTTCTAAAACATAGAGTTCCTATGGTGGGCAGAGGCCTGCCACCAGAACAAGGGACTGCCATTCACACCACCCCCTGCCGCCCAAACCCTAACTACAGATGCATCAGACTATGCATGGGGTGCACATCTGGCAGGGAAGTGCATTCAGGAAAATGGAGCCCAAATCAAATGCAACTTCACATAAATCAAAAAGAAATACTAGCTGTACAGAATGCACTACCTTCATCCAGGACAATTACTGATAAAGACGGACAGCACCACAGTTATGTGGTACATAAACAAGCAGGGGGGTACACACTCCAACCCACTTTTGCAGACTAGCCATGGCATTGTGGAACACGGCCTTGACCTATCAAGTACAACTACAAGCTCAATTCCTGCCAGGAAAGCTAAATACTCTGGCAGAAGAACTAAGCAGAAATCTCATGGACCCACACGAATGGAAACTGGAACCACGGATTTTCAACATGTTCACATGCAAATGGGGGAGTCCGGACATAGATCTTTCTGCCTCACCCCAGAACTATCATTTGGACAAATTTTGCACAAGAACTCATCACAAAAAAGCCTGGAAAGTGGATGCTCTGTCCTTCAGCTGGAAAAACCTATGAGTCTATGCCTTTCCCCCTCTGCCTCTGCTTTCCAAAGTTCTACTAAATGTCAAACAGGACAAACCAAGAATGATTTTGATTGCTCCAAACTGGCCTCGCCAACACTGGTACCCACTCCTGCACAGTGTGTCACACCTTCCACCGTGGCACCTGCCTCAGACACCTTACTGTCTCAGCAGAACAACCAAACTCTGCACACTCAGCTCCAAACTTTGAATCTTGCAGCATGGCTGATCACCTAAATTCACCCTTAGCATCCCTCAGCAAACCTGCGATGGATGTCATTTTGGAGGCGAGAAGACCTAGTACTAGAAAATCTTATGCTGACAAATGGAAAAGATTCTGCGCCTGGAATCAGTCTCAAGGGTTAAGCACAGCAGTGCCCAACATTCCTCAGATTTTACAATACTCAACTGAGATGCTTCACAAGGGCCTGTCCTTTTCTTCCATAAAAATCCATGCCTCAGCCATTTCAGTTCATTACAACACAGAACCTCCCCTCTTCTCTCATCCAGTGCTAAAGCAGTATCTTAGAGGGGCCAAAAACTTAAGACCACCCAGGAGAGCACCAACCCCTGCTGGGGACCTTAATTTTGTATTGGAGAAATTCACTCTCCCTCCTTTCGAGCCAGCTGCAACTGCAGACTTAAAATTTATCTCCTGGAAAACGGATTTCCTTTTAGCAGTCACTTCAGCAAGAAGGATTTCCGAATTAAAGGCTCTTATGGCAGTAGAGCCTTTCATAATTTTTCATGCAGACAGGGTATCTCTAAGAACCAACCCATCCTTCATGCCTAAGGTGGTATCCAGTGTGGCTCTTAATAAGACAATTAATTTGCCAACTTTCTTTCCCAATCCACAGAACAAGGGGGAGTGGATTCTGCATTCATTGGATGTACACAGACAACTTAGATTTTACTTAAACAAGACTAAATCTCAAAGAAAATTTCAACAACTGCTGGTAGCATTTGCTGCAGGGGCAGAGGGAAAGGCTATTTCAAAGCAAACCATTTCCAAATGGATAAGCCATTATATTTGTTTCTGCTATAAGCACCATGGAAAAACTATCCCCCAGAGGATCAGATCCCATTCCTCCAGGGCTGTATCTACTTCAACAGCCTTTCTCAGAGGTGTTCCTACCAGGAACATTCTAGAAGCTGCTACCTGGAGCTCAGTTCATACTTTCACCAAACATTACCATTTACCACTTTTCTCTAAATCCAGAGCTGGCTTTGCCACTGCTGTCCTGCATGGCCTTATAGCTGGTCCTAATACTGTATAATTCCCTCCACCCAACCATAGCTTTGGGAATTTACCCAAATGTAATGACTGCAACAGTGAAACACAAAGAACATAGTACAGTTGTGTACACTTACCATAAATGTAGATGTTCGAGTGTATTCACTGTTGCAGTCCTGGTTACCCTCCCTCCAGCCCCTTATTTTTCTCTGGCTACAGGTTCATAGGTTCATACTAGGCTATCTGCCCTAGGGCATTTATAAGCCTAGCCAGAGTGTGTTTGGCTTTCGCCACCCATTTTAAATTAATTTTGCTATGCCTTTTTTTGAGGTTAGTATACTGTGCCTCAGTGACACAGAAGTGATAGCCGGGGTAAACCTACGATCTCCCATCCACTCATCAAGATTCCTCTTGAAGAGAGTCAATGTGGGACTCTGCCTATCCTGGACTGGGATTTTATTCCAGAGTGAAGGGAGCCTCTGGGTTATGAATCTGTCCCTCCAGCATGTCCTATTTATTTCAGTGCTGAGGTTCAAGTCTCTCGAGCATGTAGCTCGATGGGATTTGGATTTTCTGAGGTGCAGCATGTCCATTAATTCCGGGTTGGACATGGCTTTATACATCAGGCACAGAGATCGCCTCTGAGCAGGCGGTATGCCACTGAGTAGAGCTGGAGTTTCTTTAACCGGGCAGCATATGGCATCTGTTTGAGCCCTTTGATCCTCTTGGTGAGGTACTTTTGGGGTCTTTCCAGTTGCTGCAGGTGTCTGGTAAGGTACATCCCAAAAGGAGCATTGTACTCAATTATGGGCCTGATGAGGGATGAGTAAAGAGGTACGATGACCTCCCCTGATCTAGATGTGAATCCCTTCATGATTAGGTGGGCTATATAAAATGTTTTTCTAACCACTTTGGCCACGTGGTTGTCAAATGAGAGATTGCTATCAACTTGGGTCCCCAGGTCCCTAATGACTTCTTCTGTACTTAATGGATTACCACCTATGTGGTAATTTGTGGCACTTTGTTTTTGCCAAAGGGATGACTATACACTTTTGGCGTTTAGCTTGAGGCCATGGCTCTGGTACCAGTTGTCTGTTTCTATGAGGCCCTTTTGGAGGATGCTTGTGTCGGCTGGAGAGTTGATTATGGCGCCCAGTTTTCAGTCATCTGCAAACTTGGTCAGCCAAAGTCCTTCCATGTTGGCCTGTACCGCCGAGAAATATATACCGAACAAGAGAGGTCCCAGGACTGAGCCTTGTGGGACGCCACTTGTAACTGGTTTGGAGTCTGACATGGCTCCAGCAATTCTAACCATGTGGGTTCTGTCCTTGAGCCAGTTTTCAACCCATCTAGTGACATAGGGGTTTATATTTAAGCTGGTGAGCTTATCTATAATGCCCGAGTGGGGTAATGTATCGAAGGCTTTTGCGAGGTCCAGGTAGGCTGTGTGGACCACCTTCCCCACGTCAATGGCCTTGGTGACTGTTTCAAAGAAATCGACCAGGTTTAAGAGGCAGGATCTGCCCTTAACAAAGCCAAACTGGGTAGGATCCAGTGTCTGTAGGTCCCCAATATCTTTATTTATGAGGTCCATGATGATCCTTTCCATAGCTTTGCAGACCAAGCTAGTCAGGCTTATGGGGCGATAGTTTCCAGGATCCGTTGAGGCACCACCTTTGTGGAGAGGGACCACTGTTTGCTGTACGCCACTCTTTGGGTACATATCCTGTAGTAAGGCTAAGATTGAACAGTAGTTTTATGTTTGGGTTTAGCTCCTCTTGGAGTTCATGTAGGGCAGCCGGGACACCATCTGCTCCCATTGATGCTGTGTTTTTGCTTTGGAGAGGCGGCTCTTACCTGAGCATCTGAGATGTCAGGGGCAGCACTCTGTTGGGATAGATATTTGCCCTTTTGGTGGGGAGAGGGAGAAGTTTGCACTGAACCTGTCAGCTAGGATGTTGGCAATGTCTGTGGGCTCGGTGTATTTTTGTCATTTTAGACTAATTCTGAGCATATCTGGGAATTCCCACCCAGGTTCCTAACATAACTAAAGAAAGCCTTGTGAGTATCCTTAGTGTCCTGTGCAATTTTTCTCGAAGCTGGCATTAGACGATTTTATGAGTGCCCGTAGTTTTTGCTAATACTGATCAGAGATGCCTTCCCTTTTTGGGATTTTGCTCTATCATGTAGTAGCTTCCTCCTTCTATTGTATAGTTTGTTTATGGCTGGGGTCCACCAGACAGGGCGTCTGCCTTTGGAGGATTGGGTCTTGGTTTTATTTGGGATTGCATGATCCATGCATTCCTGAAGGTGTTCATAGAATGCATTTATAAAGGATTCTGCGGTCTGGGCGTATTTTCCACAGGCCGGGGCTTTGAAGGATTTCGCCTCGGTTTTGAGCGTGTGAAATTTGCTTTAGAAGTTTTTCACTGTGGTTTTCTGGGCAGGGGGTGGGGTCGGGATGTGAATATCCAGTGAGATTAGTTTATGGTTTGATCTTACCAGTGAGGGATACACTTCTGGTCTGGAGCATAGTGTCCCCATGTTGGTGATGATCAGGTCCAGTATGTTTCCCCTCTTGTGGGAGTGGTAACAAGTTGTTCCATAGCATTTGAGTTTATAAATTTTAGGAACCTTTGGGCTAGGGTGTTGGAGCTAGAGTAATGCTCCCAGTCTATGTTTGGGTAGTTGAAGTCGCCCAATATAATGGTGTTTGGAGAGACCTTCATATTTTCCAGTATTCTCAGGAAGGCCAAGTGGGGTTCCTGTGTTTGGGAGGGTGGTCTATAGCAGGCTATAAACTGGAAGGCAGTTTTACCCACAGTTAGTTGCACATGGATAGTCTCTGATGCTTCGTGCTGTGCCACCAACCTGGAGGTGTGGGTATCTTTGACGAATATTGATACTCCCCCTCCTTTTGTGGTTTGGTCCAAGTTTTGGGGCCGAAAAGCATGGTACGAGGTATAACCTGGTAGTGCTCGGGTGCTCTCGGGAGCCTTGAACCAGGTTTCTGTTACTGCACATATATCGATGTTCTCCATGCTAAGGAGAGTTTCGTGTGCGTGCATCTTGAGGTTTAGACTTCTGGCGTTGAGTAGCATTACTCTTAGTTTCTTATCCCTTGTGATACCTATGGAGGTGGGTTTGTCTTTTGAGCCTTGCTTAAAAAAGGCACTATGGGGGTAGCAAGAGCCTTTGCCAATATCCGAAAGCCCAGGGGTGACAGGTGCAAGCCGTCCCTAGCGAAGCATCGTGGCTTGTCGAGCATGTCATCCCAGGCTGACAGGCATTGGATCCCCTTTGAATGACACCAACACTTAAGCCAATTGTTGAAATTGATCATCTTGTCTTCATATTGTGGCATCATTCTTGGTGAGGGTAAGATGCTACTCAAGGTCAGGGTCATACCGGCCTGGGCTACATGCTCAGAGAGCTCCTCTATGTCTCTTTTCATGTAGTCCAGGGAGTGCGTCTCAGGTCATTCACACCAACATGGACAATGACTGAGTCATATTTGTACTTGCCTTGGAGTGACCTGAGTGCTTGTGTTATGTGGCGGATCCTAGTGCCCACGCAGCTCACCGTGACCTTCTCCTTGTTCAGCCTGGTGAGCGGGACGTCAGTGTGCCTGACGATAGAGTCACCTATTACAAGTGTATCAGGTGTGTTGTTTAGCCTTAAGGGCTGTGACTGTTCAGCACACTGGCTTTGTGAGCTATGTGCTGCATGTGTTTTGTTTTGGGGTAGCGGTTGCTTGGGTGTCTGCTTTGGAGGTCTCTGCTGCTTAGGCAGATTTTTATTTAGAGCTGCCAAATATGTTTTTGTGTGTTTTTGTGTTTGGTTTGTTGTCATGGTAGGTCTATGTGAGACTGGAATTGTAGTGAGTGTGGTTTCCTTCTCCTCCTGACTGGTTACGCCAGTACTGAGTTGAGAGAGCTTAGCCTCCAGTTTGGCTATATGGTTGCATCTCTCACATGTGTTGGAATTTGTTGGGAGGAGGAGAGGGTTGTCTGTGTACATGAGGCAGTTGTAACATTGCCTCAAGATTCCCAGATTCACCAGCTGGACCGGAGAGGAGATTGACAACTGACCTTTGGACATGCTAGAATAGTATTGGGAATTCCTTTATAATTGAAAAAAGGGCCAATGGGGAACAAGGTACTCAAGGGGAGTTTGTGAGGGTGTAGTGCTTTTAATTTTTTAGAGATGACTTATATAATTGCTTTAGTGAGCAAGTGCCAGGTAACTTAAATGCAAAAACGACAAACAGTAACTTTCTTTCAAGTGAAACAAGGAAATAAGTACAGTAAGCAATGCAGATATCACTAGGGATACACAGAAGTGCTAAAAGGCCGCGTTTTAGGTGGAATTAGCATTTCAGGAAAATAAACAACAAGCATACAAATAAAGCTAGATTCAGCAGGCCTGGATCTAGTCTATGCTACAGCAAACAAGGTGTACCAATTTCAGTAAGAAACAGTTAGAATATGCAGGCACTATAAGCCTCTAACCAGAAATTCCCTGCTCAGAAGGGCAGAGTCCGGCCTCTCCTCCCACAAGAGTGCAGACCGCAATCCTTCTTAACGTAAAATAACTGGCCTGAAGCCCAAGTGCTTAAACCAGAACTAATACACTTTTAGAGTAACAGACACTGAGCTCTCAATCAGCAGTTCCCAACTTAGAAGGATGTAAGCTACCTGTCCTGCCACCACAGTGCAGGCCACAAACCTTCCTAATGTAAAACAACTGGTCTGAAGCCCAAGTGCTTAATCCAAAAGACTTAGAAATGATAGCTACACTTTAACCAAGTTACTACCAGCAGTAATAAATACAACTGAATACTTTAAAGAATGCCTGGATTAGTGCTCAAGTTATACAAACAAAGCTAGATTCAGCAGGCCTGGATCTAGTCTATGCTACAGCAAACGAGGTGTACCAATTTCAGTAAGAAGCAGTTCAAATATGCAGGCACTATAAGCTTTAACCAGAGATTCACAGCTCAGAAGGACAGAGTCCAGCCTCTCCTCCCACAAGAGTGCAGAACACAAACCCTCTTAATGTAAAATAACTGGCCTCAAGCCCAAGTACTTAAACCAGAATTAATACACTTTTAGAATAACAGACACTGAGCCCTCAATCAGCAGTTCCCAACTTAGAAGGATGTAAGCTACCTGTTCTGCCACTACAGTGCAGACCACAAACCTTCCTAATGTAAAACTGGTCTGAAGCCCAGGTGCTTAAACTAAAAGGCTTACAATGAGTTACACCAAGCAGTAATAAATACAATTGAGTACTTTTAAGATGACGCAAAAGCAAAATAAAGTAGGAAAAAACACAAATACAGTAAAAGCAGATAATTTTTGGAAAGAGAGAAAGGAGTAGCAGAAACTAAGCTGATTGCCTTCTCAAATGCTCTCCCTGTACTGGGTAGAATGAGGTAATGACACTAGACTGGGAGGAGGGTCCCAGATCAAATTTACACTAGGGGCGAACAACTGCAAAGCCACCAACTATAAAAACACTATACCAACAGAGAGGGAGGGTGGGAAACAAACAGCAGAAATGTTACTCACAGCTGAAAAGCAGCAGTGAGCCTTTAAATGAAAGTTTTAAACAGCTAAAGGAGCCACTAGAAAAAAGAGTTTAACTGCAACAAGTTATCATAAACAAACAACCCAACAGATGCTTAATAAGAGTGGACAATTTCCAGTTAATACCTCACACACAGTGAAACTAGCTAGAAAAAATACACAGTACACAAAGTGCTATAAACAACAAAGAAATAAAGAACAAAATAAACAAAAAACAGGATACTTAATGTTATATATTGTAGCTCCGAGTTTGCTGAGTGTCCTTCCTTCGATCAGCTCACTGTAAAATGGCAGAACACTCACAACTGAGCTTCTTAGGTAACAGAAAGTTGAAATCTGTGACAGCTTTTAAGAAAGAAATCTCAAAAGAACCAATGAGATGCTTAGTCTAAGCTGTAGTCCAGGAGACCTCAGTCAGCCAATGACCTCAAACAATTCTCTTTCACTGAAATGCCTGATGGCTTTGGCTAAAACAAGATGTCCCTGAATTATGTGCTCAGACACACAGCCTCCACAAACACTAGGCCCAAATACAAGCCTGAATATGGAAATGCTACAAATATCCCCTCTACTTTCTTTTACTATGCTTAAAAGCCCTTTTGGTGTATTTGCTTTTGGGTTGGAGGTATATTTTTTGTGTTTTTAATTTTATTTGCTCCCCATTTGGGGGGCACCTGACATCTGGGGCAAGAAACACTGATGTAATGGCATCGGCTGCATGATTTATACCCCTGGCGACCTGATGTCATGGAAGAAGGGACAGCAACCGACGCAGGACCCAAGACTTTGTTAATCGAGCTGACTGATGGCAATCTGCCAGCAGATTACCCAAATGTAATGACTGCAACAGTGAATACACTCGAACATCTACATTTATGGTAAGTGTACACAACTGTACTTTCCACTCCCTTTGCGAAGTGGTCTGTCTTATAGGTTCATAGGTTCATACTAGGCTATCTGCCCAAGGGCATTTATAAGCCTAGCCCATAGTTATGTGGCTTTCGCCACCCCTTTAGTTTGAATAAAAACTATGCCTATCATTTTGCTGTGCCTCTGTCAAGCAGTGACACTGAAGTAATCCCTGGGGTATATCTGCAATCTCCCATCCATTGGTCAAGATTCCTCTTGAACAAGGCCAGAGAGGTGCTCTGCCTCACATGTACCGGGATTTTGTTCCACAGCATAGGGAGTCTCTAGGTGATGAATCTGTCCCTCCAGCACGTTCTATTTATAACCGTGTCAAGGTTTAAGTCTCCCGCCCTTGTGGTTCTGAGGGATCTAGATTTTTTGAGGTGAAGCATATTCATCAAATCTGGGTTTGACATGGCCTTATATGTCAGGCACAGGTCACCTCTGAGCAAGCGGTATGAGACTGAATAGAGCTGGAGTTCTTTCAGTCGGGCAGCATAAGACATATTTTTGAGACCCTTTATCCTTTTGGTGAGGAACTTTTGGGGCCTTTCAAGCTGCAGCAGGTGTCTGGTCAGATACATTCGAGCGGGGCATTGTACTCAATCATAGGTCTAATAAGTGATGAGTACAGGGGACGATGACCTCCCTTGATCTAGATGTGAATCCCTTCATGATCAGGTGGGTGATATAGAAGGTTTTCCTAACTACTTTAGCAACATGAGTGTCAAGCGAAGGCTACTGTCAACCTGGGTCCCCAGATCTCTGATGACTTTTTCTGTGCTCAGTGGATTGCCACCTATATGGTAGCTAGGGGTAACCTTGTTTTCCGAAGGGTATGACTATGCATTTTTTGGCGTTTAACTTCAGGCCATGGCTCTGGCACCAGTTATCCGTTTCTGTGAGGCCCTTCTGGAGGATATCTGTGTCAGATGTGTTTTCGACTATGGCCCAGTTTGCAGTCATCTGCAAACTTTGTCAGCCATAACCCTCCTGTGTTTGCTTGTACTTCAGGAAAGTAGATGCCGAACAAGAGTGGACCCAGGACTGAGCCCTGTGGGACACCACTTGTGACAGGCTTTGAGTCTGACATGGCTCCAGCAACTCTCACCCTGTGGGTTCTGTCACTTAGCCAGTTTGCAACCCATCTTGTGATGTATGGGTTTACATTCAAGCTGATGAGTTTTTCGATGATACCTGAGTGGGGTATTGTGTGAAGGCCTTTGCCAGGTCGAGGTAGGCTGTATGGACTGCCTTTCCTCATCAATGGCCTTGGTGACTGTCTCGAAAAAGTCAACCAAGTTTAAGAGGCAGGATCTGCCTTTGACAAAGCCAAACTGAGTTGGATCCAAAGTCTGCAAGTTCCCTATGTCTTTATTTATGAGTTCCATTATGATCCTCTCCATGGCTTTGCAGATAAGGCTTGTCAAGCTAATGGGGCGGTAATTTCCAGGGTCTGTGGAGGCACCGCCCTTATGAAGTGGGACCACAGTGCGTGCGCCACTCCTTGAGTGCGTATCCTGAGGTGAGGCTAAGATTAAACAGCTGTCCTAACTGTGGGTTTAATTCCTCGTTGAGTTCATGAAGCACACAGCCGGGGACACCATCCGGTCCCATGGATGCTGTGTTTTTGCCTTAGTGAGGGCAGTTCTCACCTGGGCGTTGGAGATGTTTGGGGGCTACAATCCTCTGGAATAGATATCTCTCCTTTTGGGGGGGGAGAAGTTTGCACTGAACCTGTCAGCCAGTATGTTGGCAATGTGTGTAGGTTCAGTAATTTTCACATCATTTTGAACTAATTCTGAGCATATCTGGGAGTTTCCTCCTAGGTTTCTAACATAGCTAAAGAAGGCCTTATGATTCTCTTTAGAGTCCTTGGCGATTTTCTCTCAAAATTTGCCTTGGATGATTTTATGAGAGCTCTTAGTTTTTACTTATAATGATCAAAGGTGTCTTACCTTTCAAGGATTTTGCTCTATCTTGTAGTAGCTTCCTCCTTTTGTTGTAGAGCTTGTTTATGGCTGGGGTCCACCAGACTGGGCGCTTGCCTTTGGTACAGAGAGTCTTAGTTTTGTTTGGGATTGCCTGATCCATGCAGTCCTGTAGGTGCTGGTAGAAGGCATTTGTAAGTGATTCAGCGGTTTGAGTAATGTTTACCACTGGCTCAGGGGCCTTAAAGGAGACCACACTAGTTTTTAGAAGTGTGAAATCGGCTTTTGAGAAGTTTTTCACTGTGGTCTTTTTGTTTCAGGTGGGGCGGGATGAGGACCTCCAGCGAGATTAGTTTATGATCTGATCTCACCAGTGAGGGTATACTTCCGGTGTTGAACATTTTGATCCCATGTTCGTGATGATGAGATCAAGTATGTTTTCTCCTCTTGTGGGGATGGTGACTAGTTGTTCCATGGCATTTGAGTTTATGAACTCCAGGAATCTTTGGGTTAGAGTGTTAGGGCTTGAGTAGTGTTCCCAGTCTATATTAGGGTAGTTGAAGTCACCTAGCATGATGGTGTTTGGAGATACATTTATCCCTCCAATGTTTTCAGGAAGGCCATGTGAGGTTCCTGAGTTTGAGAGGGTGGCCTGTAACATGCTACAAATTGCAGAGCAGTCTTGCCTATGGTTAATTGCACCTGGATGGTCTCCGATGCATCGTGCGTTGCCACCAACCTTGAGGTGTGGGTGTCCTTTATGAATATGGACACCCCCTCCTTTCTTGGTGTTGTCCGGATTTTGGGGATGGAACGCATGATATGAGGTGAAACCTGTTAGTGCTGGGGTGCTCTCAGGAGCCTTGAACCAGGTTTCTGTCACAGCACAGACATCGATGTTCTCCATATTGAGAAGGGCCTCGAGTGCGTGCATCTTGAGATTGAGACTTCTGGCATTGAGCAGCATTACCCTTAGTTTTTTTCCTTTTTGGTGTTCTAGGGTGGTAGGTTTAGAATTTGAACCTTGCCTAAAAAAGGCACTATGGGGGTGGCAAGAGCCTTTGCCAATATCCGGAAGCCCAGGGGTGACAGGTGCAAGCCGTCCCTTGCGAAGCAGCGTGGCTTGTCCAGCATGTCATCCCAGGCAGACAGACATTGGATCCCCTTTGAATGACACCAGAATTTAACTTCTGAGTTAGCTATGTTTTTATTTAGCCAGGTTTCTGTTAAAGCAACTGTGTCTGGGGAGTAGTGTGCTATTGTGGCCTGGAGTTCAGGTATTTTATTTTTGATACTTCTAATATTAATATTTAGCATTAAAAGGTGGTTGGTTTTGCTGCTGCTGTTGCTTTGCCCAGGGATGAAGATAATGGAGATGTTATGTTCTGACACTTGTGTTGGAGCAGTTTGTGTTGGGCAGGATGGATTTGGGCCTGGGATGGGGTGGATATCCCCACTTATGATGAACCTGGTGTTAAAATGGTGATACAGATGTTGGAGTGTGGCGAGGAGTGTGAGAAAGTATTGTTTTTTTTTTTTTAGAGTAGGAACGAGAGCATATGTGTTTAGTTCTGAATTGGTCCGTTATGTAGTTCTTTAACAATTGCGGGCAGATATTATTATAATGTGCAGTGTCTGTATATGAGAGCGCATAATGTAGTGTTATGCAACTAAGTTTAGGGATATTGCTAGAGTGATAACTTGTGGTGTTATAAAGAATTATGAGAAGACAGACTAGACTTAGTTGTGTGATAGTCATGGCTATAAAGTTTAAGTTGGTTCTAGGCGAGAGTCTGAATAGGAATTATAGGGTTGCACTATATGTGGATGGGTAAGTAGTGTGGGTGATGTAAAAAAATCCTAGTGGGAATGAGAATGATTGGGAGTATTTTGTGTGGAGCAAGTTGGTGTGGTATAATGTGATCTGACTTGAGGAGCTATGATTGGTGGAGGTGATGTGAGGGTGAGCTGTGGGTGTGGCTGTGATTACTATAAATGTAGAGGTAGTGGGGGCGGGAGGGAATAGGGGGCAGGGCAGGGGAGCAGAGAGAGCCCGAGCATTAGCGAGGGCGAACAGAGTGGGGCAGAGCCCACCAAGACAAGAGTAAAAAGTAAGTATTACTTTACAAAATCTGAACACTTTAAACAAATTCCTGAGGTCTAATGGTTTACCAGCAAGCAGAATGCAGTTGCTGAAGAGCACTTGTGTCCTGGTAGGAGACTAGAAATTTAAAGATGGCGCCATGCTCAGCAGGATTCTAATATAGACTTAGTATTGGGGGAGGGAGATAGCACAAGGAGTGTAAACCAGGTGGAATGGAAAGAAACCAGCGAGGCAATCAGTGAAGGCCTCAGAGGGGGTAAGTAATAATTCAAACTACCTGTAAAGTGAAGGAGAGAAGAGACAGCAAAGTTTATTAAGGTTGGGAGCGTGTCTTCACATTGATTTGCTGATTAGTAACTAGTTTGTGCACAGATTAGAGTAGAGAGATACATTAGCAATGAAGGGGAATGGATAGAGATGCAAATAAACAGGTGGGCCTTCAAGTGATACAAACTAAGGAAGAAAGCACTGAGAGGGCTGCTTGATGGTTAATTTAGTCACAGGGATCTGAATTAAATGTATACTGTCTATTGGACAGTTAGGATTACTGCACTAGCTGGGGGGGGCACAAGGCAACAACATTCAATTTTATTAGCACGCTGAGAACTACTGCTAATGATTACATTAGCTTCAGTCTCATAAAACATACAAGTAGAATGCCTGGGTGGACTGACACTGCTCTTGAGGCTCAAAATGTATATCCTTGTTTAGTTTTGCAGTACCTATTCCTTCGTATACTGTATGGGTGGCGTGGTAGCCACAGACTGCAGATTTGCTTGAGTGTGCTCCTGCTCTTGAGGCTCAAAATGTATATCCTTGTTTAGTTTTGCAGTACTGATTCCTTCTTATATTGTATGGGTGGAGTGGTAGCCGCAGACTGCAGATTTACTTGAGTGTGCTCAGCAAGGCAGATGCAATTGCTGAAGAGCACTTGTGTCCTGGTGGGAGTCTAGAAATTTAAAGCAAGAAGTAAACACTCTCCTTCTGAATGTTTACATTTAACATTTATTATAAATTATATATATAAAACAGAGAGAGGATAGAGAGTACTATAACAGAGCACCCATCCCTTCTCACAATTTATGGTGAAATTCACTTTTAGCACCTCTAACGACGTTCTCTATTGATTTTTATCGAAGAGCTCTTCAATCCAAGCTTGACATGTCCACCTTTGTAGCTTTAGAGGTCACATTTCCACATCCTTTATATTTTAACTTTGAATTTGTTCCTTTTGAAACTTTTTAAGGGGGGGGATGCTAATGTCTTCGTCAGTTTGCCTTAGGTTTTCTTTTAGCTGTCGTGCAAGTAAATGTTCAGACCTGCAGATGTACTAGAAAGGGCATTTGTTTGAAAGCCTCTTTTGGTGTTGCTCTGAGGTATCCACATGCCAGACATGATTAAGAATTTCAGAACACTTCTCTTGTATAACTGTTTTTTTCACTGTGTTATTTCTTTCCCAGACAGAATACATGCTGCCACTGAAAACAGCTCTGAGGAGATTAACCATCTTAGGGAAAGTAATGTGCAAAGTGATGGAACATTAATTTTCTTTTTTTACTAAAAATTAATCTAATAGCTTTCCCGCCTTCCCAATGAGGGCATGTCTGAAAATTTATGAAGCTGCAGAAGGCAGGGCTAGGGGCTGAGACATAGAGCTATGCAGGTGTACAACAGCACACATGAAACAAGCCCTGGTGTGAAATAATAAACCTTCTTGTTATTATAATTGCATGTTCCAGGTGTGCAGGTGTCAGTCAGGCATCTTGAAATGGTCGCAGTTGAAGAGGGGATCATTCACTGCATTATCATTTTTTAGCAGAGAGAACTTCAAAGGAACACCTAGCCGCTGGCTATACAGCAGTGCTGATAAGCCATTAGTCAAATACTTTGCATCATTTTCTTTTTGTCTGTTGCTCTCACTTACATGGAGTTGGGTATTGAAACAGGTCCTTTGCAGGAGTTCCAAATTTAATGGTAGAAAAGACAGTGCTTTGCTGTCATCTGGAGGACTTGGGATAATGTTTTTAAGTAATTTCTGAGCCTTGTTAGCCCATTTCTCACTCTGACTATCAAGCCTTCATCCCCTTTCAGTCCATTCATTATCCACCCCCTCCCAGAGAAATGGCATCATGGGATGTCTGGAGATGATAATCATTATCCGGGATGCAGTAGGAGATTTTTTGAAAGCTCCTAACAACCCCCATCGCCGCCTGTTGGCCTGAAAGTGCTTTGCAGTGCCTGCTATGCTAGAGCAGTGTAGATGCAGACATCACCACAACTAGAGTCCACAGCTAAAGTGTTGTACACTTGTTGATGGATTATAAATTCCCCACCCCACCCCCACATCCCTAGTGCAGAAGCTGCCCATCCAGGCCTTTCCCTAATTGTCAGTCCTGGAGCAGAACTCCACCATTTTTCAGCCTCCCTCCTGTATGGGCAAGTTGGACGCAGTTGTTCACTTCCATCTCTTGCAGTCCTGCTTCTCACCACCTTAGCCACTTATTGACTCCACACCATCTAAACCTCAGTCAGGATGAAACCACTGTGCTGAACGGCCAGTGGTCTTGGAACAGTTTTGTCACCAATCTGTATCAATGGAAGAAGGTGATTTCTAGGCTTTTTACAACTGAACCATAGCCAAGTTCATTCAGGGACAGAAAGAGTCGGAGTGCAAGGACAGACTGACTAAAACTATTTATTTTATTTTATTTATTTATTTAACATTTGTTAACCGGGGGTGTCTGACTGAGCCGAAAAGGCCCTTTTTCAGCAGAGGCCCGGGGAGAAAAGCTCTATAAAGAAAAATTACAGACACATTTAGTTATTTAGACATGATCAGTATACACACAAATTACAGGAGACATGTTTTTACAGTGGTATGCGGCACATAAAACAGTTACAGTGGAGAGAACAAAAAACTAGTTACTCTTACGTGAAGCAGGTAAGTACTGAATGTTACTTTAAGGTAAATAATATGTGCCTTAAATGAATCACAGTTGTGTGAGACAGAGTGTTAAAATATTTAGCCTGATGGTAGACCCACCTTTATCCTTTTCAACCTACTCTGGAAAAGTAACCTTTAAAAGATGTAATCCAGTTCAGTTTAGACTTAATACTGTACTTCCCAAATTAGTAAGCCTTGATCCTAATTTCAGTAGCATCCATACATAACTGAAAGAAGTTTGGCACATTATTGCACTTTTAGGCCCATGAAAGTACCCATACTAAATATACTGAAAGTACACCTTATGTACTTAAACAAAACAAGTAAACAAATTCATCTCAAGCAGTTCAGGGTTCAGTGCCTTTGTAGTGAATTCCATGCTGTCATATCCATTCTGCTGAATGTCCTATACATTGATTTTACTTATGTGGAAAGTAGTGGCACATATCTGTGCAAATAAGGAGACATTGTTACCTACAATTTTATGTGAACCTAGAAATGCCATATTTAAAAGTTTAGGAGGTGTTTTTGGGTACAGTGGTAACTGTAACAGCTAGTTCACTTACCAGTGTGGGTAGGGAAGTTTCACTTTACCTATGCTGTTATGCAGTCTTGGAGTTAGAACATTTAGAGATGTGAGGATGTGGGCCTCCCTGCATAAATGTTATTTGTATTTATGTTTTGTTTAATATTACAGGAAGCAGTGTTTTTCCCCATAGATTGGAATTCAGATAAGTGGGCTTCAAAAAAGAGTGATCTACTTGGAGGAGCAGAGGGCTTCAGTTCCCGTGCTGTCAGTCTGTGACCTTTCACCAGCACTAAGTATATTGCAGTGTACGAGTAAGCCTGCACTGTCCATCTCATAAAGTGTACTTCTCTCTATGAGTAAACAGGTGGCTTCAGTTAGCAGAGCTGTCAATCCTTAACCTATCACAAGATCTAAATACAGTATAATATGAGGAAGTTTGCACTGCCCCATGTTGTACCCACCCCTGTGGATAAAGGGGGGTTCAGTCCATCATCTTTTACTTAACACTGAGTACATCAGATTGTGCAGAAGCATAGGCCTAGACTGGGGCAGAGCCTGCTGTTTTCCCTGACTTAATTTTCCTTAGTCCTGTTCATCATAGGTCTAGACTGGGGAAGAGCCTGCTGTTTTCCCTGACTTCATTTTCCTTAGTGCTGTTCTCCATCATAGGCCTACACTGGGGCAGTGCCTGCTGTTTTCCCTGACTTCATTTTCATTAGTGCTGTTCTCCATCATAGGCCTACACTGGGGCAGTGCCTGCTGTTTTCCCTGGCTTCATTTTCCTTAGTGCTGTTCTCCATCATAGGCCTAGACTGGGGCAGAGCCTGCTGTTTTCCCTGACTTCATTTCTCTTAGTCCTTTTCATCATAGCCCTAGACTGGGGCAGAACCTGCTGTTTTCCCTGACTTCATTTTCCTTAGTACTGTTCTCCATCATAGGCCTAGACTGGGGCAGAGCCTGCTGTTTTCCCTGACTTAATTTTCCTTAGTCCTGTTCATCATAGGCCTAGACTGGGGCAGAGCCTGCTGTTTTCCCTGACTTCATTTTACTTAGTGTTGTTCATCGTCGGCCTAGACTGGGGCAGAGCCTGCTGTTTTCCCTGACTTCATTTCCCTTAGTCCTGTTCATCATAGGCCTAGACTGGGGCAGAGCCTGCTGTTTTCCCTGACTTCATTTCCCTTAGTGCTGTTCATCATAGGCCTAGACTGGGGCAGAGCCTGCTGTTTTCCCTGACTTCATTTCCCTTAGTCCTGTTCATCATAGGCCTAGACTGGGGCAGAGCCTGCTGTTTTCCCTGACTTTATTTTCCTTAGTCCTGTTCATCATAGGCCTAGACTGGGGCAGAGCCTGCTGTTATCCCTGACTTCATTTTCCTTAGTACTGTTCTTTCATTGTAAGCTGAGACTGAGGATAGTACAGCTTCTGTGGGTTCTTTGGGATTTTCTTTATTTAGAAGATGCTGGAAGTACTTCTTCCATCTGCCTTTGATGTCCTGTAGACTGATGAGCAGGTTATTGCTGGCATCCCTTACAAAGAGTGTTTGATGACTGTTTCCTTTATTTTTCTTTATTTGCCTTGCAGCCTAATACAGTTTCTTTATGCCATCTGCTGAGTAATTTTTCAGAAGCTGATGGAGTGCCTGTGATGCATAGATGTTCATTCCAACTGCTGCAGTAGCCTTTTGGCTGTATGGGTTGTATATTTTTTAGGATTCAACAACCATGCTGCCTCCCTCACCTATAATGTGACTGCTGACTGGCCAGGTCCTTTTGGGGGGGGGGGGTCAGCAGTTAGAGTGTAGAAAATTCCAATATTTTATTGTCCATAAGGAGAGAAGAGCTTTCTCACCCTGAACGTCTAAAAGGTATAACAGTAACAGAAAACCAAAACTTTATATCTCAACAACAACAAAAAAAATAGTAAACGTACAGAAGAAGGGGTGATGGAGGGTAGTTGCATCTACTGCAGCAGTGATGAATTCGAACATCTACTGTTATGGTAAGTGCAACTTACGCAGCTGTACTATGTCCATCATCCCAATTGCTACAGTAGCCGGTAGCTGTTTGGGTTAATTACCAAAGCTTATTCAGCCTTGGAAGAGGAAGGATAAGAATCCAGGAGACCCTAGAGACCAGCCCTAGCAAAGCCAGTCCTGAAACCTGAGAAGGACTTCAGTTTGTAATGGTTTGTAAAAGTATTTACAGAGGACCTTGTTGCTGCCTCTAAACTGATTCTAGAGTCCACCCCTTTCCAGAATTCCATCGTAGAAGCCAAGTCTCTTGTAGAATGTGCCATGTACCGCCTGGAATATATTTCCATTGCGGGAATATCATAACGCACCAGCTAAAGTCAGTCACCTTGAAATAGTCTGTTTTGATACAGGTTTTCCCCTTTCTTTGTTCTATCATAAGAAGTAAACAGTTACTGTGCTTTTATAATGGGCTTAGTTCTATCAAGATATTACCTGAGCTGCATGTGCACATCCAGAGTGTGTAGAATCCTTCCACCCTGGTTCTGAGGGTCTGGATAGAGGACTGGGGGACTGATGTAAATCCTGAAACAACTTTGGGCATAAATGAGGGATTTGTTCTTAATTTGAGGAATTTAAAATCTTCTGCTATGTTAAATGCAACTTCCACAACTGTATCTTTTTTACTATTGCAACTGCTCTGTTAGCCAACCAGCATTCCTTCTTAGCCTGTTTCATCTTTTTCACTCAAGTAAATACTGGCAGACTGTGAGGGCATGCCATTAACTGGCATCTCTGTTCAGTAATAATAAAGGGGATGGAGAGAGATGCAGAAATCAAATAAGAAGTAATCTTTATGGGTGAGGTCCTTCACTCTGGAATGAGTTCTGAAGACAGATAGAGCAGTGTGACCCATCACAGATTGTTGGAAGAGTGTGTAGAGCTAGCTGCATTGCTGACCAGTATGTTTAGTCATAAGAGGATGGGGACAGTATCCAGAGGCTGAAAGGCATATGTGATGCCAGTCTTCAGAAGTTGGGTCAGAGCAATGACAGTACTGCACATTTTAAATTCAGTGCTTGGAAATGAGAACGACTTCTAAAAGAAGGAATGAGTACTTCAGATTCATTGGATATAGGATCTGAGGTGACAGAAATTTACAACAGGAAGGTTGTGCCAAGCAAATGTAACTGAATTCTTTGATAATCCTTAAAGATATAGATAGTGGAGGGGTTGTAGATGTTGCTTGCTTAGATTTTAGTAATATGTTTAACATGGTCCCGATTTGCATTGAGTTCCACGAAGATGTTATGAGTTGAAAAGCTAATTGTACAACGAGTACTGAAAATGTAAATAAGGTTAATCCAAAGTTGAGTTTAGAGTTACATCTGATGTATTGCTGGGTTCATTTCAGGGGATTTCTTTAGTGTCTATTGTGACAGACAGTTAGGGAAAAATGGCATAAAGGTATGCAGCAGGGTTAAAAGAATGGATGTCAGAGGGCTAAAGGAATGAACATTATATATTGCAGATTACATTCACTGTAATTAATTGGAAGGTAATGCATAGATGTTGGTCCAGGAATGGGGCTCAGGGGGTTGTGGACTAGCCAGGGGTTGGGATAGTTGGCAAAGAATAAGGATTGAGCACCCTGGGCATAGCCACACTGTTAAGGTGGGGTGGGGGTAGGGGACAGATGTCCTAGTGCAGTGCTGCCATCTGTTGGAGACTGGAGCACCCTGGGCATAGCCACACTATTAAGGTGGGGTGGGGGTAGGGGACAGATGTCCTAGTGCAGTGCTGCCATCTGTTGGAGACTGGAGCACCCTGAGCATAGCTACACTATTAAGGTGGGGTGGGGGTAGGGGACAGATGTCCTAGTGCAGTGCTGCCATCTGTTGGAGACTGGAGCACCCTGGGCATAGCTACACTATTAAGGTGGGGTGGGGGTAGGGGACAGATTTCCTAGTGCAGTGCTGCCATCTGTTGGAGACTGGAGCACCCTGGGCATAGCCACACTATTAAGGTGGGGTGGGGGTAGGGGACAGATTTCCTAGTGCAGTGCTGCCATCTGTTGGAGACTGGAGCACCCTGGGCATAACCACACTATTAAGGTGGGGTGGGGGTAGGGGACAGATTTCCTAGTGCAATGCTGCCATCTGTTGGAGACTGGAGCACCCTGGGCATAGCCAAACTATTAAGGTGGGGTGGGGGTAGGGGACAGATTTCCTAGTGCAGTGCTGCCATCTGTTGGAGACTGGAGCACCCTGGGCATAGCCACACTATTAAGGTGGGGTGGGGGTAGGGTAGGGGACAGATTTCCTAGTGCAGGGCTGCCATCTGTTGGAGACTGGAGCACCCTGGGCATAGCCACACTATTAAGGTGGGGTGGGGGTAGGGGACAGATTTCCTAGTGCAGTGCTGCCATCTGTTGGAGACTGGAGCACCCTGGGCATAGCCACACTATTAAGGTGGGGTGGGGGTAGGGTAGGGGACAGATTTCCTAGTGCAGTGCTGCCATCTGTTGGAGACTGGGTGCAGCTGCTTGCCTTCTTGATTAGTAGGTGGGATAGAAGTGCCTTGCATGTACCTGCGTTATTACATGTTGCCATACTGCAGTGAAGATGGATAAGATTCACTGAAAGGATCTTCCTCTTCAGACATTTTACTTATGGTGCAAGACTACTTAAAGCATAACTTTTTTTCTTTTTTTTATCATCAGTGTTAACCCTCGTCCCATTGACTTGTGGATGTGCAGCATTTCCATTAGGATTGGATCAGAGATTGTTGTGTAGGCCAGGCATAGGTCTCTAAGTAGTCTGGACAGTGACAGTGACTTCAGTTTGTCAGTGTATGACGTGCTGGAGACCTTGAATTTTCTTGGTTAGAAATCTCTGAGGTCTCTCAAGCTGCTGCAGGTGCCTGGTAAGGTACATACCAAAGGGAGCATTGTACTCAATTATTGGCCTGATGAGGGTCGAGTACAGGGGAGTTATGACCTCTTTCACTCTTAAGGCAATGCGTTTGCTAATGAGGTGTGTGACTGCAACGTAGAATGTCTTCCTTGCCACTGTAGACACATGGTTGTCAAAGTTTAGGCTGCAGTCAACTTGCATTCCCAAGTCTGTTACTACTGAGTTGTTACTTAGGTTATTATTATTTATATGATAGTCTGCAGGATTATCATTTTTTAAAAAAGGGATTGATGATGCATTTTTTAGCACTGAGTTTGAGTCCATGGCTTTGGCACCAGTCATTGGTTTGTGCAAGTCCCTCTTGAAGTATATTGACATTATTTGGGGATTTAATGACTGCACCTAATTTGCAGTCATCAGCAAACTAAGTCAACCACAACCCCTCTGTTTTGGCCTGAATGTTTGAGAAGTATATTGCAAACAATAGGGGACCCAGCACTGACCCCTGTGGAAACATTATTATCATTTCTGTCTGTAGCCCTGCATTTTGTCATCACTGGGTTTTCATTATAGTGTATCTAACTAAGTCATGGATCCAGCCAGGGGTGCACAGGATGTTTGTGTGGAATCAGCAGCTCTTCTGCTAATGCTACAACCAAGAGACTTTTTTCTAGCCCCGCTGGCTTCATTGCTCTTTATCTGTAGCTAACCATGAGTCATTGGTGCTGTGGTTGCAAACACACACATTCTGTCTCCCACTGTGGATCAGCTTCCCACATTTTTATCATTTATTCTGAAGCACAGGATGAGCAGATTGATGCATTGTACTGAAGTGGTAAGCCTGAAATGTATGCTGAAGTTAGTGTAATAATAAAGGCCCTGACAAACGTACAACAGTGTTTCCTTCCTCAAATGCTTTCTTTTTTGGTTTACTTGGACAGATGCATAGTACCAGTACCACGGGATGTTTATTTTATTTATTAGATAACTGAATAAAGCCTGGTAATACCCACAATGTCTAACTGATCCAGGAGCAGATGCATGGTGTACAAGTGGAAACCAGGGGAGTCGAACCCTAGCATACAGAATTAACTAATTTTCAGCTCATTGTCTTAATCCTTTGTACTGTACTAAATTTTTTATTGCGCTTCTTCTAGACATTTCTGAATACACTTGTAGTTGCACCCTAATACTGCTAAAGAAGATCTCTTCCAGTAGTGTACAATCCTCTGTAAAGGAATGCTGAGCCATGTCACTCCTGATCTCTTCCAGTAGTGTACAATCCTCTGTAAAAGAATGCTGAGCCACGTCACTCCTGATCTCTTCCAGTAGTGTACAATCCTCTGTAAAGGAATGCTGAGCCACGTCACTCCTGATCTCTTCCAGTAGTGTACAATCCTCTGTAAAGGAATGCTGAGCCACTTCACTCCTGATCTCTTCCAGTAGTGTACAATCCTCTGTAAAGGAATGCTGAGCCATGTCACTTCTGATCTCTTCCAGTAGTGTACAATCCTCTGTAAAGGAATGCTGAGCCACGTCACTCCTGACTCTGTGTTACTTCAGCATCCTAGCTTATGGCATTACCTACTCACTCTGAGCCCACTTTCCACTGATAGCACAGTTGCATTTCATTCTTTTGCATCTTTCTGTGTGGTTTAGGAAGTTTATATTTCAGATAATATCCCAAGGAATGTAGAAATCTGATAGGGTGCATGTAGTCACCTCTTAGTAATCAGAAACAAAGAATACTTCCTTGGCGACATTTGCCAGTACTGGTCATATTTATTGTGTGTTATTTTTGCTTTCTGGGTTTTCTTCTGTCTCTGAATATTGAATGAGGAAATTGTGTGTAGAGGCGTAGAGCCACCTAAATAGGTCATAAGGGGAAGCAATGTCAAAGGTTGTTCAAGTGACTGATCATGCTTAATAACAGAGGATTAATTAGCCTGTTAAGAAACTGTGTCAGCAGTAATAACCAGTCTGCTCTTACTGCCTATGTATGTTGACACTGCAGTCACCTTTTGCAGTAAAGGATTTAAAAGCACTATCCAACCGTCAGTAATAAATCTTGGAGACATAGTCATGAAATATCACATACTATTATTCACCTTATGTTATACAGTTATAACTTTGGTGAAATGCCATCCTGACACCCCCCCCCCCCAAAAAAAATACAGTTGTCCATCTTTGATAATCTGCCACCAGCCTATACGAAACAGACCTTGTCATGTGAAAGAGAGGGAAAAAAAACAGAGATGTCCCTCTGTTGATAACCTTTCACCAGCCTGTGTAAAACAGATTGGTCCTTTCTTTGCCCTGCCTTTTACTGTTTTAATAATCAGAAGTTTTAGGGAGTACAAGAAGCATAAAAAAATGATTGCTGTTCCCTAGGGGGTAACTCGTCAAAAGTCAACGGTTACCAGCCTTTCAGTATACGCAGTCTAATAACAACAGTTCCTAAAACTGAGGTGTATAGACAACTTACACATCACATTAGCTATCGGGGTGTACTTACCAGATCCCAACTTGGCTTTCAGTCAGATCCTGGCATCAACTTTTCCTTCATTGAAATCACTGAGTTCATAAGACATGCTTTCAAGGGAACTAATGCAGGTGCTGTGTTCTGTGACAGCCAGTTGCCATTGTCAAGCAAAGATACTTGTTGCATAGATTAATTCAGGAACGTTTGCACTTTCTTTAGAAATTGTCTTTAAGGCAACATAGAGTCAAACCACCTAACAATAAAGTAATGCTAGTTCCCAACCTGTTTCCTTAGGAATGCACAGGACTCTGTCCTTGGCCACCATATTTTGTCCTTGTTTGTAAACAATGCAAGAGCATATATGATGTACAAATCTAGTTTGTGTTTATGATTTAACTTTGCTCTTCTGTAATCCACAAACAGTATCCAGAAATCAGCAGTTTGGCTTAGTTCCCTCAGCAAATGGTTAAAAGTAAAGCTGATGGCTAGCCAGCACCAACAAAGTGAAGACTGCATGCACCAGAAAAGACAAACCATAGCAACGCCATCCATTTCCTATATATTAGTAGCACAAATGGTTTGATTCAAGATTGCTCCGTATGGAACCTCACTTAAACTTACACCAGGCAGTAATCTTACCTTTATTTAATATATAGATCGATCACCAAAACGGTTCACCAGAAACGTTGTGCTCTGTATGGACTCAGACACTTCTGTATCCTTGAAACTAGAAAAACTTGACAGTATTCTTGTCTAAATCACTACATTGAGTGATGCCCTTGTGTACCCCATTCAGTACTGCATGCACTGTTGTGTTAAAGACCTGCAGCAGAATTTGTAGGTTTGTTGCTAACTTGTCACAATCATCACATCCATGTAATTCTTAAACTGTGCTCTGTTGGGTGAACTTAACATTTGCACAAATTGTACGTGCACATCTGAGCTCAGGCTTAGCCAATTTTTTGCACTTTTGTGCAATGTACAGTGTGACAAATGTCAGTTCATAGCTATGTAACAAGATCTCTGGTGTGACCCCTTAGCTGCTGTCTTTTCTGAGCATTAAACTGTCTTCCACTTAAACTTCATGCCATCCAGGATTTGCTGGTATTTAACAGGGAGCCCTGACACTTGTACACATAAATAATCTGTTATAAATTTGATGTATCCTGTCATTTTTTGTAGTGTTACGTACAGCATTTAATATTTGCAGCTGACATTCCTTGGCATTGTGACTTCCTAACCCCTATGCCTACTGTTTATTGTAGCCTTGTTAGGTCCACTTACCTCCCCTGCCCTCTTCTCTTTTTCTTTCTGTCTTTGTCCATCCTTCTTTTGGTGACAAATTGATACAGCAGTATGTGTTGCTAACTACCAATGTTTGGTTCTTAAGCTTGTTTTCCAACTGCTGTACCTCCCCTACAGAGTCTCCACTGCCTTCTCTGTGTTTGTGTTTGTTTTTGCTGGTGTTTATCAGTACCTTCCACATTTCAAAGGGCTTAATTAATCACTCAAATCTCAGTCTAGATTTGCTCAGCCATTCTGTCTCACATTGTTATTTGGTCGAAGTTTCGCTGCTAGCTTCAGATTTTTGTATCTGTTTATTATAGGTTCATAGGTTCATACTAGGCTATCTGCCCTGAGGCAATTATAAGCCTAGCCCGATTCTGTATGGCTTACACCACCCCTTGATTTGAGTATACTGTGCCCTTTTTAAGGTTTAGTTTACTGTGCCTCTGTCTAATAGTGACACGGGAGTAATCCCTGGGACAAACCTACGATCCCCCATCCACCTATCGAGATTCTTCTAGAAGAGATTCAGTGAGGTGCTCTGCCTCACATGAACTGGAATTCTATTCCAGAGCGAAGGGAGCCTCTGGGTTATGAACCTGTCCCTCCAGCAAGTTCTATTTATTTCTGTGCTGAGGTTCAAGCCCTCGAGCTTGTGGCTCTAAGGGATTTAGATTTACTGAGGTGGAGCATGTCCATTAATTCTGGATTTGACATAGCTTTGTATGTCAGGCATAGATCGCCTCGAAGTAGGCGGTATGCAACTGAGTAGAGCTGGAGTTTTTTAACCGAGCAGCATATGGCATCTGTTTGAGACCCTTGATCCTCTTGGTGAGATACTTTTGGGGTCTTTCTAATTGCTGCAGGTGTCGGGTAAGGTACATCCCAAAAGGGGCATTGTATTCTATGATGGGCCTGATGAGGAATGAATAAAGGGGCACGATTACCTCTCTTGATCTAGATGTGAAACCCTTCATGATGAGGTGGGCTATGTAGAAGGTCTTTCTAACCACTTTGGCAATGTGGTTTTCAAAGGAGAGATTGCTGTCAACTTGGGTCCCCAGGTCCCTAATAACTTTCTCTGTACTTAATGGGTTTCCGCCTGTGTGGTAATTTGTGGGCACATTGTTCTTGCCAAAGGGTATGACTATACATTTTTTGGCATTTAGCTTTAAACCATGGCGCTGACACCAGTTATCTGTCTCCGTGAGACCTTTTTGAAGGATGTTTGTGTCAGCTGGAGAGTTGATTATGGCGCCCAGTTTGCAGTCATCTGCGAACTTGGTGAGCCATAGTCCTCCCACGTTTGCCTGTTCCTCGGAAAAGTATATACTGAGCAAGAGTGGTCCCAGGACAGAACCCTGTGGGATGCTACTTGTGACCGGTTTCGAGTCTGACATGGCTCCAGCAACTCTCACTCTGTGGGTTCTGTCTTTGAGCCAGTTTGCGACCCATCTTGTGACATAGGGGTTTATATTTAAGCTGGATAGCTTATCTATGATGCCCGAGTGGGGTATTGTGTCAAATGCCTTTGCAAGGTCCAGATAGGCTGTGTGGACTACCTTCCCTTCATCTATGGCTTTGGTGACTGTTTCGAAGAAGTCAACCAGGTTCAAAAGGCAGGATTTGCCCTTGACAAAGCCAAAGTGGGTAGGATCTAGTGTCTGTAGGTCCCCAATGTCTTTGTTTATGAGCTCCATGATGATCCTCTCCATAGCCTTGCAGACTAAGCTAGTCAGGCTTATGGGGCGATAGTTTCCAGGGTCCGTAGAGGCTCCACCTTTGTGGAGTGGGACCACTGTTGCTGTACGCCATTCTGTGGGCACATATCCTGTAGTGAGGCTGAGATTGTATAGCTGTTTTATTTGAGGGATTAGTTCCTCTTGGAGTTCATGTAGGACGCAACCCGGGACGCCCTCTGGTCCCATGGAAGCAGTGTTTTTTGCTTTGGAGAGGGCAGCCTTCACCTGAGCATCAGAGATGTTTGGGAGGCAACCCTCTGCTGGGATAGATACTTGCTCTTTTGGGGGGGAGGGGGTGGAGAAGTTTGCACTGAACCTGTCTGCCAGGATATTGGCGATGTCTGTGGGTTCAGTGTATTGTTTGTCATTTAGAATCAACTCAGAACAAGTCTGGGAGTTGCATCCCAGGTTTCTAACATAACTGAAAAAAGCCTTATGATTGTCTTTGGTGTCCTGTGCAATTTTTCTCTCGAAGCTGGCCTTGAAGGATTTTATGAGGGATCGTAATTTTTTGCTAGTACTGATCAGAGATGCCTTCCCTATTAGAGATTTTGCTCTATCATGTAGTAGCTTCCTCCTTCTGTTGTACAGTTTATTTATGGCAGGGGTCCACCAAACTGGACGCCTGCCTTTGGATGATTGGGTCTTGGTTTTGTTTGGGATAGCATGATCCATGCATTCCTGGAGATGTCCGTAGAATGCGTTTATATAGGATTCTGCAGTTTGGGCCATAGTTTCCACTGTCCCTGGGGCCTTGAAGAATTCCACTTTAGTTTTGAGAAGTGAGAAGTTCGCTTTTGAGAAGTTTTTCACTGTTGGTTTCTGGGCTGGGGGTGGGGTCGGGATGTGGACATCCAGTGAAATTAATTTATGGTCTGATCTTACCAATGAGGGATATACTTCTGGTGTGGAGCATAGAGTCCCCATGTTGGTAATGATCAGGTCTAGTATGTTGTCCCCTCTTGTGGGAGTGGTGACTAGTTGTTCCATAGCATTTGAGTTTATAATTTCCAGGAACCTTTGGGCTAAGGTGCTGGGGCTTGAGTAGTGCTCCCAGTCAATGTTTGGGTAGTTGAAGTCGCCCAATATAATGGTGTTCGGAGAGATCTTCATGTTCTCCAATGTTTTCAAGAAAGCCGAGTGGGATTCCTGACTTTGAGAGGGTGGTCTGCAGGATGCTATAAACTGAAAAGCAGTCTTGCCCACTGTTAGTTGCACATGGATTGTTAAAATCGATCATTTTGTCTTAGCGATATGTGGGAGGCTCAAGATTAGTGTACCTGAGAGAGAGCGTGTGTGTGTGTGTGTGTGTGTGTGTGTGTGTGTGTATATGTATGTGTATGTGTGTGTAAGCTGAAAGGTAAAGGTATCACATCTAAGACTGGTTCTGTGCTGCACATCTGGTGTTGGTGTAGGCTTTGGTATCTCTGCAACCATGAAAAGGATACAATGAGTAGTGAAAAAGGAGTGAATCTCAAACTTGATTAGTTGCTTGGATGCCTGTAGGAGCTTGCAGAGGAAGATGGGAGTTTGCCGCTGTTGGTAGAATATCTGGGGGGCGGGGTGAATGTATTGCACCACGTGGGTGACATACCTCGCAGGAAGTAGGTGTTCATTAGTAGCTTTCCAAGCTAGCCGGTCTGGACTGCCATAGTTCATTGGCACTATGCAACTGAGGGAAAATTGTGCAGAGGCCCACATCTCCTTAGGAGACAGTGATTGTGAGCTCATATAAGTCACATTTAAGGGGTGATTCTTGGGGAGACGGTGGACTTCCCCCCAGGATAGACAAGCTGGCCTTACTCCGTAACATCAACTGTTACTGAGAAACAGAGGGTTGATAGAGATTCCCAATTGGGAGCAAGGTCTAGTCTAGCCCAAGAACACCTGACTCCTGTTGTATTAACTAAGAAAGGTAGAAGAGTCATCGGGTACGGTCTGAGGTGAGTGCCAAAAGAAAAAAAAAAGGACGAGGAGTGAAAGAATGAATGTAATTGACTCTGATGGCAGGTTAGTATATATGCAGAAGTTATTTGTTTTCTTTTTACTGCATGTATATTTCAAAAATGGGTACAATGTTGAATGGAAGTTTGATGTTTGATGGTCAAAGTGGGCAAGAATGATCCAAAGATGTCTGCATTGCTTATATACAAGTATTAAATTATCAATCTTTAAAGTGCAATTGAGCTAAACAAGTTTGTAACAAATTAAAGTTTGCTTTCAAGTGAATAATTTCTGTATATCTCTAGAGCTGTATACCTTTCAGTTAGTCGACCAAATGATTTCAAAGAAATCTGTAATTTCTGAGTGAAACAGTTCTTGTATGATGAATGTGTACTAGTTATTGATGACTTCAAATTGTTTTTGTGTTAATATTAGTTTGTATTTCTTTATACAAATCTGTATGTTAATACAGAGAGTGATGTTATAAAGGGTTACTGAAACTAAGTCCACAGAATGCAGCATTACAAAGCCATAAATGTAAGTACAAAGTGAAATCATGAAATGTATTCATTGGTTCACATTCACACATATTTTTTATTCTTGCAGTCCAAGAGACTATTAAGGAGCCCAGCCCAAATTCCCAGTTGCCCCAAAGCACTGTCTGGTTAAGTGACTTGGTCATGATCACACAGCAGGCAGATGAGCCTCGGACCATATGAAGTAGCCCGTTAACGCCTCATGGCCTTACTCCTCTACACAAAGTACCAGGCTGTCATGGAAAGTGGAAACGCTGCATGTGTTGTTTGGAAATTACTAAAAGCAACATTTGTTTTTATAGGAGGGGCTTATGTATCCCTAAGATGGGGGATCTGTCCCTTTATCCTTTAAGCTAAATGTATTAACTCCAAGGACCTACTGCCTCAGAGTGAAGGCAAGCACTTATTTTTTTCAAAAAATCAGAACTAGTTTGACCTCCTAGTTATTGCATTTACTTTGTAGGTGGGATAGAGAAGTGCAGTCACACAAAAAGCCAATTTAAAAATGTTTAATAACTTCGGCTTCAGTTTGTTTTCTATCTCCATGTAAAATGAATGCATACAGTCTGACGTTATTCTGGATACCCTGCAAAAATGCAGCCAGTATAACCTTATCTGAAGATATGTGCCTGCCTGTCAGTGCTGTATCATGCATTATACAGTGAATCTGAATTTACTGTAAAGTGAATTTGTGCTGTATTTGGGGCTTTTCTCTCTGGGTCACCTTGTACTGGCCGCGTCTGTTACTAAGTGTACAAACAAAAATCCTGGTGATACTGAGTAACAGCAGGTCACATGCTTAGTAGTCATTTTTACTGGTGGCTTTATTTGGCAGTTGCTTCTGTTCTTAATATAACCTGTTACCCATTAGATGTGGCCTCAGGTTTCCAAAGGTTTGGAAGTGCAGGACAACATAGACAAGAGATAAATGGAAAGATGTTAGGACTGTGGGCTGTGGACTTCCGGAAGTCTTTGCACATACTGAGCTCCCTTTTGGACCATGACTATAGAAGAAATAGCAGTCGTTAAAAAGGAGTGTCAGGTTTTCATTTTCTCCCTTTTTTCTTGTATCCATCTTTTGTCCTACATGCTAAGATCATGTAGATTGAACAGATGCATTATGGATCCGGGCTGCTGTACTATGACAACAAATGCTAACGCTGTTACGCGATGCGTTAGGAGCTGAGAGGATGCTGAGGTTGGGAGAATGAGAGCGGATATGGTGAAGGAGGTAATACACACCCATTAGGGAATTGCGACAATGCAGTCACATCACACACAGCAGGAGTTGGTCTTTCTGTCACTGGGTACCACGTAACAATGATGCTGCATCAATACATCTATATCTAAAAGCAGAACAAGGCTAGAGAAACTTTAGTCATGATGTTTAGAGTCCAAACAATACACTGCGTCTATTCACATTCATGTTTATAAATTAATCATAAAATGCATAATGCTTTGGAGGAAAGTATTGCAAAAAAAGGTCATGGCTTCTGATCCAAAATGTACATGGAGAGGTAGTAACTGATAGCGTGAAATTCTTAATTCTTCGGAGATTGTGAGGATCCTGAGGATGAAGCAGTAGTTTGTTCTTCACTACACAGTGTAAGTTTACTGGGGAGGGTAACTCCCGAGTACAGTTTTGCATGATGCAAACAGAAAAATAGAACAGTGCAATGGATGCTGTGTTATTGAATGCTGTATCCAAACTGCTGCATGGAAGATAGGCATTTCATGAAGTTTCCATCTTACATAATTCAGAGAACTCACAGCCACTCACCAAACCACCTGAAAGTCATGGAAGAACTACTCCAGCTGTCAGAGTTGCTGGGCATAGCTACAGCCATGATCCCCATGTTTCTGAACGGAGCGCAATAGCTATCTTAACATGTTAGCTGAAATTCCCATTGCATACATACATACATACATACATACAAATGTTTCAAGCACGGGCATTAAGCCCTTCTAGCTTGCCAATATACCAAAACACTTGTTCCCATAATAAATGTCTAGGCTGTTCTTAAAAATATCTAAACTAGTACTTGCTTTAATGTAATTTGGTAGTCTGTTCCAGGCATCAGCTACTCTGTCAGAGAACCAATTAGTACACTTCTCATTTCTATATAATCTTTTACATAGGTTGTCTGACGATTCTCTAGTACTTTTTGATAACCCCAAACATTCCCAGAGGTAGTTGTCCCTAAATGCCCTATATACCTGAATAAGATCTCCTCTTAAATATCTGTAAGAGACACTGTATAAGTTCAGATATTTTAGCATGTCATAACTTCATTTTCACATCCATGGATGCCCTAAGTATATTTCTGCTGTACTCTTTCCAGTTTATTCATGCTTGTTTTCTTATAGGGTTTCCATATTGTTATTCGATACTCAAGTCTGGGTCTAATGTAACTAACAAACAGTGACTTCATTATGTTTGATTTCCTAGACTTTATAAATCTTTTTATACAACTTATAGTTCTATAACTATCATTAGCCAATTGGTTGATATGATTAGAAAAACTCATAACTGAATTTACCCATATACCCAGATCCTTAAATGAGTCTACAGTTTCAATCACTGTGTGCTGTATTAAATATTCACCTTTCAGTTTATGTCTCCCAATTCTCATATGCTTAGTTTTTGATTATTTATCAACATATTATTCTCCTGAGCCCAAATGGTCAATTTAGTCAAATTATTTTGCAGACATGCCTTATCTGTAACACTTGTAATCAGTTTATCCAATTTCAGGTTGTCAGCATATAGACTGTAGAACACCTCAGATGAAAAAGTAAGGTCTGAAAGATACAATCTAAACAAGTAAGGGCCTAGGACAGAGCCCTGTGGGACACCTTGACTGCAAGCAAGGATTTCACCTGCCCAGTTGGTGTGTGATACCTGCCATGTCCTATTTGTAAGCCATGCAGCTATCCATCTTATCAACAGTACATCAATACCTAGTTGTACTAATTAATTGATCAGTGTTTTGTGCATGACACTGTCAAATGCTGAAGTTAAATCTATATAAATCACATCACAGCACAATTTTTCATGCATAGCTGTTATTATATTGTTATAGAACATCATGTTACAGGTGGTAATAGATCTATTTTCAACATATGCATGCTGATATATGGTTTCAAGTCCCAACCTATCCAGTTCTGACAATAACTTATCCAGTATTACCTTCTCCATTATTTTTCCACAACATGAAAGTAGACTTAAGGGTCTATATGATTCTGGGTTTGTCCTACTCCCCTTTCCCTTAAAGACTGGTTTAATAAGTGCATGTCTCCAATCTTGAGGAATCTCCCATATTTATATGACCTAGTGAATAATAGATGTAATGGCAGTGTAAGTTCTTGCTGAAGTGTTCTCAGGTCATTGTTACTTATTCCGTCTCTTCCCTGCGCTTTGTTTGGATCCAATTTGCACAGTTCCTTTTCAATATAATCTAATTTGATTCCAGTATCTGGGGTTACCTGGATGTCACTAGGACAACTTACCACCCCTTTTGTGGAGCCAAAATGGTTTGCATAAGATTCTGTAAATATATCTATAATCTGTTGTGTCTGAGAATAAATTTTAGAATCTGCACACAGTTTATCAATTTGTGTATCTTTACTCCTTCCACATCTTATGCATCTATCAAAAGGTTTCCTATTATGCTCAATATCTTTATATACTTTTTCTTCAAATATTTCTTGATCTTGTCTAACACTGTGTTTAATCTGTTTGTCCAGCTCATTTATTTCAGTTTTCAAAGTTGCAGTTCGACCTCTCTTCCATTTCTTATACTTTTTGTCTCTCACCTTAATCAGGTATCTTGTTCTTATGGAAATATACCCCCCTGATGTTGCGTGCCTAGATCCTGATGTTAATTTTTTTTTTTTTACTTTTTGCACTCAAACAATTTATTTATTTGCAGTTTGTTTACCAGGACAGTCCATTGGGGCTACAAATGGCCCGTTTTCAATGGAGTCCTGGGGAGAAAAGCTCCAGAAGGTTGATTACATAATACAGAGTGGGAACACATTTGTCACACATTGAAAACATAATTATGCATTAATACAGTAACTAAGAAAAAAATGTCGGAGGAAAAATAGGTACTTACAATGAGTTTCGTCAAAGATTGTCATGTTTGAACAAACATCTGGAGTAATAGTGAGCAGTATTTGTTATAAGGAGTAACACAAAATGCCAGTTTAACTTGCTTTAGTATTTCTCGTGTTAAAGAAGTAAGACAGGTATTAATGGGTCTACAGGAGGGTTAGAAGATTAGGAGGAATGTGTAGTAGTCGTTATGTAGGGTGGGAGCATGAGCATATCCATTGTGAGGTTAGATATGAGTGAAGTGAGGGTTTGAACAATGAGAGACTGCTTGTAGTGCGGATGGAGGCTGGAAGAGAGTTCCAGAGGCGTACTAGTGAAAAGGACATCAGTTGATTTCCAGCTGGACGTAAGGGTCTGTGCAGTTTGAATAAGTTGTGAGAGTTTGATCTTAAGAGTCTGTCAGGTTTATGCATTTGAAAGGTATTTGCTAGGGAGGGACAGAGAGATGGGTTGTGGATCAGTTTATGAGCTTGCATAATTGGGTAGCTCAAGCCAGCCTAGGTGATGAAGGGAAAGGCAGTGGTGAGAGGAGGCTCTGTGACCTGTGGCAAATTTGGTTATTTTATTGTAGCAAGATGAGAGTTTTGCTTTAAGGGAGGATTGCAGGTTGGAAAGGATAGTTGCACCATAAAGTAGAGATGGGATCAGGTAAGTATTAGCTAGTGTGACTGTAGTAGAGGGAGAGATGAAGTGACTATGCCTATAGAGCATACCTAGCTTTTTATGGGGTTTGTTGATATTGGCTTGAAGATGCTTATCAAATTTCAGTTGGTCATCTATGATTATTCCTAATAATTTTGCATCGGAGACTATTTCTAGGGAAGTATTGTTTTTGCTGGTTATTGTGAAGGTATTTTTATTTAAGAGAGAGTTTTTAGAGGGGGTAGAATAGCATACATTTGTTTTTTGTAGCATTCAGGGCCAGATGGTTATCAAGCATCCACTGTTCAGTAGAGGAGAAAGCTGCTTGTGTAAGGTGGTTAAGAGTGGTGATAGAGGGGGAGGAACAGATTATAGTAGAATCATCGGTGTATTGAATGAGGGTGGAGTCTGGGATGGCATGGTGAAAATCATTTATGAAAATATTAAATAATAGGGGACTTAGAATTGAGCCCTGGGGGACACCTGTGGATGTACTGAGGAATGGAGAGGAAGCCTTGCTCCATTTGACTGCTTGCTGCCTGTGGGTGAGATAGCTTGAGAACCACTGGGTAGTGGAAGGGGACAAGTTTAGTTTAGTGAGTTTGGTAAGGAGCAGGTTGTGGGAAGTGGTATCAAATGCCTTAGAGAGGCCTAGGAGGAGAGTGGATACGAAGTGGCTAGAATCATGGGCTTTATTTACTGACTCAAGGAAGGAGAGGAGGGCAGTAGAGGTACTATGGCCAGGACGAAAACCATGTTGTGTTGGTGTTTAATGAGATAGGGTAGGAGTTGCTGGTGGACACACTTTTCGAGTAGTTTAGAAATAGGGGACAGAATTGCGATAGGGCGGAAGTTGCGTCATAGTTGTTGCCGCCTTTATGAAGAGGGATAATAAAGGCTTTCTTCCATAGTTGGGGGACTTGGCCTTCTAAGATAGAACGATTAATGAGTATGCTGATGGGGAGGGCTATTGCTTCAGAAGCTACTTTTAAGAAATAGGAGGGGATTTCATCTGGAGCATTTGAGTAGGGTTTTAATTTTAGGAGAAGTTATTTTATAGTTGATATAGAGATGGGATTGATAGAGAAAGGTGGAGCTGGGGGGCATGAGGTGTTTAGGGAGGAAGGAGTAGGTGTCGTTTGAGGGTGAGTGCCTAAGTTATTGGCGAAAGGTGATGTTAGTTTACTAATAAAGTCTATGAAAAAGGAGTTGAATTTGGTTGCTAAGTCTGTGTCAGATGCGTCTAGGTCAGGACTAGGGTTTTCAGCTTTGCCTGTGTTGAGGAGTGCTGAGATTCCCTTCCAGAAACGTTTGGGATTAGTAGTATGGTTGGTTTGGAGGGTAGTGAAATATGCCTTATGGTCAGAAGCAACAAGTTTTTTAACCTTGTTTCGTAGTATTTTAGATTCAGTGAGGGTGGTGGTAGTTTATTTTTTTGGTATAATGCCCAGGTTTTTCACGGAGTCGCATGGTAGCTAGTGTGTTTTTAGTTAACCAAGGTACTGGGTTACTTTTAGTACGCTTAGTTATTTGTGGGGCTAAGGAGTTAAGTAGGTTTATGAAAATATTGTTAAAGTAGGATAGAGCATTGTCTAGGGGGAGGGTTTTTAGTGAGCTCCAGTTGGTGTGTTTTAGTATGTTAGTGTATGTTTTTGGATTGACGTTTTTTAGAGAACGGGAGGTAGTTAAGGTGTGGGTATGTTGCACAGAGGAGGGGAGACGGTGGGCAAAAGTGGGGAAATGGTCAGCTAGAGGGTCTGGAAGGACACCACTGTCAGAGATGTTTTGGCGACGGGATACTAGAATCCAGTCTGTGATACAAAGGAAGGAGAAAAAGCAGGCCAGTGAGAAAAAACAATCAGCGGAGAGGAAGGTGAGTACGGAGGAAGGTAAGCAATAGGTAGAGGGATAGTTAGAATAAAGGCATAGGGGAGGAGGTATGAGAGAAATCCAGGAGGCAGGTAGGGACTGATACCAAGGGGGTTGTAATGGAGTGAGCAGGGAATCTAGCTTTTATGAGTACAGTGAGTGAAGAAGAGAGAGAGGAGAGAGGTTATGGAAGGATAAAGGCTGCCATATAGTGGACAATCTTATAATTGTAGTAAATGGAACCAGTGTAGGAGGTGTAAAGGTAAGAGGCAGAGAGAAATTCAGAGGAATAATAAGTGGGAGACCAAGATAAGGCAGGTGTGGGGGGTGTAAAGGTAAGAGGCAGAGAGAAATTCAGAGGAATAATAAGTGGGAGACCAAGATAAGGCAGGTGTTGGGGGGGTGTAAAGGTAAGAGGCAGAGAGAAATTCAGAGGAATAATAAGTGGGAGACCAAGATAAGGCAGGTGTTGGGGGGGTGTAAAGGTAAGAGACAGAGAGAAATTCAGAGGAATAATAAGTGGGAGACCAAGATAAGGCAGGTGTGGGGGGGTGTAAAGGTAAGAGACAGAGAGAAATTCAGAGGAATAATAAGTGGGAGACCAAGATAAGGCAGGTGTTGGGGGGGTGTAAAGGTAAGAGGCAGAGAGAAATTCAGAGGAATAATAAGTGGGAGACCAAGATAAGGCAGGTGTGGGGGGTGTAAAGGTAAGAGGCAGAGAGAAATTCAGAGGAATAATAAGTGGGAGACCAAGATAAGGCAGGTGTTGGGGGGGGTGTAAAGGTAAGAGGCAGAGAGAAATTCAGAGGAATAATAAGTGGGAGACCAAGATAAGGCAGGTGTTGGGGGGGGGATAGAGTGTTATTTTTGAGAAGGTAGAATTATCAGTAGAAGGCAAAGAGAACCTCAAACAACAGGAATTGTAAGGATAAGGTAAGGCAGGTGGGGGGATCCCAATGCAAGGGGTATGGCTGCTGGCTATTCTGGTCGTGATCCTATACTAGTACTTGACAAGTGGTGGAGCCTAATCACATTTAAGTAATGGAGATAGTACATCTATTAACTTACTTTCTTTTAATCCTTGGAGTTCACTTCTGGAAGGAGGTAGACTTTCCTTATATGGGAGAGAGACACACTGGATGTGCCTGGTATCTGAGATTAGTTTTGGATGCCCAGGAGGGCAGGGCTGGTAAGCAAAACAATTTGGCAGTGGAGGTTGGTGAGTTTCTTTTAATCCTTGGAGTTCACTTCTGGAAGGAGGTAGACTTTTCTTTTATGGGAGAGAAACACACACTGGGTGTGCCTGGTATCGGAGATTAGTCTTGGCTGTCCAGGAGGACGGGGCTGGTAAGCAAAACAATTTGGCAGTGGAGGTTGATGAGTTTCTTTTAATCCTTGGAGTTCACTTCTGGAAGGAGGTAGACTTTCCTTATATGGGAGAGAGAGAGACACTGAATGCGCCTGGTATCTGAGATTAGTCTTGGATGTCCAGGAGAGCAGGGCTGGTAAGCAAAACAATTTGGCAGTGAAGGTTGGTGAGAGAGTATGGGATGATGAGGCAGGAAGCACAGCAGCCACGAGAAGAACCAATAACAATTTCTCTTTCAAAACTTTCCACATTCCATCTGCAGTTTTTCCACTGAACACCTCACTCCATTTAGTTTTATTTAGTAACTGTTTTGCTTACCTGTAATCTGTAATTAACCTTCTGTGCATTGGTTTAGATTTCAGTTTGGCAGAATTATCTAGCAAAAAATTAACCCAAGACCTTTCTAGTAGGGAACTTCAACTGTCTGTCAATAAACTGTCAATAAACTTGACTGACCTTCACGGTCGGCATGCCCAGCACTTTCTTGACAATGTAAATGCTAACTGTCTTACACAAATAGTTAACCATCCTACTAGGTGCCCCAGTATCCTGGATCTAGTCCTCACAAATCTGGCCACTTCTTGCACGTCTCCTTATGCATCATCACGTCTTGTTAAATCAGACCATAATTTAGTGACCTTTTCCTTTGAAAGTGATGGTACTTCCCTTGTAAATATCTCTATTTAGGAATTTCTGAAGAACAAACATTCTTTAGTTACTCAACCTGAATAAATTTGGCTGTAATTCTTCTCTAAAGGATCCTTTTATTAAAGCCTATACCTCTGACTTGTACTCCTGCTTGTATTGATAAGGCAGTCCCTGTATGCAACAGATATAAAGAGAAGTTTAAAAACAAACCCATGTGGTGGAATACCTGTATAAATAAATTAGATAACAAGAGTAAGGAACCGTTTGTACCGTAAGAGCACACCTAAGCAAACTAATAAAGAGCTTAAGGGAACCATTAGGAAAACTCAAAGCTAATTATCAACTTCAAATAGCCACCAAAACCAAAAATAACTGCAAATCTTTCTTTAACTATGTCAGGAGGTTGTAAACTAACACCCAACAGTGTTTGGAACTAGTCCATAATAATGCTACACTCTGCACCCCAAAAGAAATCGCTAATGGCTTAGCTAACAATTTTAGTGTAAATTTTACTCCAGCCATAGTTATTAGCTGTTCCACAGGTTCCACAATCCCAGCCACCCCCTTTAATTACCATAGAACAAGTTCTCTCAGCTCTTTCAAAAACTAAGAATACTTCATCCATGGGCCCTGATATCATACCAAGTTGCCTGATTTTCTGTGCCAGATATGGCCTTTCTGTGCCCCTATTTAAACTCTTTAAGCCTCTCCTCTGGTTACATTACTGAAGCCTGGAAACCACCTATTGTAATGCCGTTACACAGGGGTGGCCCAACCACAGACCGTGATAACTATAGCCCCATTAGTCTCACATGCTATGGAGCACATTATCTCAGACTTCTTTAATCTGGACATTGAAAATCTCTCTCAACCCTGGGGCTGGAACCCTCATCAGTTTGGCTTTATCAAATGACAGTCCTGCCTCTTTAACCTCCTTAATTTCTTTGAAAAAATAAGTGAAACAGTGGGCAGTGGTTATGCAGTGTACGCAGCATATGTAGACCTTACCAAGGCTTTTGACACCATTCCCCATGCAAGCATTATTGACAGGCTTGTAAATCTGAATATAAATCCTTATATGGTGCGATGGATAGGTAACTGGGTATCTGACAGAACCTATGTGGTTAGAGTTGCAGGTGCCATTTCTGAAAGCAAAACAGTTACCAGTGGTGTGCCCTCTCATATTTGGTATATATTTTTCAAACCTTCAGGCCAGCACTTCTAGCCTATGGTCAACTAACTTTGCAGATGACTGTAATTTGGGTGTTGTTATTCGAGCGTCAGCTGACTCACAGTTGCTCCAACATGGCTTTGACCATGTTAACAATTGGTGCAAGGACAATGGTCTCTAAGTAAATGTAAAAATTGTTAAATAGTTCATTTTGGTAAACAAAACATTTTTACTCACAATATAGGTGATACACCCCCCTCCTCCAGCCAGACACTGTTGTAACGGATCTGGGTACTATTGTTGATAACTATATTATCATTAGACCATCAGGTCTACACAGTTCGAAAAGCCTTTTATCTGGTCCAAGGCATCTCATCTAGATGCAAATAAGTCTTAATTCCCATTTACTCATATTTTTATCACCTTTTGTTGAATATAATGAACCTTTTGGCATGTATTTGTCTACATATGTCGCACAACTTGAGAGACCTCAGAGATTCATAACTAAAAAGATCAGTGGCCTCAAAAATGTTAGTTATCGGGATAGACTGACCGCCCTTTGTCTGTACTCCATCTCTTACAGACTCCTCTGTGGAGATCTATGTCTAGCCTTTCGTGCCATTAAAGCTCCAACCCTGTTTGATCTCCTGTTCCTTCACAGAAGTAATGGTACATCAGATACACAGTTAAAGGAACTAAACCTTCATCAGCAGATACATAAGACATGTTGGCATGATGGATTCATATCCCAATGTCTGTCTCACCTCTGGAACAAATTCCACTGCATGTCAAGCAGAGTAGCACCCTTACCACCAACACATTAAACCTAGATAATTGGATAGGGAAACCTCAAATTCTCTCCCAGTCTGTCTTGTCCTTGCTCTTCTTGAGGCTAGTGGGAAATTTTAAACATGGTTTTTGGCTAGTCTGCAGACTGATTGCATAGCTCTTATCTGTGAACCTAAGTTGAGATGTGGAGCTGTAGCATGTATGATCATGTGGAGAAGCACAGCTGTAACATCTCAGATGGCAGTGTAACAGCATTCATGAACCAAGTACAAAACTACATTTCTGAGCAGTCAAACATACAGAAGTA